>NC_091435.1:96560069-96892779 GCF_964237555.1 Oryctolagus cuniculus
GAATGAAATTCTGACACATACTGCAACATGGATGAACTTGGAAAACATTGTGCTAATAAGCCAGAGACAGAGGGACAAATGTAGTGTCTGAATTACTCACATTCATAGAGGCGGGAAGTGAAACAGAGGTTACCAGGGACTAGGAAAAAAAGAGGGAATGGGGAATTGTGTTTGATGCATGGTGGTTATGTTTGTAGCTTGTGGATGTGCTTGGTGTCGCTGACTTATGTTCTTAGGTGTTTCAAATGGTAAATGTTATGTATATAATACCACAATAAAAAAGGACAGTTTGTTCTGCTTTTGGTCAGACTTCAAGACTGTAGTACAAATATTTTAGATAGCTGTCTCTGTCTCTTTCTCTCTTTTTTAAGATTTACTTATTTTTTTAAAAGACGGAGTTTTCAGAGCGGTGGAAGCAGAGAGAGAGGTCTTCCATCCACTGGGTCACTCCCCTAGTTGCCACAACGGCCAGAGCTGGGCTGATCCGAAGCCAGGAGCCAGGAGCTTCTTCTGGGTCTCCCACATAGATTCAGGGGCCCAAAGACTTAGGCTATGTTCTGCTTTCCCAGGCACAGTAGCAGGGAGCTGGATTGGAAGTGGAGCAGCTAAGACTTGAACTGGTGCCCATATGGGATGCCAGTGCTGCAGGCTGCAGCTTTACCCACTACACCACAGCGCTGTACCCTTTAGACATCTCTTTGGGAATAGATTTTGGTCACGACCATGATATGCCTATCACCAGGAGAGGCCTTCCCAGAGGTAGAGAATGTCATCTGCATCAAATCTTTGCCTGCTGAGAATTAACTAGCAAGCTTTTCATATTATTTCCCACCTCTAGGCTATCCATCCTGGATATGGTTTTCTTTCGGAAAACATGGAATTTGCTGAACTTTGTAAGCAGGAAGGAATTATTTTTATAGGTCCTCCCTCATCTGCAATTAGAGACATGGGTATAAAGAGGTAAGAATTTATATCTTCGTAAATATAACCATATGAAGGTCAATTGAAATTGTTTTTCCCCCCTACAACGTTTAAGAGAGGGTTATTGTTATTTAGACTGCGCTGTATTTGTGTTTTTCTTGTGTAAACAATTCACTGAATCAGAGCGTCTTGTTTTAACTCCAAAGCACTTCCAAATCCATAATGGCCGCTGCTGGAGTGCCTGTGGTGGAAGGGTATCACGGCGAGGAGCAGTCGGACCAGTGCCTGAGAGAACACGCCGCGAGAATCGGTTACCCCGTCATGATTAAGGCCGTTCGGGGTGGAGGAGGCAAGGTGAGGTGTGGGGTGTTGCTGCTGGCCGTTTCCGACTGCTCTTTGCTTTACGTGTGTGGTCACCGCTGTCTTCTCTGTCTCAGGGCATGAGGATCGTTCAGTCGGCAGAAGAATTTCAGGAGCAGTTGGAGTCGGCGCGGAGAGAGGCTAAGAAGTCTTTCAACGATGACGCTGTGCTGATCGAGAAGTTTGTGGACACGCCAAGGTGCCTTGAGTTGGTTTTTCTGACTGGTTTTTAAAATTAAATTTGAAAGCAATGCATTCATAGTCAATGATATAAAATTCTGATAGCAGATAAGTGCATCAGGTTCCTCAGTCCACCCATGCTGTAACCAGTGATCACACTATAGGAGTGTAGACTCCCCAAGCAGTTTCTGTGTGAATAGAAGCCAACACAGTGGCCCTTCTGTGTCAGTTGTTCCACATCTGTGGATCCAGCCAACCACAGATGAAAAATAGTCAGCAAAAAACATGTCAGTAACTCCTAGAACTTGAGTTTGCCATGCACCCGAGTACTGCATGGAAAACGTAAATGAGTGGTATGTAGGCGTGTATTAGGCATTGTATGCAATCATGAGATGATTTGAAGTACACAGGATGAGATGCCAGGGTTCTATGTAAATCCTCATACAGTTATATACCATGTAACATTGCAATCAATGGTGGGCCACATATATAACAGTACATACCATATAAGGTAGTGCATAGGTTTGTGTAGATAGACTGTAAGATGTTCTCACAACAATGAAATTGCCTAACGACTCACTTCCCCAGAATATATCCCTGTCATTAAGTGACATAAGAACGTACTACACCATTTTGTGTAAGAGGTCTGAATATCTGCTGATCTTGGTATATGAGGGGGTGTCTAGAACCAAATCCCTGTGGTTATTGAGAAATGGCTATATATTTACCCATGTGTGTTTGCACTATATATACACATATATATTATATATATGTACATATATATACACACATAACACAGAAAACAAAACACATACAAAAGAACAGTGAATAGAATCTTATATACTAATATCATAGACATCTTTTCATGTCAGTAGATACAGATATTGGTTCTTTTTATTGGTGCCTTAATGCTTCCATGTTATTAATGTACCACTAAATTTACAAATTTTTCAATATAAAGAAATATTGAATAAATTAAGCTATATTTATAAAATTTTATAAGTTTTGAGGTGTTAAGAAAATCAAAATAGATAACTAAATTTGATTATGTCATATGTTAATAATACTAACAGCCAATGCTTATATTTGCCATGTGCCAGATTCTATGTATCTTACAGATACTAAGTAGTGTTGCTGTCCTTCCAGTTCTGAGTTAGCCCCACAGCAACTCCATGGATAGGTTCCCATCAGAGTGGTCATGTTAATTCTCTGATATAACCAGCTGCTAACGTGGTGAGACTGGGATGTGAACCCAGGCAGCCTGACTTCAAAGTTCAGACTCTAAGCCTCAGGTCTAAACTGCTTGTCTAGGTACCCCTTATAGCAAATGCCTTGGGTACTACTAATTTTTTTTGTTTGTTTTGGAATTTTATTTTCATTTTGTTTTGTATCATAAGATATTGATTAGAAAGTTTCCTATTTTGTGGGTTTTGTAGCAATTTAAAAGTATGCATATAACTTGTAAGTCAAATGAAAAGAATAATTCGTTTGGGAAGCATGAGCAGAAAAGGCTTTATTTTGAAGGTAATGAACTTGAGGCTTCAGGCCCTGCCCTTGCGTGAGCCTCTTCCAAGACTCTGTACCTAATTTTGGATTTGTAGTTTTGCATTCTTCTCCTTAGAAATACCTCCAAATTGTCTTTGAGACCCTACAAAACTTGGAATTGTCTCTGAGCATGGCGCAGTAAAGGAAACTCAGCTAGGGTTTGATGATAAAAAAAGATGTCAATCTCAAAATATGTCTGCCGATTGGTGGAACACAGGATAGGCTACCTGTTAGTGGGCAGTAAGGCACCAACAGAGGAGATTCTCGGGAAACTGAAACCTTCCTTCCACGTCATTTTGGAAAAAGAGAGTAGGCTAACCATCCACATTGGCCTGCTTTTAAGTCAGAATTGTTGTGGAGACACCAGCTAGCTATTTCAATGACTATAACTTAATGTCTGCAACATCTCTTGAAGATGTAAATTGTCTAGTCATGGAATGTTATCCATCTGTGGGTGCACTTTATAATTTATTCCCAATAGCTGGAAAGCTCCTGAGAATAAGGACCTGATCATGTATTTTTTTTTTCTATATTACTTGGTAAACTGCTTACCTCGTGATAGGCACTGGTGATATTTTTGAGATATAGAAGTAATATGAATGCAGTATAAACTTTTAGAAAACCAAGTAACCCCTAATCTCATCCACCTAATGGAAATATTAACAGTTCTATATATTCTATAGTAATAACTTTTGACTATTATGCTAGTCATAGCGTTTATACTTTATCTCCTAAGTAATTACCTTTGGGTTAATAGGATGCCAGAAGACTGTCACGATGGTGATCCGCTAACTGAGACAGGCAGATGCCACGATGTTTTACAGGTCAGACCTACGAAGCTTCTCTGAAAGCACACTCTTTCAGAGGAGAAAAAGAAATCAGCTTCTCCCCTCACCTCATCTTCAATACATATTCTAGATTAAAATGGAAATAGGAAACTAAAAACATCAGAACTCTTAGAAAGTGGCAAAGACTCCTGATAGAGTGCAGCTGCATCTGTCTGTCTCTACCTAGCTGGCCAGGCTCCAGCAACCTCTGAATTGGAGCAGCTGGGGTTTGTGGCACCTTGTGGTTCTCAGATACTTCTAGATGCTGTGGCCCTGAACCTCTAAGTTAGGTCAGTCAAGGAAAGGACAAGAGCCAGAGCGGTTGGATGAAGACAGAAGTCATAATATCAACCTTTGTTGAAGTTCCCTTGCAATCTGCCAAAGGGGGAGTGTTCCCTACTTCTGAGAACCCAGCCAGGAGCTGCGCTGTGCTCTTGGGGTGGCCCCCACATCTTCCCTTCATAACCTACAGTCCCCTCCTTGCAACAGCTAAAAGGTAAGGGAGAGTCCACAGAAGTGGTAGAATTTACAAGTGGAATTTAAAAACAATCAGTTCACCTCAACATGCAGAGAGCTTGAAAGTCGTCACTCACATTCAAAAAGCAAGAAAAAAGCTGAACAAAATCAAGGTCAGTGACGTTTAGACCTGCGGAGAATCAGGGGCCGAGAACACAGCACCACTGTAAAAGCCGGCCAGGCGTGTGAGTCCAGCGGTCACGGTGCAGGTCAGCTTCCCTGGAGCGTAAGCTGCAGGAGGCAGAGTACTGAGGTGGGAATTCGGGCCAGTGCTGGAGGCTGAGTGTGCACTAGCTGGGATGTGGGAAACTCCATGAGGTTCTCAGAATTAGGAGGCCCTCATTTTCCTGAGCTGTTCCCCCAGGAACCTCAGCAGGTTCTCATCAGTGAAAATCTGAGGAAAATCCCCCGAGGCTTTGGGGCAGAGGGAGAGGGTAGGTAGCCATTTGGAAAAGGCCTGAGCATTCCAGCTCCCTAAGCGCGGGTGTCCTGCCTGAAGGGGAGAACTGCCAGCAGAGCCTGTTCCTTTTCTCTCTGGTGCTGGCAGTGAGACTCCTCTAGCCCTCTCTCGCCTTCCCATCTCCCCTAAGTGGGGAGAAGAAAAAACAGACTAAGGGACACAGCCTACCTACAGACTTCCGTATCCAGCAAAATGACCCTTCAAAACAACAAGGAGAAATAAAGACTTTCTTAGGGGAATTTGCCACCAGTAGACCTGCCTTGTAAGAAATATTCAAAGAAGTTCTCTAAGAAAGAGGGAAAATGATACAGGTCAGAAGCTGGGATCTACACGAAGGAAGGAAGAGAATTGGAGGAGGAAGAAGTGAAGATAAAATAGAATTTCTTGTTTTTCTTATTGTGAGTTGGCCTCACAGCGGTTTGTTCAGAGTCTTAGTGGCTGCAGTGTCTTTGGTGATGACAGCTTCTAGACAGTAAAAAAGAGAAGGAAATGTAGAGAAGGCAAACCCAAAAGGAAGAACTTGGCCCCAGGTTTTGTCAAGAGAATGTGTTGGACGTGTTGGAAAATTTTAAAAATGGAGCATTCAGGGAAGATGGTATGTCAGGACGTGGTTACATGAAGTGTGCTTCATGAGGGCATCAGTGGCAGTGGCCCACTGTGCCAGGACAGGACATTTACAGGACTTCCTGATATTTTTATTTCTTCTAAGTTTGATTGTTTTTAAAAGTCAGCAGACAAACGTTTGCTGCATACTCACTTCTGTATTGTGGTGGTGAATATGTGAGGTGAACTGCAATGGGAACAAATCAGAATAAACCTGCGGAGAGGAGAGCACTCGTGTTCACTGGGTGGTCTGTGTTGGTCTGATTTCCCAAAGTGTTATGTTTAATCACTATTAACGTGATTTTTCATAATTTGACTATTTTGTATTAACATTAAAGTACCTATTTATGATTAAATGTTATTATATTCTAACAATACTAATGATCTATATATATATTATGTCATCTAATTTCTTTCTTAATGCTTTTGTGAATAAGCAAGGTAAATGAACATAATGATTGTGCATACTGATGGGATACAGTGATATTTCAATATAGTTACACAGTATGTAGGATCAGATGATAAGCCATTTTAATTTGTCTTCCATAGTTTATAAGAGTTTAAGAAAATATGGGTTAGAGATGGGCTTTGGCCTAGCAGTTGGAATCTCAGGTTAGAATGCATGGGTTCAATATCCAGGTGCCACCCCCAGACTCTAGCTTCCTGCTAATGTGGACCCTGGGAGGTAGCAGTGATGGCTCAAGGGGTGGTATTCTTGCCCTCCAGGTGTCAGACCTGGGTTAACTTTCCAGCTCCCAGATTCCCCCTTGGCCCAGTCCTACCTTTTGTGGGCATTGGAGGGTTAAAATATTGGATAGAAGCTCACTCTCTCCCTCTCTCTCTCTCGAATAAACTAATTTAATAAAACCCATTTATAAAAACATTTTCATTGACCTTTTGAGAATATATGAAATGTGACTATAATTTGAACTTTTTTCTAAGATTTATTTATTTTACTTGGAAGTCAGAGTTACAGAGAGGCAAAGGGAAAGAGAGAGAGAGAGAGAAAGAAAGAGAGAGATGTCTTCCAACTGCTGGTTCACTCCCCAAATGGCCGCAACAGCCGGAACTACACTGATCCGAAGCCAGGAGCCAGAAGCTCCCTCCGAGTCTCCCAATTGGATGCAGGGGCCCAAGCACTTGGGCCATTTTCTACTGCTTTCCCAGGCCATAGCAGAGAGCTGGATCAGAAGTGGAACAGCTGGGACTTGAATTGGTACCCATATGGGATGCCGGCACTGTAGGCAGCAGCTTTAACTGCTACACCACAGTGCTGGCCCCTATAATTTAAAATTTTAAAAAAAGATTTATTTATTTGAAAGAGAGGGTGATATCTTCCATCCCACTGGTTCACTCCCCAAGTGGCTGCAGCAACCAGGGCTGTACCAGGCAGAAGTCAGGAGCTTGGAACTCCATCTGGGTCTCCAACATGGGTGGAAGGGGCCCCAGGTCCTTTGGCCATCTTCTGTTTCTTTACCAGGAGCGTTAACAGAGAGCTGGATTGAAAATGGAGTAGCCAGGACTCCAACCAACTCTCATAGGGGGTGCCAGTGTTACAGGCAGCGGCTTAACCTGCTGTGCTACAATGCCAGCTGCTATAATTTTAAATTTTTGTGTATCTCTATATATCACTCATTTTCTTGACATTTCTTCTTTTTGTGATACCCCTAGTGTGAGTCTTGTTTTTTTTTCCCTTTTTTTGCTTTCTAGTCATTTTATATACATACTATCTTACAAATGGAAACTGTCATCGAGTTTTCACAAGTCTATAGGTCTGTTTCTAACTCCATAATCTCTATTTTGAGGTAAACACATGAGTATCTGATCTTACTTAAAAATAAAATGGAGGCTGGCACCGCAGCTCACTAGACTAATCCCCCGCCTTGTGGCGCCGGCACACCGGGTTCTAGTCCTGGTCAGGGCACCAGATTCTGTCCCAGTTGCCCCTCTTCCAGTCCAGCTCTCTGCTGTGGCCCGGGAAGGCAGTGGAGGATGGCCCAAGTGCTTGGGCCCTGCACCCCATGGGAGACCAGGATAAGCACCTGGCTTCTGCCTTCGGATCAGTGTGGTGCGCCAGCCGCAGCGCGCCGGCCGCGGCGGCCATTGGAGGGTGAACCAACAGCAAAGGAAGACCTTTCTGTCTCTCTCTCTCCCTGTCCACTCTGTCAAAATAAGTAAATAAATAATTAATTAATTAATTTAAAAAAAAATAAATAAATAAAATGGAGGGAGCCTGGTCACTGTGGCCAGTGGTTTGATTTATTGAATCTGGTGTTTATCACCCTTAGTAAAGGATATTCGCATATATTTGCTTTTCAACAGGCATGTAGAAGTCCAGGTGTTTGGTGATCACCATGGCAACGCTGTGTACTTATTTGAAAGAGACTGCAGTGTGCAGAGGCGCCATCAGAAGATCATTGAGGAGGCCCCAGCGGTAAGCGCCTTGTAAAGAAATGTGTAGGCTTCCCTGCACTGGAGACCTCATCCACTCTCACTTTCACATCAGAATCTTGGATGTTAGTGTCACTCTCCAGAGTCCTGCTGGACGACTGCTTCCCAGCCTCACTGTCCTGTTCCGATGGGGCTGGACACCACAGGGCCACGTTCCTTCTGGACAGACTCTGGGAAAATCTACCCTGACCCAAGTAGCTGAGAGTGAGCAGCCATGTAGAGACCTTTCGATGCACGTTTTAAATTGCAATTAACTAGTATTAATTCTAGGCATGTATGGAATGGTCTGGTTAATTGAATGCATTTTGTATAAAGAAGAGTCTTATGTTTTAACTGCTGTTTCAGATGTTCCTAAAAATATATTAGTCCTCTTCCTGCCTACAGGTTATACAGTAAAAAAATGAGGATAGCTCTCGTTTGGTGACTTTGTTCCCCCAACAGTAATTGTTTTCATCTCTCTGAACCTTCCTCATCCTTGGTTTTGGTTGTTATTTGGGTTAAGGCCTCCTACTAGGACTGCCTATTTTCAGATTCAAGTTTTTGGAGATTGCTACTGCCGTGGGTTCTTGTCCAAGGTTATATACATGTTTTATTGATATGTATTTCCAAAATGCCACAGATCTGAGAATTCTGGCTAATCACTTTGTTTCTCTTTTAATGTATTCAAAATTTAATTTCTGTTGCAGAGTATATAATACTGTTTGAAGTAAATGTTGATAATTTCAGTAAACCCTTATTTAAACAGAGATTGCTTCAATATATATCTGTAGAGCACTCTTTTAAAATGTTAAAAACTTCACTTATTGACATGTTTCTTTTAATCAAACTTTCTTGATTAACTTGGAATCTTAAAGCTTCCCATTATTCCAAGATAATGATTGGATCAGCATGCTGTATCATTCTGAAAGAAAATGGGATTACAGAAAATTTTCATATTGATTCATATAATTGTAAGTGGGAATATAGTTACGGTAGTTATATAGGTACAAGAGACAAGGATTTGTAATTATGCTAAGTAGTATCTGTGATTCATGGAAATGATTAGCAGAATGATTAAACAGTGATATATTGACAGTTAAACTGGAGTAAGACAATGTGCCTTGGTGAAGTGGATAATGTTAGCTTTTTATCTTTGTCTTTTTAATGCAATATTTAGTACATGGAAATATCATATTGTATGTTCATGAAAATTTCTAGTTAGGCAAACTTAAGTGGAGATTTATTTTAAATATTTTCTTCATAGCCTGGTATTAAACCTGAAGTAAGAAAAAAGCTCGGAGAAGCTGCAGTCAGAGCTGCTAAAGCTGTGAATTACGTTGGAGCAGGTATGGTTTGTTATAATTTACTTCTAACAGAAGATATAAAACAATATTTGTGTTTCAAAAGGCAAGAGAAAAATAAATTTTGAGTTTGACCATAGCCATGGGAAGAAAAACAGTATTTTAAATTTTTATTTATTTATTTGAATGGCATGAAGACTGAGAGCATCCACCTGCTGGTCCACTCCCCAAATACCTACAGGAGTGAGGACTTGGGCTGGCATTTGTGGTGCAGAGGGTTAAACCACTGCCTCTGACATCAGCATCTCAAATGCTTTTGTTTGAGTCCTGGCTGCTCCATTTCCAACTCAGCTCCCTGCCAATGGCCTGGGAAGCAGCAGGAGATGGTCCAAATGCTTGGGCCACTGCACCCATGTGGGAGACCTAGATGAAGCTACTGGCTCCTGGATGTTGCAGCCATTTGGGGACTCAATCAGTGGATGGATGATCTGTTTCTCCCTCTCTCTATATAACTTTGTTTTTCAAATAAAAAAAATTAATTTTTAAAAAAAGAGTAAGGGCCATTATCAGGGGGCTGGATCAGAAGTAGGAGCAACCAGGATTTGAACTGGTACTCAAATGGGATGCTGGCATCACGGGCAGCAACTTAACCTAACTGCTGTGCCACAGTGCCAACCCCACATACATATTTGAAATAAAGAGTTCACCAAACAGTACTTGCTGTAATTATATATGATAAGTTTTTATATATTTTGATTCTATTTATAATAATATCACTGAATTGATTTTTTTACTTTTTAAACATTAATAAATTTTAATTTTTTAGAGCAATTTTTATATTCGTAGCAAAGCTGAGCAGAAAGTACAGAGTTCCTATGTAATTCCTCCCCACACTCCCCACATGCCACACACACACACTCACACACACTCACTCCAGCATGATCAACATCCGTGCATCAGAATAGTTCATTTGTTACAATAGATGAGCCTATGCCAACACACCATTACAATCCAAATTCGAAGTTTGCATCAGGGTTCACTCTTAGTGTTGTACAGCCCTTGGGATTTGTCAAACGTATAATGGTATGGATCCACCACAATAGTATGATATGCAGCAGTTTCACTGCCCTAAATTTCCTCTGTACTCTGCCTACTCGTCCCTCTGTATCCCCTAAACTCCAGCAACCACTAATCTTTATTTTTTTTCCTTTAAAGATTTATTTATTTAATTGAAAGGCAGAGTTACAGAGAGGAAGAGAGAGAGAGAGAATCTTCTATCCACTGTTTTACTCCCCAAATGGCTGCTAGGCCTGGAGCTGGGCTGATCTGAAGCCAGGAGCCAGAAGCTTTTTCCAGGTCTCCAGGCAGGTGCAGGGGCCCAAGGACTTGGGCCATCTTCTACTGCTTTCCACGCCATAGCAGAGAGCTCGATAGGAAGTGGAGTAGCCAGACCGCCTACCGGCGCCCATATGGGATGCTGGCACTGCAGGCAGTGGCTTTACCCTCTACGCCACAGCACTGACCCCAGCAACCACTTATGTTTTTACTAGCTCCATAGTTTTGACTTTTCCAGAGTGTTATGTAGTTGGAATCATATAGTGTCTAGCCTTCTCATATAGCCTCTTTTTTTTTATTTAAGGAAACTTCATGTATTTCATATATACAAATTTAGGAACATAGAGATTCTTCCAACCCTCTCTCCCTCCCTCTTCCATTCCCATTCTTATTTTTTTACAAAGACCTAGTTTCAGTTAACTTTATGCTCATAAGATGAACCCTACACTAAGTAGAGCGTTCAAAAATAGTATGAAGAAAAAACAAAGAAAAACAAAAAACATTGTTCCTCAACAGTCAAGACAAGGGCTGTTCAGAATCCTCACATCTCAAAGTGTCAATTTCACTCCTATAGATTACCTTTTAGATATTCTATTAGTTACCACAGATCAGGGAAAACATATGGTATTTGTCAGACAGCCGCCTTAGTAATATGCATTGATGTTTTCTCCCAGTCTTTTCATGGATTGAGAGCTCATTTCTTTGTGACAATGAATAATATTCCATTTTCCAGATGTGTCAGAATTTATCCCTTTATCTACTAATAGACATCTTAATTGTTACTTAATTTTGACAATTATAAATAAAGATGCTATAAACTTTCATGTACAGGTTTTTCTTTGGATGTAATTTTTCAATTCATGTGCGTAAATTCCAAGGAACGTGATTGATGGATCATATGATAGAAGTATTTTTAGTTTTGGAAGAGACTACCAAACTGTCTTCCAAAATGGTTGTAGCATTTTATATTCCAACCAACAGTGAATGAGGATTTCTGTTAACTCCAGCATTTGCTATCTATGTTTTGGATTTTGATCATTTTCTATCATTTTTGTTTTAATTTGTACTTTTATTTGATGTTGAATATCTCTTCATCTACTTTTTTCCATCTGCATATCTTCTTTGATAATGTGCATGTTCATGACTTGTGTCCATTTTTAAATCTAATTGTTTATTTCTTATTGTCAAGTTCTGAACAA
The DNA here is from genome assembly GCF_964237555.1 of Oryctolagus cuniculus. NCBI lineage: Eukaryota > Metazoa > Chordata > Mammalia > Lagomorpha > Leporidae > Oryctolagus > Oryctolagus cuniculus. Next base: position 96,571,747 of record NC_091435.1, read on the forward strand.
CAGTCTTTTACCACATGTGCCTTTTGGAAACACTGCCTCTCACTCTGAGACCTGTTTTCTCATTCTCTTGATATTGCTATCACAGAGCAGTTTTTTTTTTTTTTATTTCAATGGGGCCCAACTGATTAATTCTTTCCTTCATGGATTGTGCCATACAGTTTATCTAGATATTCTCCTTTGTTATCTTCTAGTTTTGCATACATTTAGGTGTATTATCCATTTTGAGTTAATTTTATGAAAGGGTGTAAAGTTAGTAAGTTAGTGTGTAGATTTTTTTTTTTTGCCTATGGATGTTTGCTCCATTGTTTAGCCTTCATTCCTTTGTCAAAGATCAGCTGAGCTTAGGGCAGACATTTAGCCTAGCAGTTACATCAGTGGTTGAATTAACCCCGTGCCATGTCAGGGTACCTGGTTCACTACCCAACTCTGGCTCGTGGCACCAACTGCCCGCTAATGCAGACCCTGGAAGTAGCAGTGATAACTCAGGCATTTGAATTCCTGCCACTCACATGGGAAGCCTGGATTGAGTTCCCAGCTCCCAGCTTCTGCCAAGTCAGTCCCAGCCGTTGACTGTATTTGGGGAGTAAACTAGCAGATGGGAGCTCTGTCTGTCTAGTCTCGAAGTTTTAAAAAACATTAGTTAAATATACTGATATAGGTCTATTTCTGCGCACTATATTCTGTTTAATTAATCTTTTGTCTATTCTTTCAGCAATACCAAACTGTTTTGGTTATGGTGGCTTTTAGTAAGTTTTGAAGTAGGGTCATGTCATTCCTCCAACTTTGTTCTTTTCCTTTATTCTTAAGTTGGCTACTTTGGGTCTTTTGATTTTCTCTATAAACTTTAGAAGCAATTTGTTGGTATCCACAAAATAGTATGCTGGTATTTTGATTGGACTCCACTGAATTCATAGATCAAGTTGGGGAGAACTGATGTCTTGACAATATTGAGTCTTCTTGTCCATCACCATGTAATATTTCTCTGTTTTTAGTTCCACTAATTCATTCATTAGAATTTTATAGTGGTTCTCCTAAAGATCATGTACATATTTTATCAGATTTGCAGTTAATATTTTGGTGCTAATGTAAATAGATATTTTGTGTTTTTAATTTCAAATGCCACTTGTTCATTTCTGGTATTGGGAAAAAATTGACTTTTTAAAAAATTATTTATTTCAGAATTACAGAGAGAAAGAGGCAGAGAGAGAGGGATCTTCCATCTGCTGGTTCACTCCCCAGATGGCCCCAGTGACCTGGGGTTGGCCCAGCCCAGCCAGGAGCCAGGAGCTTCTTCCAGGTCTCCCACATGGGTGGTAGGAGCCAAGGCACTTGGGCCATCTCTCACTGCTTTTTCCCATATCATCAACAAGGAGTTGGATTGGAAGTGGAACAGCTAGAATACAAAACAGTGACTATATGGGATGCTAGCATTGTAGGTGGTGCCTTTACCCACTATGCCACAGTACTAGCCCCCCAAAATTATCTTTTATGTATTAATATTATATTCTGAAATGTTGCTATAATTTCCATTTGTACCAGGAGGATTTTTTAATAAGTTCATTTGGATTTTCTACATAGATAACCAAGTGGTCTGAGAACATAGACAGTTTTACTTCTTCTTTCCTACTCTATATTCAGTTCTCTTTCCTTTTCTTAACTTGTTGTATGTAGTGTGAGGTTGGAAGGGAGTGGTGAGAGGGAGTGTCTCGTTTTATTCCTAATCTTGGTGGGAAAGCTTCTCGTTTCTCACCATTAAGTATGATATTAACTGTAGAGTTTTTGTAGATTTCTTTATCATGTTGAGGAAATTTCCCTCTGTTTTTGGTTTATTGAGAGCTTTTATTGTGAATAAATGTTGGGTTCTGTCAAATGCTTTTTTGCATCTATTGAAATGATCAAATATTTTTCTTCCTTAGATGATATGATGGAGTATATTAATTGATTTTTAAATATTGAACTTGCCTTATACCTGAGGTAAATTCCACTTCGTCATGGTGTACATTCATTTTAAATGTCGTTGGGTTCAACTTGCTAATATTTATTTATTTATTTAAAGATTTATTTATTTATTTGACAGAATTACACAGAGAGAGGAGAGGCAGAGAGAGAGAGAGAGAGAGGTCTTCCATCCGATGGTTCATTCCCCAGTTGGCTGCAGTGGCTGGAGCTGCACCAATCCAAAGGCAGGAGCCAGGAGCTTCTTCCAGGTGCAGGGGTCCAAGGACTTGGGCCATCTTCCACTGCTATCCCAGGCCATAGCATAGAGCTGGATGGGAAGTGGAGCAGCTGGGTCTCAAACTGGCACCCATATGGGATGCCGGTGCTTCAGGCCAGGGCGTTAACCCACTGTGCTACAATGCCCGCCCCATCAACTTGCTAATATTTGTTATTGTGTTGGGGATTGTTACATCTGTCAGTGTTCCTGAGACATACGATCTATGGTTTTCTTGTAATGTCTTTATCTGGTTTGGGTATTAGAGTGATGCTGGCTTTAGAGAATGAGTTAAAAGTATTTTGTTTGATTCTGTCTTTTAAAAGAAATTATAGGGGTTTGGTGCTGTGGTGTAGTGTGTAAAGCCGCTGCCTGCAGTGCCAGCATCCCATATGGGTGCTAGTTCGAGACCTGGCTGCTCCACTTCTGATCCAGCTCTCTGTTATGGCCTGGGAAAGCAATAGAAGATGGCCCAAGTCTTGGGCCCCTGCACCCACATGGGAGACCCAGAAGAAGCCCCTGGCTCCTGGCTTCAGATCAGCACAGCTCTGACTATTGCAGCCATCTGAGGAGTGAACCAGCAGATGGGAGACCTCGCTCTCTGTCTCTTTGTTTCTCTCTCTCCCTCTCTCTGTCTTTGCCTCTCTGTAACTCTGCCTTTTGAATAAATAAATAAATCTTTTAAAAAGAAAAAAAAAGAAATTGTAGGTAATTTGTATAGTTTTTGACTTAAATTTTTTTTTAGATTTTGTTTGTTTGTTTATTTAAGAGGTAGAATTACAGACGGAGAGGGACAGAGAGAAAGGTCTTCCATCCACTGGTTCATTCCCCAAATGTCCACAATGGCCGGAGCTGGCCTAATCTGAAGCCAGGAGCTTCTTTCGGATCTCCCACATAGGTGCAGGTGGTACTTGGGCCATCTTCTACTGCTTTCCCAGGCCATAACAGAGAGCTGGATCAGAAGAGGAGCAGCTGGGATATGAACCAGCAGCTATACGGATGCCAGTGCTGCAAGTGGAGGCTTAGCCCACTATGCCACAGTGCCAGCCTTGACTTAAATGTTTTTTTAGGGAAGACATTTTAAGGAAAACACCTCAGGATCTGGTGCTTTCTATTTTGGAAGGTATCAATTATTGATTTTGTTTCTTCTTTTTAAATAGATAATAGCTGCTTCAGTTGTCCATTTGGCAGGTTGTATTGATTGACTTACTCTAGTTATCACATCTGTGGGCATGGAATTGACCGTAATATTCATTTATTGTCCTAATTCAAAAATTTTTTTATTTATTTGACAGGTAGAGTTATAGACAGTGAGAGAGAGAGACAGAGAAAAAGGTCTTCCTTCCGTTGGTTCACTCCCCAAATGGCCGCTACAGCTGGCTGTGTGCCGATCTGAAGCTAGGAGCCAGGTGCTTCCTTCTGGTCTCCCATGTGGGTGCAGGGGCCCAAGCACTTGGGCCATCCTCCACTGCACTCCTGGGCCACAGCAGAGAGCTGGACTGGAAGAGGAGCAACCGGCACAAGAACCCGGCACCCATATGGGATGCTGGCACTGCAGGCAGGGGATTAACCAAGTGAGCCATGGCGCTGGCCCCCTAATTCCAAATATTTAAAAATTTCTCTTGAGGTGTCTTCTTTGACGGACCCATGTGTTATTTAGAAGTGTTTTTCTTTAATATTTAAATATTTGGGGATTTTCCAGTTATCTTTCTTTCTTTCTTTTTTTTAAGGGTTTATTTAGAAAATCAGAGTTAGAGAGCAGGAGAGAGAGAGAGAGATCTTCTATTCTCTGGCTCATTCCCCAGTTGGCCACAATGGCCAGCACTGGACGAGGCCCAAGCCAGGAGTATCAGGGGCCCAGATTCTTAGGCCATCTTCTGTTGCTTTTGCCAGGCCGTTGGCAGGGAGCTGGATCAGAAGTAGAGCTGCTGGGACAGGAATAGGTGCCTGTATGGGATGCCAGCACTGCAGATGGTAGCTTGACCTGCTACGATACAATGCTGCCACCTTCCAGTTAACTTTGTATTACTGATTTCTAATTTAATTCCATTGTATTCTGGGAGCAGACACGGTATGATTTCTATAGTCTGCAGCCATCATAGTGGATTCATCAAGAATGCATGGGTTTCAATTTTTTGGCACCAGAATATCTTTTAACTTCATTTTCCACAAACATTTTGAAGTACCCTCCTATTTCTCCTTGCAGTTCTCGTTTTTGCATGAATATTTTGACCCTGTGTTGTTAGGTGCGTAGATGTTAAGGGTTGTTTCATCTTCTTGGAGGATTAACTCCATTATCAGTATGTAATGCCCCTCTCTATCCCTGATAACTTTCCTTGCTCTGAAGTCTTGTCTGTCTGACATTAAAATAGCTACTTTTTTTAGTGTTAGCATGGTATATCTTTCTCTGGCCATTTACTTTAAACCTATATGCCTTTATTTTAATAAGGTAAATTAAAAAAAATGTTTATGAGATCTTCCCTCTGCTGACTCACTCCCCTAAATGCTTAGAACGGCCAGGGCATGGCCAGGCCAAAGTCAGGAGCCTGGGACTCTATCTGGTTTTCCCACATGAGTGGCAAGGGCCCAAGTCCGGAGCTATCCTCAGCTGCCTCCCAGGATGAATTAGCAGGAAGCTGCATCAGAAGGATGGAGCAGTTGGGACTCGAACCAAGCACTCCAGTGTGGATGTGGGTGTCCCAAGCAGCAGCTCAACTGCTCTGCCACACTGTCTGCCTCAATTAAGTGGTTTCCTGTTACCATAAGAATGTGTTTTTTTTTTTAAAGATTTTACTTATTTATTTGGAAGTCAGAATTACACAGAGAAAGAAGGAGAGGCAGAGAGAGAGAGAGAGACAGAGAAAAGTCTTCCATCCGCTGGTTCACTCCACAAATGGTCACAACAGTTGGAGCTGCACTGATCTGAAGCCAGGAGCCAGGAGCTTCCTCCAGTTCTCCCATGTGGGTGCAGGGGCCCAAGGACTTGGGCCATCTTCCACTGCTTTCCCAGGCCACAGCAGAGAGCTGGATCGAAAGTGGAACAGCTGGACACAGTGCCTATATGGGACGCTGGCACTGCAGGCGGCGGCTTTACCCACTACGCCACAGCACTGGCCCCAGAAAATGTTTTTTTTTTTTTTTTTTAATCTATTCTGCCCATCTCTTGTCTTTTAATTTGTATATTTAGAACATTGGCATTTATGGTGATAGTCGATATAGTTCAATTAATATCTACCGTATTTGTTGGTTTTCTATCTGTTGCCCTATCCTTTGTTCCTATTTTTGTCTTCCACACATTTATAGCCTTTTGTGATTTTAATTGAGCATCTGATTCTATTTTCTCTTTTTTCTTCCCATACCAATTATGGTTTTTTTCGTCTTCTCGGTGATAGCCTAGAGTTTATAAGAGTGCATTCACAGATTCAAGTCTTCTTTCAAATAACAGTAGCACAATACCTTATAATAACAAAATATTCCTCATTCCTCTTGCTTATCCCTTCTGTCATTTCTTTCATACATTTTATTTAATCAAATACAGTCATGAGTTACCTAACAAAAGAGAATGTTCTAAGAAATGTGTCATTGGGAAATTTCATCATTGTGTGAACTTCATAAAGGATATTTACAAAAACTAGAACAGCAATGGTGATGCTCTGCTGTTTTGAACAGATCGTTATCTGTTAGATCAGTTAAGAATGACAAAAGATTTTACCTTCATTTTTTCATATTCAGTGCTTTTCCTTTCCGTATGTAGATCCAAAGGTCTAACCTATATAATCTTCCTTCTCTAAAGAGCTTTGCATACTTCTTGCAAGGTAGGCCTGCTGACAACAAGTTCTCTCAATTTTTATTCTTCCTTCCTTGTTTTAAAAAAAAAAATCATTTATTTATTTGAAGGCAGAGTGATGGAGAGAAAGAGAGGAGAGAGAGACAGAGAGACTTTTATTCTACTGGTTCAACCCTCAAATGCTCACACAGCAGGGCTGGGCTACGCTGAAGCCAAGTGCCAGCAGCTCCATCTGGGTCCCCCACACAGGTGGCAGGGACCCAGGAGCAGGAGCAGGAGGCTGGATTAGACGTGGAAGTGAGAACTACAGCAGGGGATGCCTGCACCGTAGTGCCGGCCCCTGTCCTCTACTTTTGAAGGTTCAGTTTTCAGGGTACAGAATTCTAGGTCAGTGCTTTTTTCTCTCAATACTTTGAATATTTCACTGTACTCTCTTCCTGTTTGCACCGTTTCTCAATGAAGGTACATGGCATTGTTACCTTTGATTGTCTACAGACAAGGTAGGTTTTTTCCCTCTTGCTTCATTCAAGATTTTTCTTTAGCTTTGATTTTCTGAAACTTCGATGTAATATACTTCCATGTATTTTGGGTGGGGCAGGGGCATTTATCCTCTTTGGGATTCTCTCTCTCTCTCTTTTTTTTTTTTTTTTTTGACAGGCAGAGTGGACAGAGAGAAAGGTCTTCCTTTTCCGATGATTCACCCCACAATGGCTGCTGTGGCCAGCGCACCGCGCCTATCCGAAGGCAGGAGCCAGGTGCTTCTCCTGGTCTCCCATGGGGTGCAAGGCCCAAGGACTTGGGCCATCCTCCACTGCACTCCCTGGCCACAGTAGAGAGCTGGCCTGGAAGAGGGGCAACCGGGACAGAATCCGGTGCCCCGACTGGGACTAGAACCTGGTGTGCCAGCGCCGCAAGGCGGAGGATTAGCCTAGTGAGCCGCGGCGCCGGCCGGGATTCTCTTGAGTTTCCTGAATCTGTGATTTGATGTCTGACAATTTGTAGAAATTCTCAATCATTATGGCTCTGGTCCTTTCTTTTTTTCCCTTGCTATTTCCGTTACATGCATGCTGCACCTTTTATAGTTGTCCAGCAGTGCTTGGCTACTTCGCTCTGGTGTGTTGTTGTTGTGAAGTCTTTTTTGTCTGCTTGTTGTTTGGGAAGTTTCCATTGTCTAATCCTCAGACTCAGGGGTCCTTTTCCCAGTGTGTCCAGCCTGCTGCTGAGCCCATCCTAGCGTGCTGCATTTCTGTTCCTGCTCTTCTCAACACTAGCTTTTCCTCTCAATTCTTAGAATTTCCATCTCTCTGCTTACATTATCCATCCGTTCTTGCAAATTGGCTACTTTTTCCATTAGAACCCTTAGCATATTAATCATGATTTGTTTTTGTTTTTGTTTTTTTATAGCATTCCTGGTCTGATAATGCTAGCATTCTTGCCATATCTGGCTCTGGTTCTGATCTCTGGTTCTTCAGTCTCCAAACTGATTTTTTGCCTTTTAATGTGCCTGGTGAACTGAATGTCACCAGTGCTTCTCTGTTTGTTTTTGTTTTTATTTTTAGTTTGTTCTCTACCTCTCAGGTGGGACAGGACTGGAGCTAGGTATTTCCCTTCTCCTGATCTGATAAAATGCCGTAATTTAGGCTCAGGTGAAAACAGTTTCTTGGGACTGGCATTGTGACACAACAGGCTAAAGTCCCGGCCTGCAACGCCAGCATTCCATATGGGTGCCAGTTCGTGTCCCGGCGGCTCCACTTCTGATCCAGCTCCCTGCTAATGCACCTGAGAAAGCAGTAGAAAATGGCCTAAGTCATTGGACCCCTACACCCACATGGGAGACCCAAAGGAGGCTCCTGGCTCCTGGCTTCATATTGGCTCACCTCCACTCCAGCCATTATGGCCATCTGGGGAGTGAACCAGCGAATGGAGGACCCCTCTCTCTCTGTGTCTCTACCTCTCTCTGTAAGTCTTTCAAATAAATAAAATAAAAAACTTAAAAAAAAAAAAAAAGGATTTCTCTTGAGGATAGGCCTTGTTAAGATTAGGGAAGAAGGGGCTGGTGCTGTGGCATAGTGGGGAAAGCCGCCTCCTGCTACATGGGCACCAGTTTGAGTCCAGCTCCCTGCTAATGCCCCTGGGAAAGCATGGGAAGATGGCCCAAGTGTTTGGGCACCTGCACCCACTTGGCTGACACAGAAGAAGCTCCTGCTCCTGGCCTTGGACCGGCCCAACTCCAGCTGTCGCTGCTATTTGGGGAGTAAACCGCAGATAGAAGATCTCTGTCTCTCCCTCTCTTTCTCTTTCTCTTCTGCCTTCCAAACAAATGAATAAATCTTTAAAAAAGAAAAGAACAAAGGAGGAGGCATTCCGCCTAGCAGTTAAGATGCCTGGCTCCATTCAGAGTACCTGGCTTCCATAACTGGCTCTGGCTCTGGCTCCAACTTCCTACTAATGCAGACCCTGGGAGGCAGCTGTGATAGCGCTCTCTCCCTCCCTCCCCTCCCTCCCTCCCTCATCTCTCTCTCTCTCTCTGTCTCTCTGCATCGCAAATATTTAAGGAGATTGTTTTTAAGAAATGAATATAATATACTGGCATATTCTTTTTTATTTTATTTTCATTGATTTAAAAGGCAGAGAGAAAGGCTGGTTCATTCCCCAAATGCCCACAGTAGCTAGGACTGGGCCCGGCCCAGGTCAGGAGCTGGGAGCTCCTGTTCTCCCACAAGGGAGGCAGGGATACAGCTGTGGAGCTGCTGCCTCCCAGGGCCTGCGTTTGCAGGAAGCTGGAATCTGGAGGCAGGAGGCAAAGCCAGGAACTCAGATGCAGACCTTGAGCATCTCAAGGATTCCTCTTCCCTCCCTCACCTGCTGGAAGCACGAGGGAAGTTTCCTCTGAGGTTCACCGCTGACAACAGAGGACCGGGTGTAGCTCCGAGAGGTAAAACAGAGCAGCGTGGTGATCCCGCCTACCTGGATCCCCTCAGAGTTGCTAACTGTCAGTTGTTCTCACGGAGCCGCCAGCAGCAAATGGTCCGTTACTAAAAGTTCCGGCTTCAGTTCATGTTGTCCGTGTCGGCCTGCCTGTCTGATTTGGGGGGCAGCGATTTTCCTTGTGACCTGATTTCTCTGACAGATGAAGAATTGTTGGTTTTTCAGTTTGTTCCGGCTTTTACTTATTGTAAGGGTGGAGTGGCTACTTCCAAACTCTTCACTTGCCAGATCAGAAACCCGAAGTCTTTGCTGAAATTGAATTTTATAATTTGCTAATGGGTTGTGACCAATGGTTTGAAAATCATTTTTACATTCTGTAAAACTAACTTTAGTCTGAATGGAAAAAAAAGCAAAAACAAAAACAAAATGCAAGCATTACATGACAAACTATATGATTCTAGTAATAAACTTAAAGTAATAGAAAACACATTGCTTGGAGCTGAGGGACTGGGGGAAGGCCTGGCTGTAAGTGGCGGGGGTGGGGGGGCTTTTCTGGGGGAAGGGACTATTGTGTTTTCATTGCAGTGTTGGTTCTGTGATCATATTCCATTGCCAAAATCAGCACACATACATTTAAAACAGTTACATTTTGTTGTCTAAAATGAAGCTTTAATAAAGTTAGGGGAAATTTTGTCAGACTTAATAGAATGCCAATAGATAAGATATTAATATAAGGTTTAATTGCTAAACAACTTTTCAGTGGGTCACTGGCTAAAGGATTTTCAAAGGAAACTCAGCCCACAAGCCAGAGAAAGAAAGTCTTTTCCTGCACAGAGTTAGCATGAGGTAAGATTATCAGGGTGTGAGACCCCTGGGGAGCTTGGCGCTCCGTGCAGTAACACGTGGTCCAGCCACGTGCTCATGGTGATGGTGGCCAAGACTGATGCTGGGTTTGGGCTTAGCCATTTGCTTAGGATTCCAAATAAATATTTCAACTGATACATTTCAGGCAACTCCCTATGTTTGACTGAGACTCATTAGCTGAGTCACAGTGTGAGATGTTTCCTTCCTGAAATACAGAACATTTCCCCCGGATGAAGGTAGCAGTGAAACTTGCTGTGATGTGTACTAGAAGCTTTGAGTTGTTCCTGAATCGACCCTGTTGGAACATGACCGTCATGTTGTATCTTTCAGGAACGGTGGAGTTCATTATGGACTCAAAGCAGAATTTCTACTTCATGGAGATGAACACAAGGCTGCAAGTGGAACATCCTGTCACTGAGATGGTCACAGGAACTGATTTGGTGGAGTGGCAGCTTAGGGTGAGGGTTATTTTTCTATTAGAGATCAGTTTTGAGAATAGGTTACCCTCTGGCCCCCTCAAAGAGGTGTTGTTTTGAACAGAGTTCAATTTTGGTTGTGATGAGGACAGGAAAATGGGAGGTAAAAAAAAATGGGGCTACATTTCATGCTGTGACTTTATGGGTACTTTAGGGACTCGGGTCCCTAATCTGTCCCGTGTCTTCACTTTGCCTTGGGCATGGGGCAACCAGCAAGTTGCAGAGCTGTCACTAAGGTGTGTTCTTGACCACATCCTCTCAAGCCTCATGATCTGCCTAAGACTGTGGCATTCGGAGCCAGGCCATCATTAGATTCTAGAGGCACAACAGATGAAATGAGCTAAAGCACAGCTGGTAATGAAAACCCAAAGAAAGGTCTAGATCAATGGAATGGTCCAGTAATATTCTGATTTACAATGTATGGCCAGCCCCTGAGTAAGCCATTCAGAGTAAATGCCTAGAAACATTTAAACCATTTTGGCAGTGCTAGGACACACCCACAGTATTTGATAAAAATATATGTCCATAGCTATTCTTTTACTAAGGTTAGTTTGGGAAGCATTGATATCAAATGGGGTTCCTTCAAATTTTAACTGCAGCGTAGTCTGTATTTGTTCTCTTAATTGGAAACAATAGATTTTTACCATAGCCTTCCTTTTAAAAATATGATTAAAAAAACTGAATAGTAATCAATACTCCTGATTATGTAGGATTTGGGGTTCTTTATGTATCCTGAATGTAAATTGGGTTTTCTGTGCTGTGATGCTGAAGTCATGGTTATCTTGGTAATTTTGTCTTTGCAGAACTTCTGTGGACAATAATAGGATGTTCTTTTTGCTGCTTCCTCGGGGGTGATTGGTGGTTTCAATTGAGCCAAAAGATTCTTCTGGGCCTCTATAGCCTTGGGAGCTAATGAAAACCAGGCACATAAAGCTAATAAGTGTTAGTGAGTGTCAGGAAAAACTACAGTGGAAACTTCTGGAAAGAGTGCTGTGATTCCAGAATTCAAGGAATCAAGGATATTTTTCTGAAGCAGTGAACCAAGAAAGTCTAGACCTTTGACGTCATGGAGGATCAAAGTTTCTAAGGATTAAGGAACAAGAAAACTTTTAGATATTAGGGAACCAGCAGATACTTACTTCTGAAACTCCAATTATAAGAGCTGTTGAGGCTCTTCAGAGAGAGGAGCAGGCTTCCATCATCTGAGGAGGGATTCTAGAACTTACAGGGAAGCTACTGGACCTGGCTGATAGAGTTGAGGGCGCTTGGAAGTTTGGCTGCTTCCAAGCAGAGGTAAAACAAGGGGACTCACTGTGAGTCAGGAGTTCAGACTCTAGGGCCTGCCTCTGAAGTCACAGGATGCTTAGAAAGCGGCTTTAATAGCGTGAGCATTCAGGGCTCAGGCTGCAGATCCAGGGAGTCAACCGTGTTCAGGGGAAGCTGATGAAGGTGTCTAAGGCTAGTGGTTTCCAGAGACTCAACATCTGAGCTAAAGAGAACTCAAGTGACACAGACCCCTATAGCACCCGGAGTCAAGGTTGGCGCCAGTGTTTCCTGGACCCAGGTGGACACCAATCTCAGAGGGGACAGGCAAAAACAAGCTGTGCATCTTGGGATGTGGATACGTGGTCCTCCCTTATATTACATTGAATTCTTTATTAAAACCTTAAAGAGAATTTCATTAGAAGGCATAAGAATGGAATGACAATAGCCAGTACTTAGTGATTACTGTATGCCAGGTACTTTTCTCTGAAGCATGGGGAGCTGAAGAAACTTACTCAGGCCACAGAGCAGGTGCAGAGACAAAATCTGGACACAGGCCTGTGGCTGCAGGTGTGTGGTTTGAAGTCCCACACCACAGAGGCCTTTGCTTCGGTTCCCTTTCCTTGCACTCTCGACTGCCGTGGTTCCTAGCTTTCTTACTGACCGAGTCAAGGAGACGAGTTTGCCTCTGTTTTGTGCTTTCGTGTTTCGTTCAGTGTCATGCTACCTTACTTGTGGTCTCTTTCCTGCATCTGTATTGCTTTCTCAGGTTGTTAGTTCCTCATTTTGGAATGAAACCTGAAGAGGAGAGTAAAGAGAGAAGCAAATGGCATGTCTTTCAGTAATAGCCTTTTTCAGGTTATATAAGGGGACTTCAAAAAATGTGTGGAAAACTGGAAATTCATGTATAGGCATCTCATAAACTGCACTTTTTGTGAACATTTTGAAGATCCCTTGTATACATGCATTTCAACAAATTTTTGTACTGAAAATAAACATTTTAATTCCATTTTTCACAAACTTTTTGAAGTCCCCTTGTACTGGTTGAACACAGAAATTTGTTGTATTAATATATAATAAAAAAGCAAAAAAGGGAAAATATATAATAGTCAAAATAGTAATAATTATCATAGTGATTAATAATAATGATATTCCTGTTTATACTCTGTTATCACATTTAAGTATAATAAAATTTCTTTTTTTATTTTTATTTTTTATTTTTAAAATGTTTTAATTTTTCTTTTTTTTTTTTAAAGATTTATTTTATTTATTTGAAAAAATAAATAAAGAGAGAGATAGAGACAGAGAGAAAGATCTTCCATCTGCTGGTTCACTCCCCAGATGGCCTCAACGGCCAGAGCTGCACTGATCCGAAGCCAGGAGCCAGGAGCTTCCTCCAGGTCTCCCACGCGGGTGCAGGGGACGCCATTAGAATGACTTTCTGGAGGTTTGAAATGGAGACAGCAGACAAACTGAAGACTAACTTATAAACACAAGAATCAGTGATTATTCAGCATAATCAAAACCAAGCTTTATGTCTCGTGGATATTATCCGTTTTCATTTAATATATGAACACTTGGAGCTCACATGTGGCATAACGGATTAAGCCACAGCCTGCAACACTGGCATCCCATATCAGAGTGCAGGTGAGTCCCATCTGCTCCCTTCCAATCCAGCTCCCTGCTCATGTGCCTGAGAAAGCAGTAGAAGACGGCTTGAGTTCTTAGGCCTCTTCCACCCATGCAGGAACCCTGGATAGAGTTCCAGGTTCTTGGCTTTGGCCTGGCCTAGCCCTGGCCATTGCAGCCATCTGGGAAGTGAACTAGCAGACAGACCTCTCCCCCCACCCCCCCTTTCTGTCACTGTCTTTCAAATCAATAAAGTAAATCTTTAAATATATATATATGTATATATATGAGCATTCAATTATTAGCATGTATTTCCCAAGTCTTTCTCTTTTTTTAAGATTTATTTATTTGAAAGTCAGAGTTACAGAGAAAGAAATGCAGAGAGAGAGAGAGAGAGAGAGAGAGAGAAAGAAAAGAAAAGAAAAGAAAAGAAAAGAAAAGAAAAGAAAAGAAAAGAAAAGAAAAGAAAAGAAAAGAAAAAAGATCCTTTATCTTACTGGCTCACTCCCCAAATGGCTACAATGTCTGAAGCTGGGTGGATCTGAAGCCAGGAGCCAGGGGCTTCTTCCAAGTCTCCCACGTGGGTGCAGGGACCCAAGCACTTGGGCCATCTTCCATTGCTTTTCTCAGGTGCATGATCAGAAATTGGACTGGAAGCGGAACAGCCTGAACTCGAATCGGCACCCATATGGGATGCCGGCCCCTCAGGCAGCAGCTTTAGCCAAGGGAGAGAGAGAGACAGAGAGAAAGGTCTTCCTTTTCCGTTGATTCACCCCTCCAAATGGCCGCTACAGCTGGCACACTAGGCCGATCCGAAGCCAGGTGCTTCTCCTGGTCTCCTACGCAGGTGCAGGGGCCCAAGCACTTGGGCCATCCTCCACTGCCCTCCCGGGCCACAGCAGAGAGCTGGCCTGGAAGAGGAGCAACCGGGACAGAATCTGGCGCCCCGACCGGGACTAGAACCTGGGGTGATGGCGCCACAGGCGGAGGATTAGCCTAGTGAGCCGTGGCGCCGGCCCCAAATCTTTCTTTAATACGAAACGTTTTAGTTGGTGTTTAGGACTATGTTGCCATAGAAAAGTGTGGCTGGTGTTGGTCATCCACATTGTAAAAGTCATCAGCAAGCCGGCGCCACGGCTCAATAGGCTAATCCTCCACCTAGCGGCGCTGGCACACCGGGTTCTAGTCCTGGTCAGGGCGCCGGATTCTGTCCCGGTTGCCCCTCTTCCAGGCCAGCCCTCTGCTGTGGCCAGGGAGTGCAGTGGAGGATGGCCCAGGTGCTTGGGCCCTGCACCCCATGGGAGACCAGGAGAAGCACCTGGCTCCTGGCTTCGGATCAGTGCTGTGTGCCGGCCGCAGCACGCCAGCTGTGGCGGCCATTGGAGGGTGAACCAACGATAAGGGAAGACCTTTCTATCTCTCTCTCTCTCACTATCCACTCTACCTGTCCAAAAAAAAAAAAAAAAAAAAAAAAAAAAAGTCATCAGCAGGTGTGTGATAGCAAGGGGAATGAGATGGCTTTGAAAATTTATGGCCTGGGCCACAGCTCAATAGGCTAATCCTCTGCCTGTGGCACCCAGCATCCCAGGTTCTAGTCCCAGTTGGGGGCGCCGGATTCTGTCCCGGTTGCCCCTCTTCCAGTCCAGCTCTCTGCTGTGGCCCGGGAGTGCAGTGGTGGGTGGTCCAAGTGCTTGGGCCCTGCACCCTCATGGGAGACCAGAAGCACCTGGCTCCTGGCTTTGGATCAGCACCGTGCACTGGCCGTAGCGCGCTGGCTGCAGCGGCCATTGGGGGGTGAACCATCGGAAAAGGAAGACCCTTCTCTCTCTCTCTCTCTCTCACTGTCCACTCTGCCTGTCAAAAAAAAAAAAAAAAAAAAACCTAAAAAAGAAATTTTATTACATTTACGGGGCCGACACTTCCCAGGCTACATCTGTTTTTTAATTTATTTCTGTTTTGCCCAATACCAAAGTGGGAGAATAAAATACTAGTTTTCTTTGGCTGCATTGTAAAGTCCAGATGCATAGTTTACGTGGGAAAAAGGGGGGAACATTGACTTCCCAAGCTTTGTAGTTGCTATGGGACCAATTTTCATCAAAGGCATTGTTCTTTTACTAGATTGCAGCAGGAGAGAAGATTCCCTTGAGCCAGGAAGACATAACCCTGCAGGGCCATGCCTTTGAAGCTAGGATATATGCAGAAGATCCTAACAATAACTTCATGCCGGGGGCTGGGCCCCTGGTACATCTCTCCACCCCTCCAGCAGACAGCTCCACCAGGATTGAAACTGGGGTGCGGCAAGGTAAGGTGATGAAGGTCTCGTCCTTGATGGATTTTTAGTTGAGCTGGATCCTTGAGTCTTACGGAAATGTCTGGCGTGTTGTTATTTCATCAAAATCTCCACCCACTGAATGTGCTAAGGCTGCTATTTTCCTTTTATTAATTTTTATTATTCCTATTTATTTATCTGAAAAGCAGAGTGAAAGAGAAGAAAAAGTAAGAGAGAGGGAGGGAGAGAGAGACTTTCCATCTGCTGGTTGACTACCCTGAATGACCACAGCAGCCAGGGCTGGGCCAGGCCAAAGCCAGGAGCCTGGAATTACATCTGGGTCTCTCGCTTGGGTGGAAGGGACTTATGTACCTGAAGCATCATCTTCTGCCTCCCAGGCACAATAGTGGGAGGCTGGATCAGAGGGCAGAGGTGGGACTCGATCCCAGGCCCTTAATCTGCTGCTCTGCACACCTACTCCAGCCTGTCTTAAAATAAAGGATTTAATTGATTTCTCTTAATCTTTACTTTTTCCTTCTGGAATAGTTATTTTTAACGAATAACTTGTATTCTAAGCAAAGTACTCTTATTTTGAAATGCAACAGTACAAACTTGACCAAGAAATGTTTTGCATGTATTATTTTATTTTAATTTTAGTTGGTCTAGTTTCAGAAGTGATTTGGGGTGATGTCTCCTATACTAAAGGTACTCTGCCTCCAAGAGACTGAAAGTTGCACAATTGGGGCCTGCAGCTTGGCATAGTGGGTAGAACTGCTGCCTGCAACCCTGGCATCCCATACAGGTGTCTGTTCGAGACCTGGTTACCTCGCTTCCAATCCAGCTCCCTGCTAATGCAGCTGGGAAGACAGCAGAGGATGACCCAAGTGCTTGGGCCCCTGCACCAACATGAGAGACCTGGATGAAGCTCTTGGTTCCTGGCTTTGGCTTGGCCCATTTCCAGCCTTTGTGGCCATTTGGGAAGTGAACCAGCGGATGGAAGATCTCGATCTCTCTCTCTCTCTCTCTCTCTCTCTCTCTCTCTCTCTTTCTCTGTCTCTCTCTCTGTAAACACTGCCTTTCAAATAAATAAATAAATCTTTGGAAAAGAAGTGTTGGAGAATTAAGAGATAAACTTTATCTCTTAATAAGTGCTAGTAAAACAATAATGAAAGAAATAAGTTACAGTGAAAACATAGTGCAGGAGGTGTCACAGCCTAGCATGCGATTAATAGCCATGGTCCTAATCACACTCACTGCTCACTTCCTATGCACAGGCACTGTTGTAGGTGACTTTTATGCATGAGAATTTCCCAAGAGTTGGCATTACTGTCATCCCCCATTTTCCAGATGAGGGAAGCTGGTGCATGGAGGAGTTGAGTGATTTGCCCAAGGTCACCCTTGGAGCCAGAGCTCAGACCTGAATTGTCTGACTTCAGAGTCCGTGTTCTGAGCCCCCCACTCCCTGCTTCGTCTTAATTTCAGTTGCTGGAGTAATTTGAACAGTGATTAGGTATGGCGTTTCTCAGGGCTTTGTGGTTATGTTAGGCTGATGTAATCAGGACAAGGCTTTAGGAGGAAGCCTGGAGTGGATTTAAGTAGGCAGATTTAGCAGCGTAAGGAAGAATGAAGAGAAAGAGAGGTGTGTTTGAAGAACCATAAGAAAATTGTGCTAAGGAAAAGGATTCAGGAAGGGGAGTCATTGGAGATATGGTGGAGACACAGGTTCAGGATAAAGCCTACTGTGTCTGAGAGCCAAATCGAGGAATTTGGACTACTTTTTTTTTTAAGATTTATTTTATTTATTTGAAAGAGTTACAGAGAGAGATAGAGACAGAGAGAAAGGTCTTCTGTGGTGGAATGAGGAGGTGAAAAGGTCATGCTAAGGTGGCCACTGAGGTGAAAAGTTCATGCCAAGATGGCCACTGACAGTAGAAACTGCCTGGCAACAGGCTGTGATTGGATGGCTTCGGAAACCACATGACAACAGAGGAAACCACATGACAACAGAGCCTGACTGACAGCAGGCCACGATTGTATGGTTTCAGAAACTGCCTGGCAACAAGAGCCTGACTGGCAACAAGCTGTGATTGGATGGCTTTGGAAACTGCCTGGCAACAGGCTGTGATTGGTTAGGGCATAGACCGCCCCTTGACTGGATTGGCTGCCTTGGCTGCCTTGGCTATATAAGCAGCTGTAGTACCTGAAATAAACGAGTCTGTGGGCTGCTTGCCTCTGGCCCGCTTTCACCTGACTCCTCGGGTCTGTGTGGTGACTCAGCACCTCTTGTCCCCACCATGCTCCTCCTCTCAGAACGAATCCTCTCATAGAAGAAATCAACGTCAACAGTCTTCCATCTGCTGCTTCACTCCCCAAATGGCTGCAATGGCCAGAGCTGAGCTGATTCAAAGCTGGGAGCTTTTCCAGGTCTCCCATGTGGATGCAGGGGTCCAAGCACTTGGGCCATCTTCTGCTGTTTTCCCAATCGCATTAGCAGGGAGCTGGATCCAAAGTGGAGCAGTGTCGCTCCCCCTCTTCGTGGAGGAACGACACTAAACCCTGCCTAGGCTTCATATCCGAGTCACGGCACCATTATGTCGCTCCCCCTCTTCGTGGAGGAACGACACAGGACCCTGCGCTGTTCTTTCGTCTGCTCGGCCCTCCCCGGGTTTGCTGCTGGTTCTTCCCGGGTTGGCTACCGTCCCTTCCACCTCCGTGGAAGGGCGGTTCCCCCTGCCACTTTTCCCCACTTCCGCGGGGGAGCGGCACACCACTGGCCGGCTCTCTCGGGGGCTGCACAGGTGTTCCTCTTAGATGTTCCTGGTGCATGTTGTCTCTCTCCTCCTTTATAGTCCTCTTACACCAATCCCAACTCTGCTACCCACACGCCAAGTATGCTGCTCTCCTCCAATCAGGAGCAGGTCCTACAGTTTATTGGTGAAACTGGAGGCAGCTGTGTAGAAGCTGTTTCTCCCTTCTCAGCGCCATATTGTGGGAGAGCAGATGCATAGAATAAGTCTTAATTCCAGTAACTTAGTCTAGTCCGAGTTGCTCCCCACAGAGCAGCCCAGACTTGAACCAGCATCTATATGGAATGCTGGCGTTGCAGGCCTGGGCTTTAACCTGCTGTGCCACAGCACCAGCCCCAATTCGACATTTTTTTAAAGATTTATTTATGGCCGGTGCCGCGGCTCACTAGGCTAATCCTCCACCTTGTGGCGCTGGCACACCAGGTTCTAGTCCCGGTCAGGGCGCCGGATTCTGTCCCAGTTGCCCCTCTTCCAGGCCAGCTCTCTGCTGTGGCCAGGGAGTGCAGTGGAGGATGGCCCAAGTGCTTGGGCCCTGCACCCCATGGGAGACCAGGAGAAGCACCTGGATCCTGGCTCCTGCCATCGGATCAGCGTGGTGCGCCGGCCGCAATGCGCCAGCCGCGGTGGCCATTGAAGGGTGAACCAACGGCAAAAAGGAAGACCTTTCTCTCTGTCTCTCTCTCTCACTGTCCACTCTGCCTGTCAAAAATTAAAAAAAATATATTTATTTATTTATTTGAAAGGCAGAGCTAAAGAGAGGCAGAGGCAGAGCAAGAGAGAGGAGATCTTCCATCTGCAGCTTCACTCCCCAAATGGCTACAATGGCCAGAGCTAGACAGATCTAAAGTCAGGAGCCAGGAGCCTCCCCTGGGTCTCCCATGTGGGTACAGAAACCTAAGGACACAGGCCATCTTCTGCTGCTTTCCCAATCCACAGCAGAATTGGATCATAAGTGGAGCAGCCAGGACTCCAGTCAGCACCCGCATGGGATGCAGGCACTGCAGGCAGTGGCTTTACCCTCCACGCCACAGCACTGGCTCCAATTCAGACTTTTTAATAATGTGAGAGCTGTGGCTAAGCCGTAGCCTAGGTGGTAAATCTACCTTACCAGCACACAGAGACACTTGCGGTAGAGAAGACAGGCGCTCAGGAGGACCCCAGGTTTTCATCTTGGTACTGAGAGGGAGAACCTTGTCCAGGAAGCTTCCCCCAGCCCTCGCCTTCTGTGTGTGCAGAGCCCTTGTGCATTCCTCAGCCGTCGTCCTTGTCTTGCACCTGCCATCTGTTATTCCTTGTCTGTTTCCCCAGTAGACCCTAGGACTCTGAAGGGGTAGACTGCATGTTCCATGCGCAGCTCCTTGCTCAAGCCTAGGCCCAGTAGGTGAACATTACATGTAGATTGTGGAGTGGGTGAGTGTCCGGGTGTCAGACTGTATCTCCAGCCCTTGGTTTTGTAGAAGAGGACCTGGGGTTCAGAGAGGATAGATCTGACAATATTAGGAAAAAGGCCCTTCATCGATGTTCTTTGGCTACACCACATCCTTCTCCAACCAGCGAGATGTGCTGTGGTTTGGGCTCTTTTTCCCTTCAACTGTTACCGTCCCAGTAACCATAGCAACCATTTGTTTGTCAGCTCTTCCAGGTGTGGCACTTGCACTTTATCCTCACCCCTCCCAATAGCCCTGCAGGGTAGAGGAATTAGTTTCCTTGCTTTACTGATGTGGTAGAGCAATGCCAAGGGCACAAGTGGGTGTCATGGGAGAAGGTAGAAGAAGGTTACATTGCCTTCCAAAAGGAGAAAGGAAGAAAAGGTTCAGAGGGAGACAGGACTGGGCAGGCCAGCCTGGGAGGGCCTAATAGACACACCGTCGTTGGACTTTGGACAAATGTCCAGACCCCGCTGAGCCTCAGTTGCCTTCTGGATAAACCGGTGGTGCAGGGCCTTGTGTGAATTAAGTGTGGAATGTGTGTAAGCCTGTAGCTTGTTTGTCCTGTTGTATGCCTTTCAGTTTTGACTTTGAGAGGTGACCATGGTTTTGTCAATTTCAGGGGACGAAGTGTCAGTGCATTATGACCCCATGATTGCGAAGCTGGTCGTGTGGGCTGCAGATCGCCAGGCGGCCTTGATGAAACTGCGGCACAGCCTCCGTCAGTACAACGTGAGTGACCCGGGCCAGTGACCCTGAAGCTTTTGGTCAGCACCAAAAGCCAGCCTTTGGCCTTGTCAGCATGGCCGTGTCTGCTCCCTTCCACCAGTTGCCCAGAAGTCACAAAGTAATTTCACGTGAGGCCTGTTCTCTAGCGTCAGAATAGGGTCTGAGGACTTCTTCTTGCCAGGTAGACAGATTGCAGAAGCAAAACCATGAGTGCCAATGTAATATTTCAGAGAAATTCTATTTATTCCTTCTGTAGATAAGGCCAGCTATACAAGTATGACCTGTAGTTTGAGATTTTTTTTTCCCCTAAAAGGAAAATAATTATGTCCAATTTGTTAATTCCTATAGCACATTTATTTCCTGGTGCAGAAAGCCCTATAACCCATGATATTCAAATTTGTTAATATGTTACTAATTTGATCAAAATTCTTACTTCTGGCTCCCATCACATCGGCTTCCTAGCCATTCCTCAGACACACCCATCATGGAGTCCTGTGTTCCTGCCCTCTCTTCCAGAATGTTCTTCCCCCACATGATTGACGGACTCCCCCCTGACTCTCCCCAGCCTTGCTGCCTTCCTGAGTCTTTTCCTGGGCCACCCCATTTAAAATGGGACCCTTTGCTGTTCTCCATCCCTATAGCCAGACTTAGTTTCCTTAATATGTGACATTATACATAGGGGCTTTGAAAAGCTCGTGGAAAATTTGCATTGTCTTTTAATTCCGTTTTCTTTTCTTTTTTTTTTTTTAAGACTTATTTATTAATTTGGAAGGCAGAATTACAGAGTGAAGGGTGAGAGAGAGAGAGAGATCTTCCATCTGCTGGCTCACTCCCCAAATGGCTACAATGACCAGGTTAGGCCAGGCCAAAGCCAGGAGCCGGGAACTTCTGAGTCTCCCACATGGACACACAAGTAATTGGGTCATCTCTGCTGCTTTCCCAGGCGCATTAGCAGAGAGCTGGTTCGGAAGTGGAGCAGCCGGGACTTAAACCAGAGCCCATATGGGATGTGGGCACTGCAGGCGGCAGCTTTACCCACTAGGCCACAGCGCCGGCCCCTTTACTTCCATTTTTCCACAAACCACCTCATGTAAGACATTTGTGTATAGACATGGCTGTTGACCTTTTCCTTCCAATGTGAGCTCTAAGGGGCAAGGACTTGGGTCCAGTTTGTTCCTCATTGTGTCCCCAGTGCTGGGATCAGAGCCAGACACCTAACAGGTGCTCTGTAAATGTGTAGTGAACAAGGGAAGGAATAGATGAATGAAGCCAGGCTGCACATAGCTGGTTTTACCTTTGATTTTGTTTCTAGGACCATCGGCGTTTATTTTGTAACTTTTTCCCATCAGAACGTAAAAGTTGGATTTCAGTGTTGAAAGGAGGCTGCGTGGAGGCCGGTTGGTCCTGCCCGCTGCCTGGGGTAGCAGCCCGCCTGCTCTGCATCTTCCTGTTCTATGGGAGAGTGCAGAGGAGCAAGACTTCAGGATCCTCTTGCATGTTTCTCAACATTTACCACTTTCCTAACTGGAGTCTGTTAAACACCTCCTCACCGCCTGCTGTACCCATTCCTGCATCCTTTTTCTCATATTAAAATATCATTCTGGGACCAGTGCCATGGCATAGTGGGTAAAGCCGCTGCTTACAGTGCCAACATTCCATGTGCGCATTGGTTCGAGTCCTGGCTGCTCCACTTCCAATCCAGCTCTCTGCTATGGCCTGGGAAAGCAGTAGAAGATGGCCCAAGTCCTTGGGCCTCTGCACCCTCATGGGAGACCTAGGAGAAGCTCCCAGCTCCTGGCTTTAGATCAGCATAGCTCTGGCCGTTGCAGCCATCTGGGGAGTGAACCAGTGGATGGAAGACCTCTCTCTGTCTCTGTCTCTCTGTCTCTGTCTCTCTCTCTCTCTCTGCCTCTCTGCCTTTCAAATAAATAAATATTTAAAAAAAATAATTCTAAGTGTTAAGTCCACATCCACAGAAATGGATACGGTCATAGTGAGGTGGGGGTTTTGGGAGTTTTTTGGGGAGTTGCCCTATTGCCACTTGGGACCTTTTTACTGTTCCCCAGTAGAGATACTAAGGACAAAGAGTGGATGTTTTCCTGAGGGGGTGCATTCCCCACTCAGTAGGCACTGGGGCTGCATTCTCTTCTAGATTGTCGGTCTGCATACCAACATCGACTTCCTGCTCAGCCTGTGTGGCCACCCAGAGTTCGAAGCCGGGCACGTGCACACCGACTTCATCCCTCAACACCACAAGGCGCTGCTGTCTGGCTGGAAGGCTGCTGCCAAGGAGCTGTTCTGCCAGGCAGCCCTGGGGCTCGTCCTGCAGGAGAGAGCTATGACGGATGCCTTCAACCTTCACACGCAAGGTATGGGGTGCTTTCTCTTCCCTCTGCTTGTCAAAGGCATGGATCACCATTGAACATGCCTTTCTTTTTTATTTACTGTTTATTTATCAATTTGAAAGTGAGAGAGAGAGAGAGAGACAGACAGACAGAACGTCCATACCCTGGTTCACTCCCCAGTTGCCCACAACAGCTGGGGCTGGGCCAGGTTGAAACCAGGAACCAGGAGCTCTTATCTAGGTCTCCTACATGGATGGCAGGGACCCAAGTACTTGGGCCATCATCTGCTGCCCCCCAGGATGCATTAGCAGGAAGCTGGATCAGAAGCAGAGGAGCTGGGATTCAACAAGGCACTTTGATGTGGGATGCAGGCGTCCCAAGCAGTGGCTAACCCCCTGCTCCGCAGCGCCCACCCATTTCTCTCATGCCACTCTTGCCTCCCTTTGCTGCTCTCAGTGACTGGCACCATTCTCTGCAGAGCTGTCCCCTAGTAGGAAGGGGACTCTTCACCTCTCATGGGTGCATCCATGATACCACTTAACCATGACGTGCAGCTTAACGAAGCACCCAAACTTGGAGAAATAAGTCTCTTCTCAGCGAAACATGGATTCTTCCCTTATCTCATGCTGATCCCCTGCGAGTTCCTTTGTGTGTCACTCACTCTTCACAGCCTGCTCGGAACCTACAGCAACCTCCTGGGTCCCAGAGACTGAAGACAGAGCCCAGGAGGCTGTCGATTCCCTTGGGCTTCCTGTGATTCCTTGTTCAGTTACTTCTTCCTCTCTGTCTCTGTCCTGTGATTTCACATAGGTCTGCCTGGAGACACACACACTTCATAGTATCATAGAATCTGAACATGGGGACTCATCATGACTGCCCCATCCATGCCTTCCTGCTTCCCCAGCACTCTCAGTTGTTGTCCTCACAACTTGTTTCTAACACTTGGCCCTGGAAAATCACTACTCATTGGGTTAGTTTATTACAGTTTCAGGCAACTCCATTAGGGAGCTCTTCCCTCTAAATTGATCTAAAATCTGAGCTCACTCAATCTTTCTGTATAATATTTACTCTGCTAATTGACATTTGGCACAGATCTTTAAAAAAATCAATTTAGAGCCAGTATTGTGGCATAGTGGGTAAAGGCTCCACCTGTGGTGCTTGCATCCCATGTGGGTGCCAGTTTGAGTCTTAGCTGCTCCACCTCCAATCCAGCTCTCTGCTAATGGCCTTGGAAAGCAGTGGAAGATGGCCCAGGTGCTTGGGCCCCTGCACCCTCATGGGAAACCCAGAAGAAGCTCCTGGCTCCCGGCTTCAGATTGGCTCAGCTCTGGCTGTTGCAGCCATTTGGGGAGTGAACCAGCGATTGGAAAACCTCTTTCTGTCTCTGCCTCTGCCTCTCTGTAACTCTGCCTTTCAAATAAAAGAAAATAAATCTTAAAAATCCATTTATATCATTATTGAATTATTATATTATTCTGGATAATTATAGGATCCTATTTTAAGGATCTTTAATTTCTAGATTCATTTGAGATAATTGTATTGAATGTTTAAAAATTACAACTATGAGGAGGAGCAGGCATTTGGCACAGCAGGTAACTTGCTGCTTAGGATACCCACATCCCATATTGGAGTGCCTGGATTTGGGTTCTGATTCAGCTTCCTGCTAATGCACACCTTGGGAAGCAGCAGGTGATAGCCCAAGTGCGTAGGTCCCTGCTACCCACATGAGAAACCCAGGATGAATTCTAGGCTCCTAGTTCAGCCTGGCACAGCCCCCAGCTGTTGCAGACACTTAGGAAGTAAAATGGCAGAGGAAGATTTCTGTCTCTCTACCTTTCAAATAAATAGAAGCAAATAAATAATTTTTGAAAGCACAGCTCTGAGGGTAGGCATATGTCCTAGTAGTAAGCTGCCAGTTGGGATACTCACATCCTAGATCAGAGTACCTGGGTTCAGATCCCAGCTTAGTTCCTGATTCCAGCTTCTTGTTAACGTGTAGCAGTGATGGCCCGAGTAATTGTTTTCCTGCCACTCACATGGGAGACCTAGACTGGGTTCCAGACTCCCAGCTTTGATCCCTGGCTCTGTGCACTGTGGGCATTTGGTGCCTAAACCAGCTGAGGAAAGCTCTCTGTCTTTCCCTTCTCCCCCTGCCTCTCAAATTTTTTTTAAAGTGTACAGCTGTTTCTTTAGGAGAGTTATGCTCTATTCCTTTATCCTTTTATGTTAAATGAAAACTGCATCTGAGTATGCCCACGTGGTATCCCCGAGCCTGAGCATAACATCTTTAGAATGGAGTGCTCTTGGGGCAGGTGTTTGGCAGAGCAGTTAATACGCCACTCTGGACGCCCACACCTCATATCAGAATAAACTGCTTCAGTTTAGCTATGCTGTAGCTCCTGGATTTTGTCCATGGAGGATGTGTACCCAAATCCCTACTGGGGCTGCACCAATAACATGAAGAGTAAGGGAGGCCAGGTGAAAGGACAGAATGAGGGGTAGAGATGGTGGTGACATCAGAGGGTGTGAACATCATGCAGTCCATGCCATGGGAGGTTGAGAGTTGAAGTCACAACTATTCTGAGTCTTCAAGGGAAGCTGGGGTTTTCCATATGGAATTTCCCAAGATGTAAATGAAAATATCTAATTAAAACACTGGGAACAAAGAAAACACATTTGAGCTGCCAATTTTAGGACCTGTGTTTTATGCTTTCTTTCATAAGGCATCAATTTAGTAAGCTTGACGTTCATAAATTTGTTGTTGAATTTTGAATTCTTTCTAGATCAATTCTCTCCATTTTCATTGTGCAATGGAAGAAGACTGAATATCAATTACACAAGAAATGTGACTCTTAGAGATGGTAAAAACAGTAAGTAGTGTTTTCTTTAAAGGAGAGGTGTGAGCCATAGAAATACAGCATCAAATGAACTTGAAAAAGAAGGATAAGCCTGGTTATGACCAGGCAGTTACTTTTTTTAATGGCCTAACCTAAGCATTGGGAGGAAGCATGCCAAAATCATAGAAATCATCTCTGGGTAGTAGAGTTAATGGTATTCATTTTTCTTCTTTACACTTTTTCTTTTTGTGTGTGTCTTTTGTAAATATTCCAAAAACGTATCATAAAACAAACTAGCAAGACACCTGAAGTGAAATACACCAAAATGTTAGCCAAGTACCATTGGGTGGTGAGATTTAAAGCAATCTCCTCCCCCCATCTCTGTATTTTTCTTTGCTTTTTAATTGTTCTGCAGTGAGAACGCATTCCTTTTGAATAAGAAAAACGATATCCAAAACTGAGTGAGGGAGAGAGCGTCTCTTCTCAGGCAGTGGTCCAGGTGTTTCTGGGGGAAGGGAGTCACTAAAGAGCTATACCTTATTAAATGCCTTATCACATGTCAATTTTTATTTTCACAACACCTTGATGAGGGGAAGTCCCTGTTAAACCCACTGATGGAAGGTGAAGTGAGTTATTCAAGGACAGGTGGTGGCAGAGCCATGATCAACACCCACTCTTTTTGACATTGATGACCATGCTATTGCCACCATTTTTCCAGTTCAAAGTTGATTTTTTGAAATAGCAAACTAATTTGAGTAGGTTTAAAATAAGACCTGATTTATTTTATTTAGCTCAAGTCAGAGGTAGTTTGTAAGCTGATGGCTGGAGCAGTATACCTGTGGCACCAGAAAGCTGCTTCGGGACAGGCTACACAGCAGCCAGATGGGCACAGTCAGAGCTGAGAGTGCTGGGTCTCCTTGAATGTGGGCTGTTGTTGAACTATGACAGCTCCATTGTAAAAAACATGCCTGTCGGGTAGGGCCAAACCCTCTTTCCATCTGATCACAGCACCCCCTTCCCTGGGCAGAACAGAATCTACCTTACTCCAGCTCTGTGTAGACATCTACTCATTTAGTAACAAATTCTTCATTCACAGTAATTGATTTGGTGTTAGCTGTTTAGTTGTTTTTTTCATTTGACCTTAGATTACCTTACATGTAGTGTGTGTGTGCACACGGGCGTGTGTGTGTGTGTGTGCATCTAAGCTTTCATACGGTTGGCAAACCTCTCTCACACAGTAGCACCTGCAAATGGTGAACCCGTCATTTTATGCTGACATGTTTGCTCATTTCATCCTAAAAACAGCCTTCCAAATCTGGGTGTATCACACTGTGGACTCCTGATGGGCTGGGGAGTGCAAGAATCACAAGCAGTAAAGCTTGGGTGGCCTCATCTACTGGAATCAGGTGGCAGAGCTACACGTGTGGCTGTGATTCAGATGAGCCTGCTGTGTTCTTGGGCATGGATCTTCCCCAAAGCCCTGCATGGTGTTTCTGATTTATGTAATATTTTAATTGGAATTTAATAAAAAGGATTGGTTTAGAATTAAATACATAATTGAAAAGCCAACATGACTGCTGTTCACTTTTTTGGCAGTATTCCATTAAAATAACTCAGGTGTGATTGTAGCAGCTTTCACAAATATTACAGTGAGTCTCACATCAGCAGTGACCATACCATAGTCGAGTAAGGGAGTACCCCAAACAGGAAGTCTCAGGACACAGAAGCACTTATGAATCCAAAGTAGAACCAACTCTTATTGACTTCAATGAGAAGAGCCAAGTCTTTTAAATATTTAAGGCTTGAAAAATATTCTGATTTTGGTTGTTGCCATGTTTCACAGAGCTTTGCCCAACCCCTAATAATAATAATAGTAATAATAATAATAATAATGGCTGAGATTTATTATTTCATTTATGCCAGATTCTCCATTAAACCTTTTCCAAAGATTACTTCATTTTCATTTTCAGATCGGACCAATGAGAACAGAGTTATTATTGTCAACTTTATTATTAGTATCAGCTTTATAGATTATTAATCTTATTGAGCCAAGGCCAAGGATAAAAGAAATTAGTAATTTTCCGAAGGTCACATGAGAGATAATTGAGGGAGTCAGGACTAGAATTGATACTCCATGGAACATGTGCTTTTGCTAACACTGCATGATGTTAAACTTCCGTACCTTATTAAATGTGTAGGAGGAGACTTAAGGTGCCCTTTGGGGGAAACAAGAGATACTTGGATGTGCGAGAAACATGATCAGTGTCCTGTAATAATATGAAAGAAATTATAGTTTCCTGGCAATGTCTTTCCTCTGATTCTACAAGTATTCATGTCAGTCAAATGCTTTTCTCATTTTATAAGTCAAAAGAAAACTGATCTGGTATAACAGGAGGCCTTTTCTCCTAAGGATTAAAGGTTGTTGACAAGAAAGATAAGGGGTGAAGAAGTTTCATGCTTTCAGTACAAAGTTTCTGAGAAGGTGGATATGCTGAGTAATACGGAGAAGGGGGAGAAAAATACGTCTTTTTGTCTGTTTTTTTCTCTGAAGGGATTTACCACTTAAAAGTATGTGTGTTGGGAAGGTAGAGGGCATCATGGGTAATAATGCAAGCCCTGGAAGTTACAGACTTAAGTAATTGACTTTTATGAACATTTTAATTTTTGTAGTTTCTAAAATCTACAAAAAAAGAAGAGAAAAAAATCACTCTATCATAAACCAGGATGGGGGGGATCATAATAGTGTGTATTGTTATTATTTTAAATTATGTATTTTTAAAACAACAGTTTTTAACATTTTGACATTCACTTCCTGTGTAAATATTTTATAGTATACATACTATTTTCTCTTGAAAACAAGGATGTTAATATCATATAACATGGTATTCATGGAAATGATCATAAAGTGAGGGAAGAAGAATATATTGTAATGTAGAGGGTGTAATTCAGTGAAGATAATATTTATAACTATATACCAAATAATGTGACCTCCTTTCTTTTATGTTCTGATGTATATTAACTTCCCCGTATGAGAGAAAACATGGTATTTATCTTTCTGTGTCTGGCTTATTTCACTGAGCATAATAGTGTTTTCTCTACAAAAATCTAAATGTTTAGTGGGGAGAGCATTCATTTTGCACATGCAGACTGTGCCCAAGGACGGTGAGCGTGAGGTGAACGAGAGACGTGGGGTTTCAGTGGCGTGTCTGGGACCAGTAACGTGGTGGAGGAGGGGCACCTCCGTGGAGGAAAAGCTGGAAGCACATATGGGGACCAGTCCTTGGGCCGTTTGCCCACTGGGTTGGGGAACAACAGGAAGTAAGACTGAGAGGCTGGAGCCTTCAGTACCGGCCAGGTGTTTTGGATGCAGTGGGGACATGCGAGGAAGCATCTCCTGGAAGGGTTGAGACAGGAAGCAGGGAGATCCTGGAGGATCTCAGATCAGCCAGACCTGAGCCTGCTGGGCCTGGACCAGCAGGGAGTGTTGGGAATGGCATAGACCAGGTTTTCAAAGGGAAGGCTTTGTCAGGTTTATGGTGACAACACGATGGGAAATCCAAGGAGAAAGCTGAGGCAAGGATGGCAGGTTTCAAAGCTGGGTGAGAGGTAGAGCGGTGCCAGTGACTGGGCTCACGGTTCTGGAGGGAAGGTGATTTGTTGACCCAGCAGGTTCATTTTCTGTTGTGAGTGGAGCGGCCGATCAGAGTTCTGCAGAAGCAAGGTCAGGGCTAGACACAGATTTGAGCTGACAGCATCCAAGTGACGGCTGACAAGACAGAGGTTGATGAAATGACTTTGACTATATGCTGTGCTCTACCCCACACAACTTTTGATTCTCATCTTGCAGGATAGTCTTCAACCAATGCCATGTCATGTAATGGCATGAATCATTTCTTACATTTGCATAGACTGTTACAGTCTATAAAGCACTTTCACATTTACTTAAGCATTGTTACATTCTGATAACCACTGAATGGCTCAGAAAGTCGAGATGCAGAGATTTAGTGACTTGAAGATCATAGAGATGATCAAATGGTACATTTGGGTCTTAAACCAGAATTTCTCTTTACCAATTCATTGCATCTTCTACTTGACCACTGTGACCATTTTTTGTTGAGAGGAAAATGTCTAAAAATACCCTTCCACCTTAAATATCTAAAACTCCTTTTAAAAAAAAGTTTAAAATTCACCTTTATTGAAACCTGCCTGACAAATATTTTTCTAAGGAAAAAAACAAGCATTTATTTCCATGGAGTTAAAATATGTGGATGTTCCTTTGAACAGATAGTTATCTTAAAAGTTGAAAGTGAGATTTTATTGAATAAGTGAATGTCTTCTAATTTTTCTTCTATTTTTCCCCCTTTCCATAAAGATGTAGTCATAGCTGTAACATATAACCATGATGGATCATATACCATGCAGGTAAGCCTGAATGGTTTTATTCTACAGTTCAGAGCTAAATCTGATCTCTCTTCTATCCAACAGGGCCTTTTTTACTCTCTGGTTTATCTTAAGCCTTTGACTATTATTATGGCTATGGTTAGAATATCCTGTGCTTTTATTTCAGACCAGTTTTGGGAAATTACCTGCTGTGTATTTTCTGATTGTTTACTCAGTTTTATTGTGGTTCTCTTAAGAATAAAAACTTGGCAAAAAGTGAATAGTCTTGAATCAGACACCTAACAAGTCCCTTAAGTGTGTGCTCTGGGAGCAGACATCTGGCACAGTGGTTCAGATGCCATTTGGGATGTCTTTATCAGAATGGCTGGGTTTGAGTCCTGGCTTCACTTTTGATTGCGCCTCCTGCTAATGCACACCGTGGGAGGATTTGCGACTTCACTCCCCACATGGCTGCAATGGTCAGGGCTGCGCCAGGTCGCAACCAGGAGCCAGAAACTCCATCTAGGTCTTCTACATGGGTTGCAGCAGCCTAGGCCCTTGGGCCGTCTTCTGCTGCCTTCCCAGGCACATTAACAGAGAACTGGATTGGAAGCAGAGCAACTGGGATTTCAACCAGCACTCTGATATAGGATGCTGGTGTTTCCAACTTAATCCTATGCACCACAATGCTGGCCTCTTTATTTTTAATTGTAAAATACAATATAAAATGTACCATTTAAACCATTTTAGTAGTTGTCTTTTTGTGATGGGTTTGTTTCACTTAGCATATTGCAAGGTTCTTCCATGTTATAGCTTGTGTCAGCATTGCCTTCCTTTTTAAGGGTAAATAATATTGCATTGTATGTATACACCACATTCTCTTTATCTGTTCATCTATCAATGAGCTGTTGTCACCTGGTTTTGACTATTACGGATCTATGATCATGGGTGTACTAGTATCTTTGCAAGACCCAGTTTTCAGTTCTTTTGGGTACATATCCAGAAGTGGAGTTGCTGAATCACACAGTAATTTTAATTTTAATTTTTCGAGAAACCACCCTACTGTTTTCCATAGCAACCACATCATTTTGAATTCCCACCAACAGTGCACAAGGGTTCAAATTTCTCCACTCTTATTATTCTCTGTTGTGTGTGAGTGGTTTTCCCTTGTGATAGCCATTCTAATGGGGGTGAAGTGGTACCTCACTCTGACCAATTTGCATTTCTGCAATGACTAATGATGTCTCTTCATATGCCTTTTGGCCATTTGCATATCTTCTTTGGAGAAATGTCTGTTTAAATTCTTTGCCTATTTTTTTAATCCAGTTGTGCTATTAGTGAATTGTAGGATAAACTGGGAAATTTTTTTTTTTACTTTTTTAAAAGATGTATTTATTTACATGAAAGTCAGAGTTACACAGAGAGAGGAGAGGCAGAGAGAAAGAGAGAGAGAGGTCTTCCATCTGCTGGTTTACTCCTCAGTTGGTTGCAACGGCCAGAGCTGCGCTGACCCGAAGCCAGGAGCCAGGAGCTTCTTCCGGGTCTCCCTTGCCGGTACAGGGGCCCAAGGATCTGGGCCACCTAAACTGAGAAAATTTTAAAACTTAAGATTATACAAGTGCCCTTTCCATTAGCCATCAGAGCAATAACACTGTCACATGTTCAGTAGCTTCTGGAAAAGTCCACAGTGTGTGTACTCAAGCTAGAATGAGGGTAAACAAAGCAAATAACATTTTTGCCCTGTTATGAAAATAGTTGATTTCATGTGCCCTCTAAAAGAGGGTTGAGGGATGGGTGTTGAGCAGCTTGGAATGTCCATATCCCATATCAACGTGCCTGGGACTGAGTCCCAACTCCACTTCCAATCCAGCTTCATGCTAATGCAGCTGGGAGGCAGCAGATGGTGTCCAAATACTTGGATCCCTGCTACACACATAGACCTTGATGGAGTTCTGGGATCCTGGCGTTGGTCTGGCCTAGCCTCTACTGTTGTGCACATTTGGGATGTGACCCTGCATATGAAAGATCGATTCTCTCTCCCTGTCTCTCCTTCTCCCCCTTCCTCTCTCACTTACTTTGCTTTTAAATGAATAAATAAATAAAACATTTTTTTAAAAGGGTATGGGGGTCCGCAAGGGATCTACAGGTCACACTTTGAGAACCTCTATTGAAAAATGTATGATTGTCCTCCATAGAAAGAGGTCCATTACCCTGGCATAACAAAATGCTAAAAGGTTAAAAATAATGTGGGAATTCAAACAAATTCCTGCAGGAAGGTACAAATTCAGGGAATAAAATGCATGATTAATATGATCTTGGATATTTTGAATCCTGCAAAATGGATGTATTGGCGACACACAGTAGATCTCCAAACACTTTGAACACTTTCCTCTCTGTAAGGGGCAGGAAAGCCATGGGGAGCCTGCCTACTTTAGTGTGTGAGGGTTCTGACTCACACTGGTGCCTCTGGCTTGGGGACCTTTCATGTCCCTTGGTGACTGGTAAAATAAATTGCTGATTTGTTCCAATTTGCTCGGGGAACCAACAAATTTAGAATGCTTTTGTAAATCTTTAAACAAAAGTGTTCCCAATCTAACCTTTACATCCTAAGAATTTCACAAACATTCAGATGACTGTTTTAGTTGGTTAAAAAGCAGGGTGAAATATCATATATAACTTAAGGTAGAAGAAAACTGTGGATAAATACTGCAATGTGACCTCTTTCACCTTACCCTACATTACATGTTGGAAAAGAATAACCACAGGACTTCTACACTAACATCATGGGAATTGAAGTGAAAAATACAGAGAGAAGATTTAAATGGATTTCTGTGTGTAAAGGAAATTTTCCCTGGAGTATTACATGGGAGAAAATACACTTTAAAACAGAAAGGTTTCACTTCGTTTTGTCAGCTTCCATGAAGCATTGAGTGTGAACTCTGTTTTCACATGTGGTCTCTTTGTGAAAATTATTAAGGTCTATCTTCAGCTAATTGATCTTTTTGAATGTCACTGATATCCATGAATTGGACCTATGTGTTGGTTAGATAAAAGAAGTACCATCTGTGGGGGCTGCTGTTGCAGTGCAGTGTGTTAAGCCACTACCTGCCACTCCAGCAACCTGTATGGGTGCTGGTTTGAGTCCCGGCTGCTCCACTTCCAACCCAGTGCCCTGCTAATGGCCTGGGAAAGCAATGGAAGATAGCCCAAGTACATGGGCTCCTGCCATCCATGTGGGAGACCCAAATGGAATTCTGGGTTCCTGGCTTGTGGCAATTTGGGGAGTGAACCAGTGGATGGAAGCTCTCTTTCTCTGTCCCTCTCCCTCTCCCTCTCCCATCCTCCTTACCTCCCTCCCTCCCTCTCATTCTCTGTAACTCTGACTTTCAAAAAAAAATAAATAAATCTTTGAAAAAAATTCATAAGAAATACCATACAATTATGTAGTTCTGGTTCTTTTTTTATTACTGACTTCGGCATAGGAAAATTAAATTTGATTTTGCACACTCAGAAATGAGTACTAACATTAAAGTTACTGAAATGAATCAATAATTTTTCTTACCTTGATTTGTATTTTTACTTAACATTTTTATTGCTCTTATTTCTAAAATGAACCTTTATCTGTAGCATTGTAGTGACATGGATATGCTATATAACTGATGTATTTCCTTTTAATTATTGCTGTTTTATCTAAAGCATTTTGGTTAGGAATCTGAGGAAAGTTCTCCATGGTTTTTAAAAATAGTTTTGATGTACTACCTGTTGAAATTACCAATAGCAAATAATTGATTCTGATTTTATTAATTCTGGGGGGTCATTATTGATTTTGAAGATATTTTTCTGTTTGTTTTTCAGATTGAAGACCAAACCTTCCAAGTCCTTGGTGATCTTTCTAGTGAGGGAGATTGCACTTACCTGAAGTGTTCTGTTAATGGAGTTACTCATAAAGCCAAGCTCATTATCCTGGAAAACACTATCTACCTATTTTCCATGGTAACGTCTTTTCTTTGTGTGTGTGTGTGTGTGTTTTTTTTTTTTTAATTTTATTTATGTATTTGAAAGGCAGAGTTACAGAGAAAGAGGGAGGGAAGGAGGGAGGTCTTCCATTCACTGGTTCACTCCCCAGATGGCCACAACAGCTGGAGCTGGGTTGATCCAAAGCCAGGAGCTTCTTCCAGGTCTCCCACGTGGGTGCAGGGGCTGAAGCACTTGGACCATCTTCTGCTGCTTTCCCAGGTGCATCAGAGGGAGCTGGATTGGGAGTGGGAAGTGGACTTGAACTGGAGTGCCAGCACTGCAGGCAGTGGTTTTAACCACTATGCCACAGCGCCAGCCCCTCGTCTTTTCTTTATATCTTGGGGTTTAGGAGAAAGGTGCTTGACAGAGGCATTTCCCCAAGTGAGTTCAGAAAGGCACTGCTCCCTTCCACCACTGCCGTGGCTCCTCCTCCATTTCTTTGCCATATTCCTGCCCTCCCTAGCTCTCCGTTCACTCCTGTGGTCACGCAGATTCTCTCTGGTAGACACATAACCATTTTCTTCCTTGGATTCTGAAACAAGTGCCTGCAGCACCCTCGTCAGGGAGCACCTCCTGGCTCAGTGGGCTGTGTTCTCTCGGGGCTTGGTTGCCTGAACACCACCTTCCACCTGGCTCTTGGAGTCCTGTTGATTTTACAGGAGGCGACCGCTGGGACCAGATGTGCCTCTTGACAGAGGGAAGGTGGCTGGGTTCCTGGTGGTCTCTAGGCAGTCAAAGGACAGTCAGGGCTGGCTTCCATGGATTGGGTTAGGAGCCACCCACACAACGAGTCTGTCACACTCTGCCCTGCAGAACGAACTCTCAATTACACTGTGGCCCCCTGGGGGACTGTCACCTTGTGGGACCACCTTGCAGGGCAGAGTGCTTTGTGATGATGTCTTCAGTTTGCTGGCAGTTTTGGAGTCTGGGGTGCTCTCACTTGCCCAGGCATTCCTTTCCATTGTCAGTGACACTGTAGCAGTAGGATGGTGGAGGCAGTGCAAGGTGAGGAGCCTGAGTTCTGGAAGGTAGAGCTGCTGTGATTCAAATCCTGGCCCTGCCGCTTAGCCTGAGTGGCCTTGGGCAGTTAGACACTCTGTGCTTCAAGTTTCCCATCTGTAAATCAGAATGATAACAGTACCTACCTCGTGGACTTGTGTGATGGTTAATGACATAATTAATGAAACATTAAGAACAGTTCCTGGCGTTGACTGCGTAGACCCAGCACGTGATGGTGAGGATGCTGCTAAATGGCTTCTGGACAGTGACTTCATTTTGTTAACCACCTGGCTGGCATGCACGCCACTGCTTCATAATGGCAAAGCCAGATTGAGAATAATTGTACTTCCCTCAAAGTCACAGAAGGTAGACTAGAATGCTGATCTTCTGATGGCTAATGTTTAACAAGTAGCGTGACAGTAATCATTTCAAGTATATGAGAAAAATATAGTGATAGGAACTAGTTTCCATGTTCTGTTTTTTTCTGTTTACAGGAGGGGAGTATCAAGTTTGACATTCCAGTACCCAAATACCTGTCTTCGCTGAGCTCCGAAGGGACTCAGGGAGCTACTGTAGCTCCTATGACGGGAACCATTGAGAAGGTAATCATGCGACATTTGTTAAAATGATGTCCAATAAAGCCTAATACATGCCTTTGTTGAACTTTGTCCATTTTAAGAAAGCAAGAGGATTTGTTCTAGATTGCAATTCCATATTATATAATTTTCAGTGAAAAAACTCCTTTACCTAGTTTATGATAAAGACCACTCTTTTTGAAGGTCAGAATTTGCATCAAAGTACAAAGAATCCAGTTTGTTCTCTTACATTTGGAATAGAGCATCCACCAAAGACTGTTTTGTCATGAAACAATAACTTTTTTCCAATATGCATAACTGCATGTGTGTTAAGATGACATTCGAAAAGCTGATGTTGCTGAAGAGCAGTGTGGTCTGGTGTTGAATGCAGTGTGCATCCAGAACTCACATCCATCCTGTCCGTGTCCCTTTGGGCTGCTCTAACAGAAGGCTGTAGACCAAGTCACTCATAAGCAGAAACGTATTACCACTCCGGAGGCTGGGAAAGCAAGCTCCGGACACCAGCAGAGTCACCGTCTAATGAGATCTGGCTTCCTGGTGTCATAAACAGCGGTCTTTTCCCAGTGTTCTCATAAGTTGGTAGGGGCAAGGGATCTCTTTCAGGCCTCTTTCAGAAGGTCACGAATCCTGTTCCTGAGGGCTGCCTCGCCAAGGCCCCACCTCCAATTATCATCCCCTTGGGGGTTAGAATTTCAGGGTGTGAATTTTGGGGGGACACATTCAGACCGTGCATAGCACCTGTAGTGTAACCCCAGTGGTGATGGATCAGTAATCTCCTCTTACACCTTGAATGCACTTAAATCACAGAAATGCATTTGTATCTTCTTGATGCAAAAAAAAAGTAGCAGAAGGAAAAAGAGATAGTGATTGTGTAAGTAGTAGAGGAGGAAGGGGAGGAGGAAGCAGACGAAGTGATAATAATTATGTAAGTATGCATGATTTCACCCACTGTTCCCCTCTTGAAGAATTTACCTCCGAGCAGACTTGGATTCGCTTTAGTTCACTCAGTCTTAGTTTCCACAGACCTCTGTATAGTGTGGGCACCTCTGCACGGAGTGCTCATCTTGTGGATAGAGATGCACAGTTTTCCCGTTACTGGCCCCCTAAAGTCAGGTCACTCATTTCATCAGCGTGTGCTAAAGCACCCTGGGAGTGGGGCATTTGCAGGGCTCTCGGGGGTGCTTCCCACTTCTTACGCTCATCAGTCCTCACTGACCTGAACCTAACTCTCCTGCGAAACGTTTCCAAAAACTCTCTGGTAACCACATTAACCGAAAAGATAGGGAGACCTTATGGGACATGCAAATTCATTTACGGCTGTAAAAAGGAAAACAAATTCTTTTTCAGCTTGCTAATAAGTTTAATTCTCCTACATGAAAATTGTCTACACACATACTACACAGGACTCAAGACTTCAGACAGTAGCCTGGACACCCCTCAAACCAGAAAGCCAGTCGTGACCTCCCTCTGCCCTGTCTGCTGAAGACATTTAAGTACACCAGGAACATCAGAAAGTTCATGGGAAAAAATAGAATTAAAAATATGCTTATTTTGATGCAAAAAAACCCTTTGAGAGCCACACTTCTCTTTTTCATTGATACACATTTTTTTCATTAACTTTTTGAAGATAACAATAGGATCCCTGCTAGTGATGTTCTTGTTTGTACACCCATGAAAACAACAAAAGGATACCAAGATAGATAAAATGTATCCACACCTAATTGAAGCAAAACTTGATGACCTGAGGTGGGCGCGGGGTTCTAAGCCGTGCTGCATTGAGCTGGTGGTGGCTGCTTCACACCCATGCAGACAGCATAGTCACACAGACTCCTGCTTCTGCTCCACTTCCATGCCAGCAATGTGGACCACCAAGGCGTCTGTGTTTTTAGATAGTAACCCATCCTCTGAATCTCTAGGTGTTTGTGAAAGCCGGGGACAGAGTGAAAGCTGGAGATTCTCTAGTGGTTATGATCGCCATGAAGATGGAGGTGAGCGAAATCACACGTTCTGTTGGCAAGGGAACCTTGGGAACCTCAAGCCTGATGTTCTTTTGCATTCGTTTGTAAGTTAATGCCATTTTAAATATGAAGAGTCATGGATCAATGAAGCGTTAATTTCAGGAAACAAAACCCAGTGTTCCTTCTCATAAATATATTTTCATCTTAATTTTGGGAAAGCACACCTGTCATTTCTGATTATGAAATTGTTGATAGCTTAGAAGCAGGAAGTAGCCCAACTAGATGCTTTCTCTGTTTGTGTTTTCTAAGGCTGAACCCTGAGGATTCCAAGTGTCGTTTTCAAAGTGAAAAGCCTCAATCAAATTGAATTAGCTATGGAGGCTTTTAGGTCTGTGGTCATCAACCCTTGGCCAAAATTCCGGTCACCTGGGAAACTTTTATAAGCTACTTCCGCAGCCAAGGAATCTCCAAGGCTAGGGCCTGGGGACCAGTACTGTTTGAAAGCATCCCAGGTGATATTCTCATGTGAAGCTGGGTTTGGGACCTACTCGCCAGACCAGAGCTTCCTCATCATCTCCTGTCTGGGTTCCCAGGATTGATTCCTGCAACCCTCAAACATACCACAACAGTGTCACCATTTTTTCTGTCAACATCATGTGATGTTTAAACAATAATAATAAAAGGTTGGGCAGGGCAGAAAGACTAGGAATCAGCAAAACAGTTGGCTACATATTTCCCCTTTTCTCTTTCAGTCCCATTAGTGTTTGCATCATTGTTTATTCTATCTTGTGTCTCTGCAGCACACCATAAAGGCGCCGAAGGATGGCACGATAAAGAAAGTGTTCTACAAAGAAGGCTCGCAGGCCAACAGACATGCTCCTTTGGTCGAGTTTGAGGAGGAGGAATCTGACAAAAGGGAATCAGAATAAACCCCATCAGAGAAAAATGGCCAATTACGTAGTATCTTATTCTCATACTGAAAAGAAAGTGCCTACTGCTTTTTCTTGGGTTCTTATAAAAGGCAGTTTTAACTAAATGATTTAACTACATGATTATGCCAAACCTCTCTTATTTAAGAATTGTGTACTTGAGGCCCAACACTGTGGTGCAGCAGGTAAAGCTGCTGCCTATGGTGCCAGCATTCTTTACGGGCGCCGATTCAAGTCCCGGATGTTCCTCTTTCAGTCCAGCTCCCTGCCAGTGCACCTGGGACAGCAGTGAAGGGTGGCCCAAGTCCCACATGGGAGACCTGGAGAAGGTTCCTGGCTCCAAATTCAGATCAACCCAGGACTGGCCATTGCAGCCATTTGGGGAGTGAGCCAGTGGATGGGGGCCCTCTCTCTGTCTCTCTCTGTATCTCTGCCTTTCAAATAAATAAATGAATCTTAGAAAGGAATCATGCACTGAGTCACAAATATAATTATCTCAGAATATTTCATACTAATAAAATTGAATTGTGCTTTTTTTTTTTACTGGCAATAGATATTGTTTCTGCCTCAGATTTTATAAAATGTAGCATTTTTAGGAAAGGGGATAGCAACTTGATGAAAAAAATTGGAAGAAAAAAGTTATTTAACTAAATGAATTATTTTCCAGTTACAATCATGATGAAAATGGACAGTAACATCCTTCAGACAGATGGCCACAGAGCAAAGCCCAACCAAGATTTTGTTTCATCAAAGAGTAACTTATTGGGCAGTTTAAAGACATGGCTGTTTGTTTCTACTTTTTGATTGGAAAATTTCTACCTAGACTGCTGCTACTTTCTAAGCTCATAAAAAAATATGTGTATGAGTTGTATGTATTATATACTAGAATATAGTATTAAGAATTAATTTGGATAAATTTTTAAAATATGCTGTTACAGAAAGCATGGGTAAAAGTAGAATGCCTGACTGCTGAATACTTCTTTATGAAAGCATTTTTTCGTTACCAAAAAGAAAAAAGCCCACTTTGGATTGTAGTTCTTCACCTTTGTGTAGATTCTGTTATTACTGACACTTATACAGCCCTCTGCATTTTCATGTATTCATTGCAGCATCAAATATTTGCTAAATTGTGCCTTCACTGAATGCATAAAACTATGTTAAATGTGGAGAATACAAAAAAAAATGGATAAAAGATGATCTCTTTAAGATGCCTGTAATTTAATTGGAAAAGGAAAACATAAGCATGTCAGAAGTTCTGTGGGGAAAGGTCTCTGTCTCTTGATTGCTAAGGAAGCAGTCCCATCACCAGTGCAGTGGCAAGGAAGGTGCCAACGGTAGTACTAAAATTGGAAGTGCTGAGTTCTCAAATAAATCTGATGACACAGCCCGGTTAGAATGTCCATCTCCCCAACCAGGCAACGTGAAACTCAATCTCTCCCAAGACGTGGGTGGAGGTGACGACTGCGGTCATGACTGGTGCCGGAAGTAGGTATTTTAGGAGCCGGCATGAGTGAGAGTTCTCTGGGCTGCCATGATCAGGCTAGGTTTTTGCAAAGGAGGAACAACCCAGGGCCAGGGGGGGGGGGGAGGGTGAGGGGGGGAATGGGGACTGGGAAAGAGGAAGGAGCAGGACTTCACTGTGGAAAATGAACAAGGTGTGTTGTGTGCTGAAGAGCAGGTTCACACAACTGGAACGGTTGGGGCTTTTGAGAGAGGGGGCTGCCATGAGAGAAAAAGCACAGAGTTTAGGTTATGGTCAAATGAAATCCTGGCAGGGAATGTCAGGTTTGGGTTTCATCCTGCAAGTAGTGCTTACGCTGAATTACGTATGGTATTTGGGGAAATGCTACCTGGCTATTGGAGCCCCTTTGAAAAATACTGATGCCATTTTATGATGCTGAACGTTTCCATCCCCTAGAACCTAACACCCCACTTCCACAGATGCACAAATACACGTGTGCACCAGGGATGTCCATGGCCACACGCCACAGAATGGGAAAGCGTTGGAAGCAGTCAGAGTTGGTTAGCCAGGGCAGGTTAAGTATGGTTTGAGTCTAGAGTGGACTACTATTTAGCAATAGACTAGGCAAGTTAATAGCATCAGCATAACTAAATCTTAGAATCCAAATGCTAGGTGAAATAAGCATGGCCCAGGAGATCTGTATGATGCATTACCACCTTTGCATATGTCCAAAGTGGACAGCCTCCTCGATACGTGGTTTATTGCCTGTGATGAAGAATGGAATAAAAAGTTCAAAGTTGCAGATAGGGATTCCCCTGGATATTGTGCGAGGGCTGGGATATGTCAGGTTAATGTTCTAGTTGTTGGCTGGGTGGTTGATCAGTGGTGTTCATCATAGAGCTCTGGCTTTGTAACAAGCAGCACGAAAGCCAGATGGAGGAAGCAAAGGCCAGTGACCGAGCAACCATCTAGGAGGTGGTTCTTGGATATTTAGGCACGAGATAATAAAGGACCAGACAATCTAAACCAGGGCTTTCTAACTATATTTTTAGCAACAAACTCGTTTCCGCTTTCCAAACACAACTTTCTCTGTTTAAAAAAGGGAGAAGCAGCCATGCTGTCATGAAAATTTCAGGTTGCTGTTTGTATCCTTCTGCAGAACAAGATAGAGTTCTGCCTTTCATTGTTCGTGACCATGTCGAGGATGTGTGCATAGAAGGGAGCCCGCCCACTGACCCACACGGGAGAAATCCTTAGATCATCACCAGTTGTAATGATGTGTGAATTCCTTCGCACGTGAGTACATGTGTGTATTCTACAGTGGCTTCCAAAGCATTTACTGTATACCAGGGCCTCTGGAAACAGGTGTAAGATACAGCTCTTTCTCTGTCTACAGGGAGACGGGCTAGAGCTCTGTAGGAACGTGTGGTTATAGCTGACAGCGTTGTTACCCCTGGGCAGTAGGTGCTATGAGGGGCCTAGCAGGTGGAGTAATAAATTCTACCTTGGTTGAGGAAGCCGAGGGGAGAGGCACTGACATTTGAACCAGGCTTGGAGGGGAGCCACTTGCCAGACAGAGAAAGCAGGTGAGAAATGCAGGCTTTGTGGGCAGAGGGACTGGCCTGGCTGATGACAACAGCAAGGCACGAAAGCACAGGAAGTGTGTGGGGCACAGGGTGATCCAGCCTGGACCCGACCGCAAGGAGTATGGCGGAGAGGGGCAGGGGAAGAGGCTGCCCCGCAGGGAGAGGGCTTTTCCTGTCCCACAGAGAGACTGCTGAGGCAGTGGGGAGCCCCTGGGGTCTCTCCTACAACTTCACTGTGTGACGTCCACCGTCTGGAGTGCAGAGTGCTGAGAGGAGAGGGACTGGAAGCAGTCCAGAAGAGACCCCGAGTGTGGGGCCTGGGACGGGTGCTCGTGGCGGGGAACGTCTTGACTGTTTGGATAATGGCTGAGATCCATTTGCAGGCAGGGATTGGACACCACAGAGTTCCCCAGCTGGAAATAGCAGGTGTGCTGCCTTCTCCATTCTGGAGTCGGCTGATCAGGTCTGTAGTCAGGGAGCTCTCCTCTGCAACCAAGAGAACAGCAGAATGCGAGTGCTTTGCAGGAAGAACCCACAGCACTGAAGTCAGTGTAGATTTGGAGCTAAAATTCTTGCACTTCCAGCCTGGCTTTCCTCCCTATTGGCTGTGTTGCCTTGGGCAAGTCACTTAACCTCTTGGGGCTTTGTAAAATTGAGGTGGCA
The DNA here is from genome assembly GCF_964237555.1 of Oryctolagus cuniculus. NCBI lineage: Eukaryota > Metazoa > Chordata > Mammalia > Lagomorpha > Leporidae > Oryctolagus > Oryctolagus cuniculus. The sequence goes on from NC_091435.1 coordinate 96,613,910, forward strand.
ATCCTACCTTAGAGGGTGGTTTTGGAGATTAAATGAGGAAAGATAGAGGTTGCCTTTAGCACTTTGCCTGGAACATCATTTATATTCAACTGATAGTGATGATTAATTTCAGATTGCACTTCTCGCTAGAGAACAATTGAAAAACTGCTCTAGATTCAGCCTGCCTGGTTCCTCTTGCCAGCAAAAATGCCAGGTCTCAGGGTGGCGAAATACCCTGCCTGGCCATGCATCACCCTGTCTGCCCTCCTGCCTCCCCTCCCCGGCTCTAGTGGGCTACAGTGTCACCCAGGCACCTGTCAACCACAGGCAGCTAGTGTTGCTGCAGCCGGCTGCCAGGCTGGCCTGTCTATACAGCCTGTGCGCCGAGAGGATGGCAGCGAGCTCAGAGACAGCTCGCCCCTTGCACAAAGCTGGGCCTGGACTCGCTCCCTCTGCCCCCAGTAGGGGCCGTGCACCAGTGTAGCTGGCACTGGAGGGACAGCCTTCACGTGTGGCTTCAGCCTGAGCGTGCCTGGGCACCACCACTTCACTGGCCAGCAGAACTCTCTTCTTTTCACCCCGTCAGCCTCTCTCCTCGCTCATGCACATATAGCGTTCCTAATCCCCAATGGTTCCTTCCAGAATGGTTGACGTTGATCGGCTTGATGCTCTGCCTAGCCGTGGCACTTCTGCTGTTGTCATGAAAATATTTACAGGGTTGAGAGTGATGCTTTGCACTTCCATTGCACCTTTATCAGAGGAGCCCAGAAAGCACTCCTAGATATTCACACGAAGCTTCAAAATGCCCAGCGAAAGGAAAATGTGATGGAACCACGTGGTGAGAGGGCTGGAGATGGGCGCGCTCCAGTGCTTTGATCTGGGTCCAGAGCAGGGCACCTTGGGTCAGCAGCCCCCTTCTGCTGGTGGCACACTGTTCTCTGGCAGCTGGCCCCCAGGGCGCTGCAGCCTGGGGTTGGCTGTTCTTCCCACTAGATTCTGAATAAAGGCCCTCCCAGGAGGTCCTACCCACAGCTCTCAAGTCGCGGGCTGGCTGGAAGCAGGCTTGCCTGTCCTCCCAACCCTGTGTGAGGAACCCTGGGGACACCATTCCTTCTGGACTGCAGGGTGTCTGGGCCTTGCGTAGATTAGAGCCTTGCTGTCGGTGATTACCCTGCCACCCTGGCATTTGTCTCCCATTTGCTGGCTCCCTGGGGAATCAGAATGCCTTGGTGCCTCTGACGAGTGCAGTCTCCCACAGAGAGTTCCCGGTACAGTGTACGCTCTCCTTTTAAACCTCAAGCCAGAGCATGGCCGTCAACCCCTCCCTCCCAAGAACGGCTGACTTCATTCTCTGTATGGATCCCCTGTTCATTAGCATTTGCCTAAACCTTTCGTTAAGATTAGAAATAATGCTCACTCTGAAACCAACCCTCCCCCAAAACAAAAAAGAACAAACACCAGGTAACTTGGGACTTCTCCCTTTTCCCAATGATCCCTTTATCATCCCCGACTATATCATAACAAACATTGTGGGTCTTTTTCTTTTCCTAATACTTAAAGTAGACTGCACATTAATGACAGTTCAGACTGGCATTCCTCTTACACTTCTTCCCCTGCTGGCCAGCTGGCCTCACGGAGCGCTTCTGTCTTTGAGGACCCTGTCAAAGCAGGCATCCTCATCCAGCCTGGCTGATGAGCAGTGCTTGTGTTCAACCTTCCTTCCCGCCTCTTGTAGGCCTCTCCCGTCGCACATCTTAGCCCTGGGGTCACTTCACACGAATATATCAACTCATTATTGAAGATCTATTATATGCAAGACAAAAAGCCGTGGGCATTCACTTCCTTAACCATGTGTTATTAGTCTCTTCCTCATGAAATATTGATGATATATTTTTAAAAATTTGAGTGGCAGAGGGACAGAGAAAGAGAGACACAGAGAGAGAGCCCTTGTATCCATTGGTTCACTCCCCAAATGCCTGCCATTGCCAGGGCTGGGCTGCGGCAGAAGCCAGGAGCTGGAAACTCAATGCAGGTCTCTCGTGTGGATGACAGATCACCGGAGCCATCATTGCTGTCACCCAGGGTCTGCTTTAGCAGGAAGCTGGAGTCGGGAGCCGGAGCGGGGGTGAAATCCAAGTACTCCAGTATGGGATGCTAGCATCTCAACTGACATCACCACTAAGCCAAACACTTGTCCCTAATTTAATTTTTGACTCGATGGCCCATTCCCACAGTTCAGAAATCTAAAAGCAGATACGAAGAGGTAGACCATGAAAAATCTCCTTCCTCCCCATCCAGTTGACCCCTTTGCCCTAAAGTAACTCACTCTTCCTTGTTCCCTGTGTATCTTTATGTCCTCAAGTGTCTTCAAATGTGTAATCTAATTTCTCCCTCTTACAAAAAAAGTGGCATTCTACCCTCATGCTTCTGTACTTTGGCTTTTCTACTGAATACCTTAGGGATGTAGAGTTTCTTTATTCTATCTCACAGCTGCATGGGCTTGCATCTATTCCACTAAATGGATATAATTTATTCAACTAGATTAAAGAGCAAGCACCCAGATCCAGGGGTGTGGTGCACAGCTTTGTAGAGGAGCTGACAATGCGATGCTTCTCTGTCCAAAGCTGGAATTCAGACCAGCGACTGAGGAGCCCTACAGTAGTTGAAGACAGGCTTTCTGGTCTTTCCACTGAGATTTCTCATTTTTCTGTTTCCTATGCTTATCTCCATTTTATTTATTAATATATTCTTCCTTTAGACTTATTCATGCCACCATTAGCTTAAAATTCCCTGATGGCAAGAACTGCCTGGAGTGCTTGCCAAAAGCAGGTTTCTGAATTAGACTTTCCAAGGGAAAAGGCCCGGCATTTTGTGTATGCAACAAAGTCCACTTCCTCTTTATCAGGAAGGCGTAAGGATGGTGAGTGAGCCCCACAGAGCTCAAAATCTTAATGTGCCCACCAACCTGGAGAACCTGATTCTACTGGTCCAGGGAGGGCCAGAGAGTCTCCATTGCTAACCAGCTGCCAGGCTGTCGGTTAGCGCCCACATGTCGAGTGGCGCCCATCAGTCAGAAAGAAGTCTGGGGCGGGTGTGGTGGTAGAGCAGGTTAAGCTGCCGCTTGGGATGCCCACATCTTTAATCAGAGTGCCTGGGAGGGAGCCCTACCTCTGCTTCTGAGCCAGCACCCTGCTAATGCGCCTGGGAAGGTAACAGATAGCCCAAGCACTAGGGTCCCTGCCACCCAGGGAGGGAAACCAGGATCGAGTTCTTGGCTCCTGGTTTCAGCCTGGCCCAGCCCTGGCTGTTTGCAACATTTGGGAAGTGTACCAGCAGATGGAAGCTCGCTCACTCTCCTCTCTGTCACTGTGTCTCTCAAATAAGTAAATAAAGCTTTAAAAATAATTAAAAAGAGGTCTGGGACCAGCAGTGTCCGCAGTAGCTGGGGAATTTGTTAGAAAGGCGAAACCTCAGTCTCTGCAGATGGGCTCACGATCTATTTTATTAAAGGCCTCTGGGTGAGATTTTGATCCATGCTAAGAGTCAAGAGCCACAGATCTTTGCTTAGCTACTTCCAACTGCTGCTGGCCAGGGAGCTGTTTCACTGGAGACGAACCTCCGCATTATCTCTGCTCTTGCTTTGTGCACGTTTACATAGCTTAACTCCTTTTGAGGTGTCTTGCTACCATCTTCGTGAAGTGTTCAAGAAATATTGGCAAGAAAGCCAGTTTGGAGGAAACCCATTCCTTGTCAGCTTCCAATTCAATGTGTAAGGCTCCCTGCAGAAGCGGCTGTTAATAGGAGAGAATAGGTCAGAACTGATTTTGCAAGTGTGGATGTCTAAAGAGCCCAAGGACATATACAATACCAGTCAGGGAAGTGACCTATGGGGAAAGAGACGGGAGGGGAGGTTTGGTGAGCCCAGTGCAGAGGCTGTGGACCTCAGAAAACAGCCGCTGCTCAGCGCCTCTGCCCAGCGAGGCCAGTGCAGGTCCCGGCTGCTCAGTTCCGATCCAGCTCTCTGCTAGTGGCCTGGGAAAGTAGTGCAGGACGTGCTTGGGCCCCGCCATCCTCATGGGAGAGCTGGAGGAAGCTCCTGGCTCCTGGCTTCAGATCAGCGTAGCTCTGGCCATTGCGGCCAACTGGGGATTGAACCAGCAGATGGAAGACCTCTCTCTCTCTGTCTCTCTCTCTCTCTCTCTCTCTCCCCCTCCCTCTCTCCCTCTCTCTCTGTAATTTCAAATAAATTAATAAACCTTTTTCAAAAAGAAAATAATCTGGAAACAAAAAATACCTAACGGGGTAGAGGTTCCAAGAGCAGATCCCAGTTTTTTGGGTGCTAAAGCTTATACAATTTGGGGGGGGACCCTATTTTAAAAAATAATGTGAGGGACGGGCATTTGACATAGCCACTTAAATCACCTGCATCCCCTATCAGAGTGCTTGGTTTGGGTCCTGGCTCCTCTGCTTCAGACCCAGCTTCCTGCTAATGAGCACCCTGAGAGGCAACAGGTGGGCCCTGCCACCCACAAGGGAGACCGGGATTGAGTTCCAGGCTCCTGGCGTTGGCCTGGTCTGGTCCTGGCTGTTGTGGGCATTTGGGGAGTGATCTAGCAGTTGGAAAATGTCTCTGTCTCTGTCTCTCTCCACCTTTCAAATAAAAAAAGGAAAATAAATCAAAAGTTTTAAAAAGAAAAAGAATGTGAAGTTATGAATACAAAATTAGCTATGAAATAATGAAGCCTTAACTGAATGTAGTAAAATATTTACCTTTGCAAATCTTATAAAAATGGCAAATGGCCAGAGCCTTGGGAGAGGCCCACAGTAGCAGTGACCCTGGAGTTCCCTGAGTTTGGTGGCACAACTGTCCCTGTCCTGGTGACCACAGGGCTGCAGGCAGGGGACAGGGTCAGGACTGAAGGGCTAGTGCTCTGGGGACTGCTAATGTTCTGTGCCTCTTTTTTTTTTTTTTTTTTTTTAAAGATTTATTTATTTACTTGAAAGGCAGGAATACACAGAGAAGGAAATAGGGAGGGAGGGAGAGAGAGAGGTGTCTTCCATCTGTCTCACTTCCCAAATGGCTGCAAATGGCCAGGGCTGGGCCAAGACAAAGCCAGGAGCCGGGAGCTTCCTTTGGGTCTCCCACACAGGTGCAGGGGCCCAAGCACTTGGGCCATCTTCTGCCGCTTTCCCCCACACATTAGCAAGGAGCTGGATCAGACGTGGAGCACCAGGAATTGATGCCAACACTGCAGGCAGAGGTTTAACTTTCTATACCCCAGGGCCAGCCCCAGTGTTCTATTCCTTGACCTACATAGAAAGGTGGCGACATGAGGGGGTCATTTTACAATAATGTGTTAAGCTGTACACTGAAGTGTTCTAAAATCTATGTATACTTGCTAGACGGAACAATTTAAAAAATCATTTGAGGGGCTGGCACTGTGGTGTACTGGGTAAAGCCACTGCCTGCAGTGCCAGCATTCCAAATGAGCAGCGATTTGAGTCCCAGCTGTTCCACTTCTGATCCAGCTCTCTGCTGTGGCCTGGGAAAGCAGCAGAAGATGGCCCAAGTGCTTGGGCTCCTGCACCCACATGAAGACCCGGAAGAAGCTCCTGGCTCCTGGCTCCTGGCTCCTGGCTTCAGATCAGCTCAGCTCTGGCCATTAAGGCCATTAGGGGAGTGAACCAGCAGATGGAAGACCTCTCTCTCTGTCTCTCCTTCTCGCTTTGTGTTTCTCTGCCTTTCAAGTAAGTAAATAAATCTTTAAATAAAAAAGAATAATATTTATCTTATGGGGTGAAGTGGATCTTCAGTAAATATTTGTTGAATAAATGAGCAAATACAAATGAATGGTGACTTCAGAATGATTCAGCCAATGTATGTCAAAGTACTCTGGCTATATATTGTGTTATTAAATCCCCTATAAAATTATTATTTAATATTTACGTAAAAAGATAAATAAAATTTCATAAATAAGATAAATTTTTTAAAAGATCTATTAATTTATTTGAAAGGCAGGGTTACAGAGAGGCAGAGGCAGAGAAAGTGGTCTTCCATCCCCTGGTTCACTTCCCAAATGGTGTCAATGGCCACAGAGCTGGGCTGATCCACAGCCAGGAGCCAGGAGCCAGGAGCTTCTTCCGGGTCTCCCATGTGGGTGCAGGGGCCCAAGGACTTGGACCATCTTCTACTGCTTGCCCAGGTCATAGCAGGGAGCTGGATCAGAAGTGGAGCAGCTGGGACTCGAACCGGTGCCCATATGGGATACCGGCAAAGTAGGTGGTGGCTTTACTCGCTATGCCACGGCACTGGCCCCAAAATTGTTATTTTGATTTTACTGTTTTAAAGCAGTTCATCTTACTCTTTAATTATTGCTATATAATAATCAATATAGCCTTTGAAGAGAAGAAAACATATTTGAATTTAAAATTCTATTATTTTTACCTCACAGCCAGTGGCTTAAACTGCTGTGCCACATTGGAAATTTTTATGTAGCTAGGTTTACAAAACATTTTCTTGACAATTTGTTGCTTTTGGGACTTACTCCTATTGTGCCTTATAAATATGCCTTCTTTTTATTTTATTTATTTATTTATTTTGACAGGCAGAGTGGACAGTGAGAGAGAGAGACAGAGAGAAAGGTCTTCCTTTGCCGTTGGTTCACCCTCCAATGGCCGCCACGGCTGGCGCGATGCGGCCAGCGCACCGCGCTGATCCGATGGCAGGAGCCAGGAGCCAGGTGCTTCTCCTGGTCTCCCATGGGGTGCAGGACCCAAGCACTTGGGCCATCCTCCACTGCACTCCCAGGCCATAGCAGAGAGCTGGCCTGGAAGAGGGGCAACTGGGAAAGAATCTGGCGCCCCGACCGGGACTAGAACCCAGTGTGCCAGCACCGCAAGGTGGAGGATTAGCTTAGTGAGCCGCGGCGCCGGCCCTCATATATATATATATTTTTTCTCTTTTTAATGTTCATCCTACAAATGGAAATGTACTCTTTTTTTTTTTTTTTTTTTTTTTTTTTGACAGGCAGAGTGGACAGTGAGAGAGAGAGACAGAGAGAAAGGTCTTCCTTTGCCGTTGGTTCACCCTCCAATGGCCGTTGCAGCCGGCGCACCGCGCTGATCTGATGGCAGGAGCCAGGTGCTTCTCCTGGTCTCCCATGGGGTGCAGGGCCCAAGCACTTGGGCCATCCTCCACTGCCTTCCCGGGCCACAGCAGAGAGCTGGCCTGGAAGAGGGGCAACCGGGACAGAATCCAGCGCCCCGACCGGGACTAGAACCCGGTGTGCCGGCGCTGCAAGGCAGAGGATTAGCCTAGTGAGCCGCGGTGCCGGCCTTGGAAACATACTCTTATTTTTAAGATTTATTTATTTGAGAGGCAGAATTACAGAGAGGCAGAGGCAGAGGCAGAGGCAGAGAGAGAGGTCTTCCATCCACTGGTTCAGTCCCCAGTTGGCTGCAAGGGCCAAAGCACTGAGCCAGGCTGAAGCCAGGAGCTGCTGCTGCTGCTGCTGCTGCTGCTGCTGCTGCTTCTTCTTCTTCTTCTTCTTCTTCTTCTTCTTCTTCTTCTTTTAAGATTTATTTATTTATTTGAAAGTCAGAGTTACACAGAGAGAGGAGAGGCAGAGAGAGACAGAGAGAGGTCTTCCATCTGATGGTTCACTCCCCAACTGGAGTTGTGCCTATCCAAGGCCAGGAGCCAGGAGCTTCCTTCTGGTCTCCCATGTGGGTGCAGGGGCCCAAGGACCCGGGCCATCTTGTACTGCTCTCCCAGGCCACAGCAGAGAGCTGGATCAGAAGTGGAGCAGCTGGGTCTCCAATCAGCACCCATATGGGATGCCGGCGCTTCAGGCCAGGGCGTTAACCCACTGCATCACAGCACCGGCCCCAGCCAGGAGCTTCTTCCCAGTCACCGATAGGGGTGCTGGGGCCCAAGTACCTGAGCCATCTTCTGCTACTTTCCCAGGTACATGAGCAGAATTGGAAGTAGAACAGCTGGGACTTAACTATATAGGACACCAGCACAGCAGGTGGTAGCTTCACCCACTGAGCCATAGCACAGGTCCCTGGAAACCTTTAAATGAAATTCCCAGAGCCAGCCAGGCTGCTCTTCCTCTGCCTCTATGCTCAGTTCTCAGTAACTGCCCCGAGTTCCTTGGAAACATGGACCTGGATGAGGAATGTTGAAAATAAGGTTTGGGGGGCCAGCGCAGTGGCCTAATGGGTAAAGCCACCGCCTACAGTGTTGCATCCCATATGGGCACTGGTTCAAGTCCCAGCTTCTCCACTTCCGATCCAGCTCTCTGCTATGGCCTGGGAAAGCAGTAGAAGATGGTCCAAGTCCTTGGGCCCCTGTACCCATGTGGGAGACCCAGAAGAAGCTCCTGGCTCCTGGCTTCGGATCGGCAAAGCTCTGGCTGTGTGGCCAACTGGGGAGTGAACTAGCGGATGGAAGACCTCTCTCTCTCTGTGTAAATCTGACTTTCAAATAAATAAATAAATCTTAAAAAAAAAAAAAAGTAAGTAAGGTTTGGTTAGTGAGAAAACTTGATTGCTCAACTTCTGCCTAAGCTTTAAGGTCGCTGTTCATCTGGGAAGGAAGCAGAGTTGGTCAGCGTGTGACTGCCTCAATTCTCTTGGATGAGCTTGCTCATTGTAAGCTCCGATGGAACCTGTGGCCTGGGAACTGTTGAACTCTTGTTCAGAAGTTCGTAGAGAGATGGAATCGAAAGATGAGTTTATTTTGATGCAAGAGAAAATTTGAAATACAAGTATACTGTTTTCGAAATATGCATTTTTCATGAATTTTTGAAGAACCCTTTAGTACCACCCTGAGTTAAAATAACTCTAGCAGAAAGAGAATTTTGATCTGTTACCAAGAGAAAGCTTTTTCCCCTTCAGCTGAACCATTTCTGTAAGAGTTTTTCACCTATTGAAAGTGGACCGTGATCCATTTTGCTACCTTTGCAAACAGCAGTTGGAGTAATCACTGTACTCATTAAATGATATTGTTCAGAAAGCCCATAAAATCATGTAGATGATTTCCCCCCCTTGAATGATAGGAGTTAATATCATTCATTAGTATGTCACTAGTATTAGTATCATTAGTATATGTCAAAGTGCAGGCACCAGTGAATACATTTTTGAGCGCATCTTTCCTTCCTTTATTTCCTGTGAAGCAGGTGGTTTGTCCATAGCCCCTCAGCTCCCGGCCAGCACTCTCTTCTCCCCTTGCGTATTCAGCTCTGTTCAATCCAGTTACTGTATAGCGAGTACTAAGCCAGAAGATACTGTATAGTAGACCCCAAAGTGTCCGAAACACAGTCCCCGCCCCTGCAAAACCTATAACCTGGTGCTCAGTAGAGGAAAAATGGCCTGGGCAGGAATATCTAAAATTCAAGGCACAGCAAGCTAAAGGCTCCAGAGATCTTTTTTTCAAAAGGCTTATTTATTTATTTGAGAGGCAGAGTTACAGAGAGATATATTTTCTATCCACCGGTTCACTCCCCAAATGGTTGCAATGGCCAGAGCTAGGCCAATCTGAATCCAGGAGCCAGGAGCTTCTTCTAGGTCTCCCATGTAGGTGCAGGGACCCAAGCACTTAGGCCATCTTCCACTGTTTTCCCAGGCTATAGCAGAAAGCTGGATTGGAAGAGGTGTAGCCAGGACATGAACCGGTGTCCATATGGGATGCCGGCGCCAGAGGCAGAGGCTTAGTCCACTACACCACAGCTCCGGCCCTCGGAGTGGACTCAAGGTAGAAAATTTTCCAAACACCAAACAGACTTTCAACTGCTATTATTGGGCGTCACAATAATCACTGGACAAATACCTACTGATATTCTCTCTTACAGGACTTTTTTGGGATCACAAACTTGAGCCTTTGATCCACTTTAAGCTTGCTCAACTTAAGACATGGGTGGGACCAAGGGCAAGGAATATTCTTTTAAAAATATTAATTAATTTTTTAATTTCTTGTTCGAAAGGCAGAGTTACAGAGAGAGAGGGAGAGACAAAGAGAAAGAGGTCTTCCATCTGCTGATTCACTCCCCAAATGGCTACAACAACCAGTTCTGGGCAAAGCTGAAGCCAGGAGCCAGGAAATCCATTCAGGTCTCCCATGTGGATGGCAGGTGCCCAGGTGCTTGCGCCATCCTTTGCTGCCTTCCCAGGTATGTTAGAGGAAGCTGGATCAGAAGCAGAGCACCCAAGATTTGAATCAGCACGCTGATCTGGGATGCCAGCATTAACCTGCCAGCCCCTGACAAGGAACACCTTATGTATAAACTTGCCTTCTTCCCCAAACACAGCAGCAAGCTGTATGCAGTAGCCCTCAAAGGCGAGTCATGGCTCTGTCACTTCCCTTTCCACTCCAGCCTCCCAGATCATCTTGTCACCACTCACCTGGGGTTCTGGGCTCCAGAGTCAGGTTCTCCGATGTGTCCTGCTTACCACTGTAGTCTCATTGTTGTTAAAGAACTTTACTCTCAGGGCCGGTGCTGTGGCAGAGTGGGTAAAAGCTGCCACCTGCCGTGCTGGCATCCCATATGGGCACTGGTTCAAGTCCCAGCTGCTCCACTTCCAATCCAACTCCCTGCTATGGCCTGGGAAAGCAGTGGAAGATGGCCCAAGTGCTTGGGCCCCTGTGTCTATGTGGAAGACCCGGAAGAAGCTCCTGGCTTCTGATTGGCCTGGGCTGTGACTGTTGCAGCCATTTGGGGAGTGAACCAGTAGATGGAAGACCTTTCTCTCTGTCTGTAAATCTACCTCTCAAAAAAAAAAAAGGTCCACCCCAAGTAGAAGCCAGTAGCTCACTTTAAAACTTGCCTTGCCTTCAACCTAGAAAGACTAATTCATAAGAAAATAGAAAGAAGCAGAAATCACACAGAATTACTTTCTTATTGTTGAAAACTATTCCACAATACAGTTAAAAATTTTTCTTTATCCATTCATCAACCAATAAACAGTAAGCTGGATTGGAAGTGCAGAGTAACAGAATGTAGGTGCCCCAGCTGCAGCTTAACCCACTGCAGCATAACACCTGCCGAGCTGCCAGTTTTATCTACTGCACAATACTGCCGTGAACATTATTTTTTTATTTATTTATGTGAAAGGTAGAATTACAGAAAAAGAGAGGGAGAGAGAGATCGATCTTCCATCTGCGGGTTCACTCCCCAAACGGCCGAAATGGCCAGGGCTGGGCCAGGCCCTAGGAGCTACTTCCAAGTCTCCCATATGGGTGCAGGGGCCCAAGCACTTGGGGCATCTTCTGCTGCTTTCCTAGGTGCATTAGCAGGGAGCTGGATCAGAAGTGGAACATCTGGGACAAGAACTGGCACCCATATGGGATGTCGACATTGCAGTTAGCAGCTTAACCCGTTATGCCACAGTGCTGGTCCCTGCTATGATCACTTTTATACACATCTTTCATTTTTCTTGGATAAGTACCTAGCAGTGGAATTTCTGGGTAACTTACCTATGGTAAATTTAGGTTTTTAAGGTATGCCAAACTTTTCCAAAACAGTTTCTATTTACATTCCCACCAGCAATGCAGGAGGGTTCCATTTTTTTCTGCATGCCCAGCAAAACCTAGGCAGGTCCATCTGTTCAGTGATAACCACTGCGGTGGCTGTGCAGTGGTAGCTTATTGTGGCTTTAGTTTGCATTTTCCTAATGACTAGTGAGAATTTTTATGTGCTTATTGGACATTCATAGGTCTTTCTTGGCGAAATTTCTATTCAACTCTTTTATGCATTACTAAATTGGTTTCTTTCTTATTGTTGAGTTGCAAGAGTTCATTACGTGTTTTGCCTTTTTTATATTCTTTAGGTATATCTGAATATAATTAGGTATTTGCTTTGTGCATATTTTCTTGCAGCCAGTTGTTTGTCTTTTAATTTTTTTAATAGTATTTTAGGGGCTGGCTCTGTGGTGCAGCGGGTTAACGCCCTGGCCTGAAGCGCCAGCATCCCTTATGGGCACCGATTCTGGTCCCAGCTGCTCCTCTTCCAATCTAGCTCTCTGCTATGGCCTGGGAAAGCAGTAGAAGATGGCCCAAGTCCTTGGGCCCCTGCACCCACATGGGAGACCCGGAAGAAGCTCCTGGCTTCAGATTGGCGCAGCTCCGGCAGTTGCGGCCAATAGGGGAGTGAACCATCGGACAGAAGACCTCCCTCTCTCTCTCTGCCTCTCCTACTCTCTATGCATAACTCTGACTTTCAAATAAATAAATAAATAACTCTTTAAAAAATAGTATTTTAAATTTTAATAGTATCTCTTGAAGTATAAAATTCTCAACTTTTTTAGAGATTTATTTATTCATTTGCAAGTCAGAGTTACACAGAGAGAGAAGGAGAGGCAGAGAGGGAGAGAGAGAGAGAAGGAGAGAGGTCTTCCTTGGGGGTTCACTCCCCAACTGACTGCAATGGCCGGAGCTGTGCTGATCTGAAGCCAGGAGCCAGGAGCTTCTGCTGGGTCTCCCACACAGGTGCAGGGGCCCAAGCACTTGGGCCATTCTCCACTGCTTTCCCAGGCCATACAGAGAGTTGGATCAGAAGTGGAGCAGCTGGGACTCGAACCGGCGCCCATATGGATTGCTGGCACTGAAGATGGCTCCTTACTTGACATGCCACAGCACCAGCCCCCAAATTCTCAATTTTGATGAAGTCCAATTAATCAATTTTTCCTTGTACATGTATAGAGTATGCTTTAAGGGTCATGTCTAAGAGGTTTAAGACAAACTCCTGATCATGAATATTTTCTTTACATGCTTTCTCCTAAAATTTGATAACTTAAGTTCTTAGATTTTGGCCTAAGATACATCTTTTAGTTAACTTTTTTGGTATGGTATAAGGTATGGTCTAATTCATTCCTTTAACTAAGGTTATCCAATAGTTCCAGCATGATTTGTTGCATGAACTGTCCTTTCCCCTTTGAATTGCTTTGCTATTTCTTTTAAAAATCAATTAACCACAAATATAATTACTTATTTCTGAATTCTTTATGCCAGGACTGTAGTGTTTGACTACTGCATTTTTATGGTAAGGCTAGAAATTAGGAAATAAACATTCTCCAATTTTGTTATCCTCTTAAAAAATTCTGGGCCCTTTGGATTTCCATACACATTTCAGGATAATCTTGTCAATTTCTACAAATCCTGTTTGGATTTTTATATGGATTGCAATGAATCTGTATAATAATTTGAGGGAGAATTGTCATTCTAACAATAATGAATCTTTTAATCTATGAACATGGATAGTTTTTCACTTACCTAGATCTTCCTTAATTTCTCTCAGTAGTCTTGTAGTTTCCAATGTACATATCTCACACTTTTTTTATTAAATTCATTCCTAAATACTTTACTATGTTCAGTGATACTAGGAATTAGGTTGTTTTCTTAATTTCAGATTGCTGCTTCTATATGGAAAAACAACTGATTTTTAAACTATTGATCTTGTGCCCAGGAACCTTGAAGAGCTCAGTTTTTTGGTTCTAGCATTTTTTGGTGGTGGCAGGGTTGGGAGGACTCTAGGATTTTCTATAGATGGGATACTGACATTAGAGAATGGAGTTAGTTTTATTTCTTCTTTCCTTTAGATGTCTTATTTTTTTTTCCTTATTGAACTGGCTCAATACAATATTGAAAGCAAGTAGTGAAACCAGACATTTCCCCTTTGTTCACATTTTAGGCAGAAGTTTTCGGTCTTTCACCATCAAGTATGATGCTGATACTAGGTTATTTGTAGATACTAATAACTTTTTTTTTTAATATTTGACAGGTAGAGTTATAGACAGTGAGAGAGACAGAGAGAAAGGTCTTCCTTCCCAAAGGTTCACTCCCCAAATGGCTGCTATGGCTGGCACTGCGCTGATCTGAAGCTAGGAGCCAGGCGCTTCCTCCTGGTCTCCCATGCGGGTACAGGGCCCAAGCACCCATCCTCCACTGCCTTCCTGGGCCACAGCAGAGAGCTGGACTGCAAGAGGAGCAACTGGGATTAGAACTCGGAGCCCATATGGGATGATGGTGCCACAAGTGGAGGATTAACCTAGTGAGCCATGGTGCCGGCCCCAATACTAATAACCTTTATCAGTAAGGAGCTTTACTTTATTTCTAGTTTGTTGAGATTTCTTACCATGAGTGGATATTGTATTTTGTTAAATGCTTTTTCTGCTTCTATTAAGATAATTATGTAGTTTTTGTCTTTTATCATTATGATGTGTTACCTTGATTTTCAATTTTTAAGCCAACCTTGCATTCCTGAGCAATTAATTGATCATAGTGTATAATTAAAGGTACACATTATTGGATTCAGTTTGTTAAAGATTTATTTATTATTTGAAAGGTAGAGAGAGAAAGAGAGGTCTTCCATCTGCTGGTTCACTCCCCAAATGGCCTCAATGGCAGGAGCTGTGCCAATCCAAAGCCAGGAGCCTGGAGTTTCTTCCAGGTCTCCCATGTGAGTGTAGGAGCCCAAGCACTTGGGCCACCTGCTGCTGCTTTCCCAGACACCTTAGCAGGGAGCTGGATCAGAAGCATAGCAGCCTGGACTCAAATCGGTGCCTGTGTGGGATGCTGGCACTGCATGCGACAGCTTTACTTGCTATGCCACAATGTTGTCCCCCTGTTAATATTTTTTTAAATAACTGTGCATTTATGTTTAAGGGTTATTATAGTTTTATTATCTTTGTTTTTGAAATCAGTAAAATATTGGTTTCGTACATCTATGGATATGTGTAAGTAGAATTTACAATGTTGTAATTTCTGCATTTATTAAAATGTTTCTTTTTCCTCTATGAAACAAGCTTCACTTGTTACTTTTAAAGCAGAAATAAGACCTTTGAAGGGGGTGTGGCCGTCATTTAGTCAGTGTTCCATCCGGGAGCCTGTCCAGGGTCCTCCATTCACACTATTTGTCTGTCTCACAGACATGAAGAGAGACAGATGGCATGCCAGGACCAAGTGCTTCTGGGTCAAACGGCTCCACTCACTATAGACTGAAGAGGACCGGTTTCTCTTTTGCAGCTCAGAGAGTTTGACAATTTTTGGTGAGCAGCCATTGACCGTTGTCACAATCCCCTATCGTAGCCCCTTGAGATTCGGAGAAGAAATGTGCTAATGATACATGGATATTTGTAGCTAATCAAGCTGGCTTCAATCATCAAAGTGTTTCCAGATGTCAGAGCAACATCAATTGTCAGAAGCACCTGTCTTGATCTGGTGTTTGGGCAGAGCTCATTATCTAGCCAATGTTGCACTCATGTATAACCCTAATGTTTGCTGTGACCATGGCTGATATGGGTTATCCTTCAATGTATGAAATGTAAAGAACAATTGTAATTGTAGTTGTAATTACAATTCTATTTGAATGTATCATTTGTATCTATTTGTAATTAGAAATCTATTTGAGGCTCCTTTTGGATAAAGAGACATCTAAATGCAACAGGAAAAAGTTACTTCTTTTCAAACCATTCTCTAAACTACTTGCCTCCTCTGAAATCAAAACCAAATCATGTCAGCTTGAGACTCGCTGGTTCTCATCTTCAACGCTACACTTACATGTCCCCTTTTCTACAATGTGCGACCCATACTCGCCAAGTGCCTGCCATGCGGATCACATGTGCTGTCTCATGTACACTTTTTTTTTTTAAGATTTATTTATTTGAGAGGTGGGGTTACAGAGAGAGAATGGGAGATACAGAAAGAGAGAGAGAGAGAATTATCTTCCATCTGCTGGTTCACTCTCCACATGGCTGCAATGGCTGGGGCTGGGTCAGGCCAAAGCCAGGAGCTTTTCCCAGGCCATTAGCAGGAAGCTGGATCAGAAGGGGAGCAGCTAGAACTCCAATTGGTGACCATATGGGATGCCAGAGCTGACACCAGCAGCTTAACCCATCATGCCACAGTGCCTACCCATCTTTTATTTTATTTTATTTTTTTAAGATGTATTTATTGACTTGAAAGGCAGAGTTAGAGAGAGGGAAGGAGAAACAGCTGATTCACTCCCCACGTGGCTGCAATGGTTGGGACTGGGCCAGGCCAAAGCCAGGATTCTGGGACTCCATCCAGGTCTCCCATGTGGGTGGTAGGGACCCAAGCACTTGGGCTATCTCCCACTGCTGTTTCAGGCACATTAGCAGGGAGCTGGATGGGAAGTAGAGCAGCAGTGACGTATGCCAGTGCTCATACGGGATGCCAGTGTCGCAGGCGGCAGCTTAACCTGCTGTGCTGCAATGCTGGACCCAGCATTTCCTCTGTATACAACATCGTGGAGTGGGTATTTTAGGGATGTGGAAACTGAGGCTCAGAGTGTCAGGAAATGTGTCAGCGTGATCACTTTCATTAATGAACAGCACAGTGTAGTTCAAGCAGTGACAGGAAGAGCCCAAAGCCCACGCTGTGCTGCGCCATGTGGCCACTGTCCTGGCTCCCCAGGCGCAGATATGGCACAGCGTTCTTGGGGACACGCTCCCGTCTCCCACAGCCTCCACACGGCTTGCTCCCAATTGCCTGGGTTGGGGGGTTGGGCAGGGGTGCCAGAACCGTGTTGCTTTCTCTTCCTCTTCCTTGCACTTCCCACTGTTCATTGAATGTTGAAATAGACGACTGGATGAGAACAATTACACTTCCCGGAATTTTGAGCAAAGCTCAGATTCGAAGTTGGAAGGAAACCAGGAATTTATTTAATTCAAACTTCTCTGTTTACTGCCACACACAGATACTGAATATCTAAGAGGGACATGATTTGCCCAGTCAGATGGTGACGGGCCAGCCAAATACAGTCATCCGATTGATTCCATGGCTCTCTCACAGTCCGCTTCAGAGGCTTCCAGGCTGATGCCGCTCTTCAGGTGGTAAGTTACATAACAGCAACAAAAAGGCAAAGAGAAGGTTCTGAGGGATTCAAGTGATGGAAGAAAACATCCCAGAGGGGAAAAACTCCAGCGACAGGGGCTTCATGACTGATATTCAATACTCTTCATCACTGCTTTTTGAAAACATCTTTCCGAAGGATTGAAATCAACTCTTAGCCCCTTCTTAGGCACCGAATCAAACCAAATACCTGGCTCTGTGATGCTGAACTAAGAACCTGGGCACTGAGCCACAGACTTCACCCGAGGTATGCAGGCCTGTTGCGTCTGCACAGACTGAATGAGGTGTCCTCTTACGCATTTCACAGCTCTGCTGTTGCTCTGTAGGATGGGATGCTATCGATCAACAATGAAAATAATCCCGTCCTCTCCCTTAACCCCTCCTGCCGGCTGTGCTTTCCAGCCAGACCTGATCTGCCAACTGTGCTGTCACCAACGCCTTCCCAGAGCTCACCTGACCGGCCTGCCCCTGACTGTGGTGTTTCCTTCCTCTGGACCCAACCCCCACTCTGGCAAGACTCGCCTATTGTTAGGTCGTTAAGAAAATAAAGCTGTCTCTCTCCAAATGTTTGAAAGTTTATGATTTTGTTTCAGTGTGGTGATTCGTGCCCACAGGGTTTTCCTTTCTTTGGCCTTTGGTCAATGGAGAGCTTCCACACCACACTCACAGAATCTCACCTTCTTCTTGCTTCTCCCTGGTCTTCCACAACAGAGCAACCCACTTCGATATCTTCAATGATTTCCTCTTTCCATGCAAAGTACATTCTCCATTCTCTCTCTCTCTCTTTTTTTTTTTTTTTTTTTTTTTGACAGGCAGAGTGGACAGTGAGAGAGAGAGACAGAGAGAAAGGTCTTCCTTTTCTGATGGTTCACCCCCCAAAGGCCGCTGCAGCCAGTGCGCTACGGCCAGTGCACGGCGCTGATCTGAAGCCAGGAGCCAGGTGCTTCTCCTGGTCTCCCATGGGGTGCAGGGCCCAAGCACTTGGGCCATCCTCCACTGCCTTCCCGGGCCACAGCAGAGAGCTGGCCTGGAAGAGGGGCAACCGGGACAGAATCCAGCGCCCCGACCGGGACTAGAACCCGGGGTGCCGGCGCTGCAGGCAGAGGATTAGCCTACTGAGCCATGGCACCGGCCATACAAGATACATTTTCAGCATAATCACCTTGTGTTACTAGGCATTGTTATTTTTATTGATTTTTTTCTCTTTCACATTTTGCTATAGGCTAACCAAACCCTGATAATATTTTTAGTCTTACAGTATTTTCACAAAATGCTTCCTTTCCCCAAACTCTTTTCCCTCACTTTTCCCAAATAGTTATTTGCAAAGGGTGATGGATCAAGACAGAAATAAGAAAATGGCATCTACCCGTTGACTATATAGCCCTGAAAAAAAAACACCTCAAAACTCTACAGCCCTTGTGAAATGTGTTTCTGTGTTTGATACAGCTTGTTTTGACTGGAAATACCTTGTACAGAAATTATATTTAACAGGATGACATGTGCAGGGTCAGGGAAATCATTGGGACATGGGAGACAGTTATGAGTTTGCACAGATTTTTTTCCTAGTCTGCTATACGCATTGAAAACATTTATATTGGGGCCGGTGTTGTGGCACAGCAGGTTAAGTTGTTGCCTGCAATGCCAGCATCCCACATGAGCACCTGTTCCACTTCTGATCCAGCTCTCTGCTAATGAAACTGGGAAAGCAACAGAAGATGGCCCAAGTTCTTGGGCCCCTGCCACCACATGGGAGACACAGAGTTCCTGGTTCTTGGCTTCTGCCTGGCCCAATCCCAGCCATAATAGTCTTTTGGGGAATGGACCAGCTGATGGAAGATATTTCTCGCTCTCTCACTCTGCCTTTTTTTTTTTTTTTTTTACTTAGTTATTTGTATCTGAAAGTCAGAGTTACAGAGAGAGTGGAGAGGCAGAGAGAGAGAAAGAGAGAGAGAGAGGTCTTCCATCCAATGGTTTACTCCCCAATTGGCCGCAATGGCCGGAGCTGTGCCAATCCAAAGTCAGGAGCCAGGAGCTTCTTCTGGGCCTCCCACGTGGGTGCAGGGTCCCAAGGACTTGGGCCATCTTCTACTGCTTTCCCAGGCCATAGCAGAGAACTGGATCAGAAGTGGAGCAGCTGGCTTGTGGGCACTGTAGGCAGTGGCTCCACCTGCTACACCACAGTGCTGGCCCTTCATGCTGACTTTCAAATAAACAATAAAAATCTTTAATGGGCTGGTGTGGTGGTGTAGCAGGTAAAGCCACTGCCTGCAGTGCTGGTATCCCATATGGGCACTGATTTGAGTCCTGGCTGCTCTACTTCTGATCCAGCTCCCTGCTAATGTGCCTGGGGAAATTACAGGATGGCGTAAGTGCTTGGGCCCCTGCATCTGTGTGGGAGACCTGGAAAAAGCTCCTGGTTCCTGACTTCAGCCTGGCTCAGCCCCGGCTTTTGCAGCCATTTGGGGAGTGAACCAGCATATGTAATCTCTCTCTCTCTCTCTCTCTGTCTCTCTTGCTCTCTCTGTAACTCTGCCTTTCATAAATATATAGATCTTTTTAAAAATAAATAGTTTAAAAAAGAATTCTTATTGTCCACGTGCTATACTGTAAATTTCCCAAATGCTAAATATTTCTGTGTTTGTAGCTGGTTATATTTATATAAGGTTTACTTTAGTTTTCAATTATTTCTTGAATGTTAGAGTACTTACTACTCCCAAGTGAGTGAATTTACTCCAGACCAGTTACTTCCTGGGTCTGGCTGGCCAATATGGAAGCCATCACTTATGTGACAACTGAGCACCTCAAATGTGACTAATCCAAACTGACATACTTTCTATGTAAAATATACCTTGAATTTCAAAGACTTGCTATGAAAGAAAGTAAAAACATCAATAATTTTCATATTGAATACATGTTGAAATGCTGATATTTTGGATATATTGAGTTAAATTTTAAAAATAAATAGCTGAGGATTTTTTTAAAAATTGTATAAAACTCACTATGAGGAAATGAAAAATTTCATATCTACCCTACCCAGTGGTTTGCATTGTGTTTCTCACAGATTGTTGACCTTCATTGTTCACTGAAGAGTAAATGAATGTATAGATGGATGAATGCCAAGGGCTATACTTTTTTGAGTGAGAAAAATGGAAGGACAGAGAGAGAGTGTGTGTATGAGAGCAAGAGAGCTCTCTCCCCTGGATCTGCTGGTTCACTCCCCAAACGCCCACCACAGCTGGGACTGGGCCAGGCTGAAGCCAGAAGCTGGGAACTCAACTCCGGTCTCCCATGGGATTGGCAGGAACCTAATCATTGCTGCCTCCCAGGATCTGCACTGGTGGGAGTCTGGGAGAGGGAGCAGAGCTGAGAATCAAATCCAAGCACTCACCTATGGGATGTGGGCATCTTAACTGCAGGCCAAATGCCTGCCACTATTTTCTTTCTTTGAGGGCAGCTCTAGCCTACCCAGGAAAGAATCAAACTTAGGGTTTGATGGAAACTTATATAACTCAACCCATTCTGATTTTGCAATTGAGAATACTGAGGCCCAGAGAAACGCCGTGACTTGAAGTGTTATCCATTGAATGAAGACAGGGGAGCAGGGGTTGATTCAATCCCAGCATCCCTCGGCCATCATCATTGGAAAATGCCTTGGTGAGGATACCAGAAGTAATCCCTGGGACTCTAGAGGCTCCTCTACCCAGCTAGCTCCCTATTTCATTTCTATTTCAGCCATTGTGGTCTCAAAGAATTCAGTTTTTATAACTGAACAGAACTATCCAGGACAAACACCCCAGACTAAGCCATGGTCTCATCCTGGAGTGACTAAGCTCACCTGGGCAGGGAGGTCCAGAAAGCTTACTCTGGGACAATGGGCCATTGTGACATCATCAGTGGTGGTCTTGGGTAGTTTCCCATTGCTGGCCCTCCAGTCTCAGCTGCTACTGCCAAGTCCATTCCTCTACCATGAGTGTGGAGCAGCTAAAATCAACAGATCCACATGTACCTTGAGGTGACAGACTGGCTCTGGTGAATATTCTCCTGTTTCTATATAGATGGTGACCCACTGGAATATTGCTTTTGTTGCTTCTTTTGAAAAAAGATATGAGGCCCAATTTTCTAGGGACAACCCCTGAGGTTGACTTCTTTGTCTTTCTTTTTTTAAGATTTAATTTATTTGAAAGGCAGAATTACAGAGAGGCACAGGCAGAGAGAGAGAGAAAGAGAGGTCTTCCATCTGCTGGTTCACTCTCCAAATGGCTGCAGTGGCCAGAGCTGAGCTGATCTGAAGCCAGGAGCCAGGAGCTTCTTCCCGGTCTTCCACATGGGTGCTGGGGCCCAAGGCCTTGGGCCATTTTCTACGGCTTTTCCAGGACATCAGCAGAGAGCTGGATAGGAAGTGGAGCAGCAGGGACTCAAATTGACGCCCATATGGAATGCTGGCACTGCAGGCAGTGCCTTTACCTGCTTTGCCACAGCACTGGCCTCAACTCCTTTGTCTTCATTAAGGATTCCTCTTTTTTTTTTTTTAATTTTTTTTAGGATTCCTCTTTTTTAAAAAAATTTATTTATTTGAAAGGCAGAGTTACAAAGAGAGGGAAAGAGAGAGAGAGAGAGAGGTCTTCTACCTGCTGGTTCACTCCCTCAAATAGCTGCAATAGCCAGCTTGGGCCAGGCTGAAGCCAGGAACCAGGAACTCCATCCAGGTCTTCCACGTGAGTGGCAAAGGCCCAAGTACTTGAGCCACCTTCCACTGTCTTCCCAGGCACATTAGCGGGGAGCTGGATTGGAAGCTTGGCAGCCAAGACTCAAATCAGTGCTCTGATATGGTATACCAGTGCTGCGGGTCGTGGCTTCACCTCCTGAGCCACAGCATCTGCCCCGAGGGTTCCTAGCCAAAGCATTCAGAGTCTGGAGGAAAGAGTCCTGAAAGACTCTTACTTCTAACCCCAACACTGGTGAGTCCAGTGTGAACTTGGGTCTATGCTTCTCTTACTAGATGTCTTTGTGGCCACACGAGGGCTCATGTCTGACCTACAGGCCCAATCCTGTCTGCTTCAGCCTTTAAAACATTGTTATAATCTGGGTTGATAAGATCTAAATGTCATGTTTTACTCAAACTAAAATAGGCTATGTCAGTCAATCTCATTTACTCTTACATAGTTATAAATAGGTAAGTTTGAATCTGAGAGGCACATTTATGTAAATGTTGGGCAAACCTGAGTCCACCCAGGTTAAGTGTGGGAGGGCGGCGGCGGCTGCACATCCCAGACTAGCGCTTTTGAACCATCACTATGTGCACACAGCCATCCTGCAGACTTAATTTTAGCTCGATGAACTACCAGAAATGTTAGCAAGCTCCTTTTCAGACTTCTGCTCTTTCTCTCTGCTAAAGACGGATTCTAAGACTATGGAATGCTTAGTTTTATATGTTTCTTTAAACAGACCTGCAATTATTTTATCAGTGAGTGTTGTTCATCCTAAAATGAATTTTTAAGTTTTTCTTGCAACAACATTATTTTCAAATAATTGGATGTTTTACCTTGAAATACCACAAATCTACAAATATTCTGTATTTTAATGTGTACATAGCATTAGATGTACAGTGAATGTGGGGGGGGCAAGGGAGAGAGGAAAGAAACAGGATAGCAGATTTCAGCTAGATATTTCCATATATCTTATTACTGTATTAAGACTCATATAGAAAATAATCTTTAGAAATTCTGTACTTGAGACAGCTCAAAGCCTTAACTTAAATATTTGAAGTCTCATATCAAAATGTAATATGAATTTTTTACTAAGCATTGTTTTGATAATCAAATATTATAATTTATGCTTTAACTTCAGGACCCGTTTTTCCATTTTAAAAACAATCAGGAAAATTTTAACAAATATGTTTCCCTCACTAATGATGACTAAGTAATAATTTGCTATTTCACATTCAGTACTGTAGCTAGGAAATGTGGTAATGGGTACAGTTGCTACTACATTTACCATCTGACCATATGGTATAACACACATCTGCCAAGGAGAACAGACGATTCCATTACAATGACGAACGATACAGGCAGATCTTGAGACAGATCTGTAGACATCAGTTAGATATCTCCTTTCATTTACCCACCGAGTGCTGTGTTGCATATATACACATAACTCATGATGTCAGGCACTTGCTTTGACACTGAAAACTGCAGGATATGTGCATTCAGATCTCTGGCCTGGAGCAGTGGTCTGGCTGAGGAGATGGCCATGTAGGTAAATGATTATCATATGACATCATAAGAATACTAGAAGTATAAACAAGCCAAACTGCTGGAACCCAGGGATGAGTCAGGACACACCAGGAAGACAGTCTATGAGTTGATTATTAAGGTCTTGGTAGAACAGACAGTGTGGTGATTAAGAGAACAGACTCTGTAGCCAGACTATTTGGGTTTAAATCTCAGCTCTACTGCTTATTTGCTATGGAAACTTAGTTATGTTACTCAATCTCTCTGCTTCAGTTTTGTCCTTAGAACAGGCATACTAAGGAGGCATAGCGGACAGGGGTTGAAGTGGGGATTATGAGTTTGTATGTGTCATAGCATGATAACATGGGAAGCCCTTGGTCAGTGCCAGGGAGAACAGGATGAGACAAAGGAAGGACATACGAAGGCGTATGACAGACTTGGCTTGGTAAAAGGGAAACGTGTGCACCTACGTCAAGGGTAGTGGGGAAGGGCAAGGGGAGAGCAAAGACCGGGGAGACCCAAAAAGGCTCAGGCAAAGACCGACCTTGGGGAACTCTGAGGAGCAAATTCCAGAAAGACCACTCTGCACAAAGAGCAGAGGCTGAAGATTAGTAAGAAGCTACTGATAGGCTGGCGCTGCACTAACTAGGCTAATCCTCCGCCTAGTGGCGCCGGCACACTGGGTTCTAGTCCAGGTCAGAGCGCCAGATTCTGTCCCGGTTGCTCCTCTTCCAGGCCAGCTCTCTGCTGTGGCCCGGAGTGCAGTGGAGGATGGCCCAAGTGCTTGGGCCCTGCACTCGCATGGGAGACCAGGAGAAGCACCTGGCTCCTGCCATCGGATCAGCGCATTGTGCCGGCCGCAGTGGCCATTGGAGGGTGAACCAACGGCAAAAAAAAGGAAGACCTCTCTCTCTCTCTCTCACTGTCCACTCTGCCTGTCAAAAAAAAAAAAAAAAAAAAAAAAAAAAAGAGAGATGACACAGAGAGGCTGGCATTGTGGCCCAGTGGGTTAAGCTGCCACTCGGGATGCTGACATCCCATATGAGTGTCCTCGCTGCTCTAATTCCGATCCAGCTTCCTGCTAATGGGCCTAGGACAGCAGCAGAGAACACGGCCCAACTGGTTGGACCCCTGCCCCCATTAGGAGACCCAGATGGAGTTCCAGGAATTTGGCTTTAGCCTGGCCATTGTGGTCATTTGGAAAGTGAACCATTCAGATGGAAGATCTGTGCCTTCCCCCACCCCCACCCCTCATCCTGCCTTTCAAATAAATACATCTTAAAAAGAGCCGACATAGAAAGAGTTGTGGACAATACAGAGATTTCTAGTTTGGATGGTTTGGTGACAAGGCAGAGGAAAAGGAGGTTGAGAGTATGATTTTGGACTTTGTTACGCTTGATAGGCCTGTGGGACAACCAGAACTAGTGTTCAGGCTTCCTCAGGGCAGGGATGGTAGTTGACATTGTGGGAACATGACAGCGTGACACAAGTTGTATACAGGAAGATATTCAGGGCTGGTTCTGGAAAGCCCAACATTTAAGAGTCAGAGACTAGAGCCAGCCAAGGAGAGTGGTCAGAGAGGAAAGAGGAGAGGTGCAGAAAGTGGAGTTATGGAAAGTGTGGACTCCTAAGGAGAAAGTGTTCAGACGTAGACAGGAAAGCAAGCAGAATGAAAACGAAGACACGTCCTTGCAGCTGGCAGTCAGAAAAAAGAGCTTAGGAGAAAAGCTGTTACTTCAACGAGATATGGCAAGTAAGTCTCAGCATGCTGGATGTTAGCTAATATTTCCGCCAAATGCTGGGTGAACTCCTGGAGAGCACTCATGGATGTGGTCCAGTTTCAGACTTGTAGCAGGAGGCAGGTCCAGGCTGTCCTGTCTCCCCAGACTAGTAAGGAACTTGCCACATGAGTGAACACCCATTACAAGTCTGCAGAGAGAATGGCTGGCCACATGACCTGTGGCAGCCAGGGGTCTGGGAGTTCCCACCACAAGGTCAAGGCTTGGAGAGTTAGGAGGCCCCAGGAGTTGCTAAGAAGGCTTGTTGTTCTCACAGGAACTGCGGAGTCTGAGTTGCAGGGCTGATCTGCTAGTTGAGCCTGTGCTGAGGGGATGATGGTGACAGTGGATCTACTAAGGCTGGGCTTGTTCCAATATGTTTGCAAGCACCTGGCCCACTCTCAGATGCGATTTTTCGGGGTTTTGGTTTATTACTTCCTTCATGTGTGCAGATGTCTTACCTCCCCAACTGGAGAACACATTTCTTAAGGGCACGAACCCTCTAAACAAGTCTTTTGCAGTCAGAACACATAGTTGTCCAGTTGGTGTGCAGCTCCGAATCCTGGCACTGCCCCACCTCGTCAGACCTAGAACAAGCGGGCAGGTCAAGCTCGGACTGTGCACCTGCCGTGACGTCACCCCTTAGGGCAAAAAAAATGTCCGGTGGCCACTTCCTAAAACTTAACCACGAAGGCTAAACCGAGGGGACATTTAGAGCGAGCAGTAGGCAGGCAGGTGCTGACGTGCCTGGGGCCTGGACCCTCAGTTCTCGCTGGGAATCAAGGGCTGTCCCGCGGGTCTCCCTGCGCCGTCCTAAAGGGCACTGCAGCTCTCACGGGGCTAAGCTAAGGTCTCCCCCGGCACGTCCACGTGGGGCAGCGGTGCAGTCAGGCTACCGGCGCTGCAGGAACACAGAGAACATGAGGGCAGAGGTGATTTCTCCCTTTTCCTCTCTCTGGCAGCGATGGGCAGGGGTGGTTGGACCCGCTCTCATGCCTCAGCCGGCCCTTTGAGGGGTTCCCCGCCGCTCGTCTCCTCCGAGCCGGCGTGGACACTGCCGGCCGGGCGCCCGCCAGCGGAAGGAGGCGCGCAGGAAGCGGAGGTGGGGTGTCCCGGCGCCCCCAGCCCGCCGCTCCGGTCCGCGGGCGCCGCGGGAGGATGGCGCGCGCTCCGGGCGTGCGTAGCCGCCCCCACTCCGCCGCGCCCCCCGCCCCGGGGGACCCCCGAGCCCGGGGGAAGCCCCGCGCGGGGCGCCCTGCGCCCGCCCCCGTCCCTCCGCCTCCCCGAGGCCCGGGGCTGCCTCCTCGGGCCGCGCCGGGGCCGCCCCGCACTGCGCATGAGCGGGAGCCCGGCGAGCCCGTGAGAGGAGCCGCCGCCGCCGCCGCCGTCCATTCGCTGCGGAGCCGGAGGAGGAGGGGAGAGGCCTGGAGGACACCAACATGGTGAGGCACTGCGGCCGCCCGCCCGCCCGCCCGCCCCGCCGGCTGGGGGCCGGCGCTGCCGCGCACCCCCGCCCGGCCGCCCTGCGCCCCGCGGCGCCCCCGGCGCCCCGAGCCTGGGCCCGCGGCCTCCGTCCCGCTCCCGGGCGGGGGCTCTCCTCCCCGCCTCTCCCTTCCTCCTTCGCCCCTTCCCGCCCAGGCGCCGCCGCTACGCGAGAGCCGAGGAGGCGGAGCGGAGCCGGGCCTAGTCGGGAGCCCTGGGGAGTTTGGGGCGCGGGGAGCGGCCCCGGTGCCCTTCTCCCGGTGCGGCCCGGGTGGGGGAGGCGTTGGGGCGGGGGGAGGGGAGGGGGCAACGGCCCTGCCCCTGCCCGGCCCCCTCGCCGGCTCCATTGTGTCTGGCCGGGAACGGGGGTCCGGGGTTCCGGGTGAGGAGCTCCCCCCGCCCCGGAGCCGGGCTTCCCCCCTGCGCCCGGCCGGGAGGAGGCGAGACTTTCCCGGCGCTGCGCTCGCTGCTCCGCTCCCTGCTCCAACACCCCGCGAGTCTCCCGGGCAGTTCTGCCTGGGGCGGGGTATGAGCCCTTTTCCTTTCTCCATCACCTCTCGGTGCGTCCCCTGCTTTTGGAAGATGAGAGTTTTGGCTGGCCAGTTGGTGGAGGTTATATTTACCTCTCTCCTGAAAACATGGGAGGCTGCTGAGCTGGGGGGAGGGGGTACGGAAGTGCAACCTGTTCTCATTTCATAAAATTAGGGAAATCAGACTTGCTACCCTTTGAGCACTTATTTTATTTGCTTTGGGTGGGAGGAGTAATTGCTTTATTAGAGCAGTTAAGGACTATTTGTGATTTTTTAAAAAACAGTTTATGAAGTTACTCTCCTCTTGTATTTTGTTTTGTGGGGGGGAAAAAAAACCCAAAGTCCTCCAAAACTTGAAGACCCTTGTAGTGAAGTCCTTTGCTTCGGTTAATTATGGACTTAACTGTTGGGCACTCTTTGTTTTTCAGAGCGATGTTTGGTGTTGTACAGGCTGAGCATGAGTTGAATTCCATGCAGGTTACTGTATGAATAGCAGAAATGATAGAGTTGTCCTTTGGCTGCAGGGGAGCATAAAGGCCTCTTTGAGGAGGGCGTATGTGTGTGCCTGTGTTAAAGGCATGCTCCACAGTGTCTTTGTTGTTTTTAGAGGATTGTTTTCCGTGCATGATACTTACCTAGCCCCAGCTTCAACTTGGCAGTGTTTTGGGGTCATGTATGGGTATGTGGTTTAGTTTGCCGCATATTCAAGATTTCTGATCTCTGGGACAGTCTGAAAACTTAGACTTGGTAGGAGAACTTTGCTGTCAAGCGAGGTTAATGTTTGGATTGATACCACAGTGTTCAGAGGTCCACCCGGGAGTTTAGTTTTCTTCCTTAAATATTTAGACGGTCATAGGCATTGCTCCTGAAAGTCTGCAGACTGTTGGCATTTTGTGAGTATTGGTAAGCTTGAGAAAATGAAATGTAGTTCCCTGGTAAGCACCCACGAGAGCACTGAGGGCCTTGCTGCTCAGCCTCTGGGTCAGTGTGGCCCCAAAGACTCAGCTTCCCCATATAATCTTCACCTCGTCAAAGAGTTCAGGATTCAGGGGAGTCACAGGACAGTTCAGCCTGGGCCGGAGCTTGTAGGCTTCTCTCCTTTGGTTAGTATTAAATTAGCCAGTGTTGGACCTTTGCCATAACTCATGTTGTTGTACCAGTGGTGACAAGATATCATTAATTTAAAACTTTGTGTGGCAGAACTCAGTTGGTGTCATCACTCTTGTCTCGGTATGCTCTTGTTTACAAACTCAACCTGGGCCTTAAGAGAAGTTAGGCCATAAGCATTTTACAGTTGTTTCATTGTAAACTTAACAGTTGCTTCTGGATACAACTTTTGGGATGATGTTAGTTTTTTGGTTTGCAGCTCATGCTATATCTGGAGTACACAGTTAATGTCAGTTCTAGGACAGACTTCAATGATGGACTGTATGAGGTATTTTGTAGGTTATTGAGTTAACCTATCTCAAACACAGGCCAAAAATGGCTCCTGAACTAGGCAATGTTAATTTGCCAATCTTTTAAAAAGTTTTCAAAACTTCTGAGTTGTTTTATTTGTAAGGGGACAGAATTGGGTTTGTTGATTGCTAAAGTGTCATCCAGCTTAAAATGTCCATGATTCTAATGACTTTTATTAAGTGTCTGAGAAGTGTGTGTAGACTGTTGTAACCTACCGGTTTGGTTTTGTTTTGACTGGTAGCATCATTAGACTTTGTAGACCTGAGGGGGCCTCAGAGATCATCTCATTTACTCCTTTCCCCCTTTTCAGAAGATATTAGGGTCAAGGTCTTGAGATTCAAGTTTGCAAGATTGTTGCAGAACTGAAACGATTTTCTTCTCATCTCCCATTTTCCCTAGTATTTGCGGTACATGTAAACCTTTGAACACGGGTGAAGTCTGGAGGGCTTGAAAACTGCATTTGCAGTTAAGTTATGTTACTCAGACAGAGGTGATCTCAAGTATCAGGAGTGACTGCTAAATAATTAAAATTAACATGATTCATGATGTTAATCACTATTTTTAATGCCGTTTTGAAAATGTGTGGACTTTGAAATGTAAGAGTGTATGTTCAACAAATGCCAGAATTCAGAAATTCAAACAAATGCAGGCCTGTTCAAGGTTGTCTTAGAACTTGTTGCATATTCTTTTGTGTATCCACAAGTTACTTATAGGTGGGTCTAATTCATCTCAGCATTTGGTAAGCATTCCTCTGTGCCAGACACTGTTCTAGGCACTGGAAAGATATTTAATACTGAATAGACAAAAGTCCCTGCTCTAGGGAAGGTTACATTTGACTAGGGAGAGACAAACAATAAACATAGTATGTAATTTTCTTCCTTAGAATCTCAGAAAGTGTTAAGTGCTATGGGAAAAGAAAGTGTTGAGGAAGGGGATGACGAATGCTGGGGCACAGTGGAAGTGGGGTTGCAAAAATGGGGTCTGCACCGCTGTGGAGATGGATTTTGAATGCATTGGATGATGAGGGCATCAGCCTGCAGAAGTGTGGTGGTGGAAGTTTCAGGACCTGTGAGAGCAGTGTAGCTGGAGCACTCCTGTTCTCTGTGTGGTGGGGGTGGGGCATTGGAACTGCTGAGGTCTGAGTGGCGGAAAGTGGGGACAGGCAAAGGGAGGCATTGTTTGGGTATTGGATTTTTACTTCCAGGAGAAATGGGAAGCCATGAAAGGATTCTGAGTGGTGTGATAGACCTTGGATCATTTGTCCCTATTATAATATTAGAGATAACTTAAAAATGGTTTTTAATTTATTTGAAAGGCAGAGAAAGAGAAAGTAAACTCCCATCCACTGATTCACCCTCAGATGTCCATAATGGTTGGGGCTGGGCTGGGCTGGGCCCTGACTAGTCAGGAGCCAGGAAGTCAGTCAGAGTCTCCCACAAGGGTGACATGAAACCAGTTACCTGAGACATCACTGCTTTCTCCAAGGGTCTATGTTAGCAGGAAGCTGGAATCTGGTCTGAGGTGGGGACTGAAGCTTCCTGCTCTGATAGGGAGTGTGGCCATGTTAATGCTACAATGTTTTAAGATTTGTTTTAGGGACCAGCATAGCGGTGTAGAGGGTTAAGCTGCTGTCTGCAGTGCCGGCATTTCATATGGGCGCCGGTTTGAGTCCTGGATGTTCCACATCCAGCTCCCTGCTAATGTGCCTGGGAAAGCAGCAGAGGATGGCCCAAGTGCTTGGGCCCCTGTCACCCACACGGAAGACCTGGAAGAAGCTCCTGGCTTCAGCCTGGCCCAGCCTCAGCCGTTGTGGCCATTTGGGGAGTGAACCAGCTGATGGAAAATCTCTTTCTCTCCTCTCTCTGTAACTCTGCCTTTCAAATAATTAAGATCCTTAAAAGTTTTTTTATTTATTTGAAAGGCAGAGTTACAGAGAAAGGTAGAGACAGGGAGGGAGGGAGAAGAGGGAAGTGAGAGGAGAGGGAAGAGAGGGGGGAGAGAGAGAGGAGAGAAAGATATTGATCTTCTGTTTGCTGGTTCACTCCCCAAATGGCCAAAATGGCCAGAGCTGGGCCAGGCCAAAGCCAGGAGCCTGGAACTCCATATCTGCCAGGTGGGTGGCAGGGGCCCATGTATTTGGACCCATATTTCACTCTTTTCTCAGATGCATTAGTAAGGAGCTGGATTGGAAGTGGAGCAACCAGGACTAGAACCAGCGCTCATGGGATGCCATCACAGGTGGTGGCTTAACCCACTGCACCATGCCAACCCCTAGATAATTATTTTTTAAGACAATACTCAGAGTTTTCTTTATCATGTAGCTTCTGGGTACAGACTTCATTCTGTTTAAGATGACTATCTAATGTTCAATAAAAACTAGTTGGCCACCAAGTTTATCTAGTCATGCTAAAGTTAATAAAGACAACACAAACCCTCTCAGATTGTTAAATATGTTCTGGTGGTTTTTTAGTGTAGTTTAATGACTGTAAGCATAAAACCAGGCCTTTGAGGAGGAGAAGGGAAATTACCATTTATTGAGAACATATTTTGTACTTGTCAGACAATTCACAACCATTGTATTTAATCCCTGTTGTCACTTGTGAAATAGGCATTAGTACGGTCTCCTTTTAGTGCATCTGAAAATGGACCTTTAGTGGTTCTAAATAATTTGGCGAATGTCTATGGCTGCTGGTACGGCAGAGCAGGGGTTAGAACCTGGTCTCTGTTCCACGTTTATTCCTCCTTTTTACAATCCCCCCCCTTCCTTTTTTTTTTCTAAACCAAGCGAACACCCTTTCAGTATATGTATAATCTTTCATAAGTTTCACTCTGCTTCCTTGTCATATTGAATAGTGACCTAGTAGTTTCTATATCAAGTCAAATGATCTGATACAAATGTTAAGTAATTGAAAACTGAAAGTCTTGTGGAACATACAGTAAAAAAATTGGAAGTAAAATTAACTCTGTAGATGAGGGCTTTTTTTTTTTTTTTTTTTTTTTAAGTTTTAAAAGAGTAGAGCTCATTTGAGCTGAGTGGCCCTTTGGACACGGTTTCATAGATTGGTCCAGGCATAAGGAATATCAGGGAAACGGTCCCTTTTTAAATGTCTGTATGTGTTGTTCGGGTTGTCTAGTCTTAGCCATGATGTCTGATGAGAATGGTTCTGAGAAGTCATCTGCTTTGTGAACAGGAAAGTGCTCTAGAATAGGCAGCAGACTGTTAGGTTTTCCTAGCTGCTTCAGGTGTATCCCCCACCTAAGAAAGCAAACAGAAGCGGGAAATGCCGCTAACATTGTGGCATCTGTTGAGTTTGCTTTATATGGTTCGTACCTGACCACTCAGAGTGATCAGGCTGCTTAACTGCATTGTAAACTTTTTAAAATAGAATTACTTTTAAATAGTTCTTTTCTAAAGATTTGTAATCAGTTATACTTTTGAATTCTCAACACTTAGCACAGAGACAAGTTGCTGAAATACATGGCTTGTTCCCTTGTTATACTCTGGTGTTTCCATTTTAATAAACATTTAAAATGTGTATTATTTATAGGATTCTAATATTTCTGCATTTTTAAGGATCATTCTCTTTGTGAATTGCATGGCTGTTGAATATTAGCTTTTTTTAAAAAAAAAGATTTATTTTATTTATTTGAAAGAGTTACAGAGAGACAGACAGAGAGGTCTTCCATCCACTGGTTCACTCCCCAAATGGCCGCAAAGGACAGAGCCGATGAAAGCCAGGAGCCAGGAGCTTCTTCTGGGCCTCCCGTGTGAGTTCAGGGGCCCAAGTCCTTGGGCAATCCTCTGCTGCCTTCCCAAGTGCATCGTGGAGATCATGGAGGCTGAAAGATCTACAAAGACTTAAATGAGATTTCGAAGTTCCACGGTTAACTTAAAACAACAGCTAACAGGGGCCGGCACTGTGGTGTAGCAGGTTAAAGCCCCAGCCTGCAGCACCAACATTCCATATGAGCACCAGTTCAAGGCCCAGCTGCTTCACTTCCAATCCAGCTCCCTGCTAATGTGCCTGGGAAGGCATCAGAGGATGGCACAAGTCCTTGGGCCTATGCACCTACGTGGGAGACCCGGAAGCAGCTCCTGGCTCCTAGCTTCGGATCAGCTCAGCTCTGGCTGTTGCAGCCATTTGGGGAATGAACTAGTGGATGGAAGACCTCTCTTTCTCTCTTTCTCTGTCTCTCCCTCTCTCTGTATCTCTGCCTTTCAAATAAATAAATCTTTTTTTAAACAAAGATTTATTTATTTGAAAGAAAATCATCTTCATCTGCTGGTTTACTTTCCAAGTGGCCACAACGGCCAGAGCTAGGCTAGTCGCAAGCCAGGGGCTTCTTCTGGTCTCCCACTTTTTCCCAGGCCATTAGCACAGAGCTAGATGGGGAGTGGAGCAGCTGGGACATGAACCGGCAGTATATGGGATGCTGCATCTCAGGCGGCAGCTTTACCAGCTATGCCACAATGCTGGCCCCAGTCATCTTTTGAACAATCTAGTAATTCTGAGAGGTGTTGAGGAGGAAAATTCCTGTTAATGCAACACTTTTAATGTTCCTGTGAGGAAAATTCTAAAAAACCAGTTTGAATCATATAGGTATTCTTCCTGAAAAAAAAATTGTTTTAAAGATTTATTGGGGCCGGTGTTGTGGCACAGCTGGTTAAAGCCCCAGCCTGCAGCACCAGCATTCCATATGGGCGCCGGTTCTGATTCAGCTCTCTGCTATGGCCTGGGAAAGCAGTAGAGGGTGGTCCAACTCCTTGGGCCCCTGAACCCGCGTGGGAGACCCGGAAGAAGCTCCTGGCTCGTGGCTTCAGATCAGCTCAGCTCTGGCCGTTGTGGTCATTTGGGGAGTGAACCAGTGGAATGGAAGACCCCTCTCTCTCTGTGGCTCTACCTCTCTCTGTAACTCTTTCAGATAAAATAAAATAATTCTTAAAAAAAAAAAAAGATTTATGTATTTATTTGAAAGGCAACGTTACAAAACCCGGGGAGAGGCAGAGAGATCTTTATCCATGAGTTCACTCTCCAAGTGACCACAACCAGCTGGAGCCAGGAGCAGCTTCCTGTTCTATGTGAGCCATCTTTCACTGCTTTCCTACGCGATTAGCAGGGACTTCAACCTGCAGGTTAACCCACTGCACCACAACACTGGCCCCTGAAATTTTTTTTAATGGATTGCCATTATGTGATATATATCATTGTGTGCAGTAATTAAGTAGCATATTATTCCACATTTAACTCAATAAGTAGTTTAGTGCATCTTAATGAAGTGTCAACCTTTGAAAAATTTTTTTTGAGAGAGCCACAGGTTCCATCCACTGGTTCACTCACCAAATGCCCACCACAGCTTGGAGGTGGGGAGATGGGGGCCAAAGCTGGGACTTGGGAACTCAATCCAGGTCTCCAGATGGGTCCCAGGAACCCTACTTCAGCCATCACCACTGCCTCCCATGGGGCAGATACATTAGCTGGAAGCCAGAATGGGGAGCTAGGGCCAGGAACTGAACTCAGGTACTCTATTGGGATAGTTAGTCTGAAGGCCCCCTTCCAAGGAGAGTTAATTTATTCAAAGGGCTGGACATTAAAAATGAATATCAAGAAGTACAGGCTTAACCCTAAATTGTTATTCAAAGCTGTAGATTATAATCTAAAAGAATACTATGAGGATTTTGTTTCCCTTGTAATTTAGAATTTGCATGTCCTTGTATTATCTGGACAGAACCTTTCAGGCCTTTTCATTAGGAAGGAAAACCCTTTTAGTGTGCCCTGATTTTTCTACTTCTGTACATTTAAAGCTATAAATTTTAGCCATCTTTTTTTTTTTTTTCTTAAAGATATTTACTTATTTGAAAGGCAGAGTTAGAGAGGAAGAGATCTTCCATCCACTGGTTCATTCCCCAAATGGCTGCAACTGCCAGGGCTGGGCCAAGCCGAAGCCAGGAGCCAGGAGCTTCATCCACATCTCCCACTTGGGTGCAGGGGCCCAAGGACTTGGGCCATCTTCCACTGCTTTCCCAGGCCACAGCAGAGAGCTGTTTCGAAGTGGAGCAGCCATGCCCATATGGGATGCTGGCACCGGCATTGCAGGCAGCAGCTTTATCCGCTAGTCCACAGTGCTGGCTCCTAGCCATCTGTTTTAAAAATAGAATGTGACAGGACTATAAACATTTTCTTCCTGTTACCTTACTTGTCTTAAACATAACCTATCGGAGAAGGCATCGTGGTGTAGTTGGCATCCCATATGGGCACCTGTTCATGTTGCCACTACTCCACTTCTGATCCAGCTCCCTGCTAATGGCCTGGGAAAGTGGCAGAAGAAGGCCCAAGTGCTTGGGCCCCTGCCACCCTCAAGAGAGACCTGAATAGAGCTCCTAGCTGCTGGCTTTGGCCTAGCCCAGCACCAGGGAGTGAACTAGTGGATAGAAGGTATCTTTCTCTCTGTGACTCTGACTTTTAAATAAATCAGTCCTTAAAAAAAAAACAAAAAAAAACAAAAAAACTATGCATTTCTCTTCTCCCACCCAAAAAGAACTCTGCAGAGATGGCCCAATGGCCCATCCCTAAATTAGCCTTTTTGTTAGATTGTGTGGGAGTGCTTAGTGGGGAACTTTTAGATCTGAAGCAAATTGTTTACATTTGAAAGGAGAAAGGTCAGTTAACTGCTTACCTAACTTCTCCATAAAGATAGTTGGAAAAATGCACCCCCCCCCCCCATGCATAGGTAATAGTTAGAGGCTGCACTTTTGCCCTTTGTTTCCACTTTCACTTCAAAAGACACTGTAGCATGAATGGAAAGACTACATGCCTTGAACCTGGCACCAGGCTTTGGTTCCTAGCTCTGCTACTTTTTGGATAAGTAGATAAATTGTGCTTGTTTTCCTCATTGGTGAATGGGATCAATGATACCGTCTTGTAGGATTGTTTAAATAATTAAATACCTAGTTCAGTGCTTGGTACCCAGTAGGAGCTGAAATAAATGTGATCTGTTAGTAAATTTACATTTTCTCTGGAGTGTTCCTCATTCCTTTGTGGTTTTGTGTGGGGTCCCTACTCTGTTAGTTACAGTTCTGAGAGTTTAACCGAAATTAATTCATGTAACCAGAATACCATGTTTGCAGATGAAGAAATTGAAACGGAGAGATTAAGTAATTTTCCCAAAGTTGCACAGCAATTAAGAGGCATCGATCTGATTAGAATCCTGCCAATCTGGTTTGAGTCTGCCTTTTTTTTTTTTTTTTTTTTTTTTTTTTTTTTGACAGGCAGAGTGGACAGAGAGAGACAGAGAGAAAGGTCTTCCTTTTCTGTTGGTTCACCCCCAAATGGCCTTTTAAGAAGACCTGCTCCTACCTAGATTCTTAGCCTGGCTTTCCTGCAGTAAGACTTTGTCCCCTCAGTGAGTCTTGTCTGGAGTAGGTAGTCTCGTTAGTTGATGTTAATTGATTTTTCCTATCCTCTTGGCTTCAGACCCACAGTCTGTGGATGGGAAGGCCTTTTGTAGGTGAGTGGTTTTGCATATTGATAATACTGGTCAGTGTCTGCTGAGTACTGTTTATCATATACTGGGCTAGAACTAGCTCTGCTGAGTTGAAAGTGAAGGAAGTCGTGAGAATTAGGGGTGATCATGAAAGTATTTTGATTTTTTTAAAAGTAGATTTATTTGTTTGAAAGGCAGAGATACAGAGAGAGAAGGGGAGAGAGAGAGAGATCTTCCATCCGCTGTTTTACTCCTTAAATGGCCGCAACACCCAGAGCAGGTCAGGCCAAAGCTGAGAGCCAGGAGCTTCTTTTGGGTCTCCCATGTGGGGGCAGGAGACCAAGGGCTTGGGCTATCTTCCAGTGCTTTCCTGGGTGCATTGAGATTTGGAATGAAAGGAGAGCAGCTGAGACTTGAACTTGCTCTCATATGGGATGTTGGCAGAGCAGGTGGAGATTTAACCTATGCCACAGTGCTGGCCCCTAGAGTATTTTGATTTTTAAAACATTGACTTTTGTGAGCTAGATTCATTAAATCCTGAGATAACTAGAGTTGAGCTAGCAAATAAATCCCTTTAAAAATGTAAAGGCCTAAATAAGTATTTGTTTCTTTATGGAGTTAGGACTGAAACTTAAGGGTAAGAAGATGAAAATTCAGGATTATAGAATTAATGAAATGGACCTTGATGTTTTACTTTTAAGAATATCGCTCATTAAAATGATTTGTATTTGAAATTGTTAGTATTTAATTGCTGGAAAGTCATTTTC
Organism: Oryctolagus cuniculus; assembly: GCF_964237555.1. Taxonomy (NCBI): domain Eukaryota; kingdom Metazoa; phylum Chordata; class Mammalia; order Lagomorpha; family Leporidae; genus Oryctolagus; species Oryctolagus cuniculus. Next base: position 96,650,486 of record NC_091435.1, read on the forward strand.
CATGTTTTGGTTTTTGGAGGGAGGTATGCAGAATAGGAAGACTTCTTCACTTGGTTACTGTTTCTTACAGCAGGGCTTTTCCAGCACCCCTCCCTCTGTTCACAGCCCTAGAAGGTTCAGTCACCATGCTGGGAAGGTTCCACAGTAAGAGTTCTTGACTGACACTTGGTTACATTTTAAGTTCTGTGTTTCCTTCAGTGCTTTTTTTTTTTTTTCCAGGTAAATTATTCTTTAAATGTGATTCTTAAGTTTCTTGAGTGAAAAAAATGCAAACATGTGATACCCTGATCATTTTTATTTAGGAAACCTAAGAAGATAAATGCATATTACAAGAGCTGATGTTTCCCCATCTCCCTTTTTTGCTAGAATTAAAAATAATCAAAGTATATCTAATGTTTTATACATTTTCCGTACCCAGCCACCTTTGCATTTCCTTGAAAATTGGATACTGTCTAGATTGTTTTAATGCTTGAATACTGAAGATTGTGTTGCCTAATCTTAAGTGACAAGTCCAATTTGTTCCCTTTAATACATATTAAAGTAAAGGGCATATACTACTTTTGAGTGCTGAATCATTGTAACTGTCACATGTTTTTGTTCTTGTTAAGATCCCCACTGGGTTTGTAGTAGAAATAGGGAAAAATCCATCTGCTTTTTCTTCCACTTTAGTCTTCTATCTACCTTCTCCTCCCTTATAAAATAAATCTAATCTGATTAGTCATCCCTTTTCTCTTCCTTAAACTGATAACATTGAAACTTGTGATACTATTCTCTCACAGTTAGAACTTCTAGCCCTGGTGTGCCATCATGACCTCGGAAGAGGGCAGGTGCATGTATCCCATGCCAGCTTCTCTCTTGCACAGCCAACCCTTCAGACTGCAGAAGTGTCCATATCCTTTCTGCTAGGGAAATGATTGTTAAAATTTATTCTAGGCATAGAGAGCTGACAGCAAAACAGCAGGCGTGCAGGAAGTGGAGGGTACTTATCAGACTTTGCAAGGATGTAGTTGCCTATAACCACTTGGCCTGGCTGGAACCATACTATCAGTTCTTTGCATGGCATCACTCATTAGCCTTCAGGGTGTGGGAAATGAGTAACTGCAACCCTTTTTCTTAAAATACTTGTATGTTGATACTGACCCATATACTGGAAATTTATATGTAAATCAGCAAAGATAGCTTACATTTACATGTATCATTGTACATATATATTTATGTGCACGTTATTTATTATATATACTTTTCATATAAGATTTATGACGTAATTATTTAATATGTTATTTGCATGAGTAAGACAGTTTTTAAGTTTTTTCTCTCCAGTTTTTCAATACTTAAATCATTAAAAGAGTTAACAGGTCTTTTTGGCTTACAAAAGTGACTTAGCTGTTTTTTCCTTCCATTCTTCAACAAAAGTGATTAAAGCTGTAGGGAACAGAGTACTGGATTTGGTGGTATATGCTAAAACCCCAAAATAAACCTGATTGTTTTGTTGTCTGTGTCTTTTAGGAGAATGGGAGAAAAGTTATTCCAAGGAGTTACATCAGGTTTCATTAAAGAGTAATTTCCAGGATGTGACCTTGTAGTTGGTATACTTGCAGGCTCGTCTCCAAAACTGTGCAATGGTCACTGGTGGTCACAGCGACCCTTAGGTACCTCCCTATCTTCAGAGAAGGGTGAAACACATCTGTTGAGTGTGCTGCTTCCCTCAAGGAAGAATTGCATATTGAGTTTTAGAGTAATTTTCAATCACATAAGTTGAAAGTTTGCTTGTTAACATTCAGTTAAACAGAAAATTAAATTAGGACAGTTATCTTTTTGGCATTTCATTTTATTGTGTGTTGTCTTTGAATCTCAAGGAGGGCATAGTTTTCAAGAGGGAAGACTCCTAGACATTAGGAGATGTGGCTTATGATAGGATAGGACTTGTCTGATGTCCAGAGATGGTAGAGTTATTAATGAAGTAGCGGGGGATTAGTGAGTTGAATATAATTTCTCAATTTTAATGAGATTTTAATCTATAATCTAAATGATAACATATTTACAGAGAGAGCAAGAATGTGGCTGCAGAATAGACTCCAGTGAATAGATAGTTTTCATGCTGCAAAAGTTAGCATTGGTTTTCATATTTTTTTTTGCATGATGTTATTTTCACTCTGTGTCAAGTGGAATATTTTATCTTTGGTCATCTCTTTGCTGAACAATCTCAAAAAGCTTTATAAATATGTACAGTAAGCAGTGTGATTTATGGAGAGATTACTGAAGTTCAGATATATGAACCATCTTTGTTCCTACCAAATTTCCACTGATAATAGCCTGGGTGATTTTAAAACAAATACCTTCCTTAACCTTCTTGGTCTGTTTCTACTGTCTAATCAAGAGTTGAAGGCTTGTGACCCCTGGGTTTAGGCCAGCCCAGGAGAGTCTGGGGTTTGCAGATATATTGCACAAGCCCTGGAATACTGTATCTGTTACTGTGTACACTACTCAAAGGCTTCCTCCCCCACTTTATTTACCATAGTAGCTCAGGAAGAATCCGAGTATTTTGCTTAGCAGGGGAGGAGGAAGTAACAGGGAGGCTGAGGTTGGATGGGAAGGCAGGGAGGTGTGGTCTTGGATGTACTGGGAGACCATGGAGGGAATACTTGCCTGTCTTATTTTGCTTTGGGTTTAAGTCCTGAGAAATGAATCCTTGTCAACATGGGTCAAATGAGAAGAGGTTATTACAGTACAAGGGTTGTTTGGAAACAGCAAAAATTTCTGCTAGGCTCATGCAAAGGGAAAGAGGTGATTCCTTGAGGAGAAAATCCTGAGAGCTTATGGCTCAAGTAGTTGGGTCACTCCCACCTACGTGGGAGACCTGAACTGAGTTTCTGACTTTGGCCCAGCCCAGCCCTCCTCACCATTGTTAGCATCTGGGGAGTAAAACAGTAGATGGGAGCAAGCTCTGTCCCTGCCCCTGGTTCTCACATTAAAGACAAAATTACCTCAGTAGAAAGGATAGGATACTCTTTCTGATGTGAGTGAAAACGTGAGGGAAATTCATTGATAATTGCCTTGAAATGTAAGACACTCATATTCAATTGCTTTCTCCCATTTGGTAAAAATAGCAAGAAAACAAAGTGGGTGGTGTGGGGAGAATGGCAACCTGTGGTGGGTATTATTAGGACTGTGACAAACACCTGTTAATCTGATTGTTGCCCAGGGTCATTTGACTGGCCAGATAGTGTCACCTTCTCCACTGCTCCTGTGCATCCTGCTGGGAGCTTTGTGCTTGGTCAGGGTTTTGCAAGTAGCTGCCTTTGCTTTATAGAGCCTTTATACTCTTAGGATCCATTTTTAGGAGATATACAGGTGATTAAACTTCCTTTCCCTCTGCCCTCATTTGTTTACCAAAACTATACCTAATTTTGTGTTTCATATTTTCAAGAACTTTTTCTTTCTTCTGATTACCAGCATCAAAAATAAATCTTAAGGTAAAATGTTTGAATGTGCTTTATGGGTATTATAGTATTACTAAGAATGACTAGTCAGCCATATAGAAATACTTAGTTTTACATGATTTTACTTAGAGTTTCAGTTTATTTTCTGGTTTCAATAGAACAAGTTGAAATCATCGCAGAAGGATAAAGTTCGTCAGTTTATGATCTTCACACAATCTAGTGAAAAAACAGCAGTAAGTTGTCTGTCTCAAAATGACTGGAAGTTAGATGTTGCAACAGATAATTTTTTCCAAAATCCTGAACTTTATATACGAGAGAGTGTAAAAGGATCATTGGACAGAAAGAAGTTAGAGCAACTGTACAATAGATACAAAGGTGAGTGTTTGCTTGTAACTTTAAATGTTTTGAACCAGGTTTTCTGTTATGGGCTTGTGACAGATCAGATGCTCCCTAGTTCATGAATTGGGGGATTCGGGAGAGGCGTCCAGTTGACTTCTACAGTTTTCAGAATTATTTCAAGACATCTGAGTGGAAGAGAACTTTTCCTCTTTTCACTAAAATTTCTTCTTGGCCTCTTTATTTTTTCTCCCTTGTTTTTTTTTTTTTTCTTTCCCTTCTCCAGTATCCAATTTGAGAATGAGAGGTGGGGAAAGGATTATTTCCTCCCTTTTTCTATAAAATTAAGCTGAACCAGATTTTAAGAAAACCCACATAGTGACTTTTAAAAGTTATAAAATAGTACATGCTTTATAAAAAGTTAAACCAGGTACATAATAGGTGAATAAGAAGACATTAGTAGTTTCTCCACCTTTTCCTTATTTGTTCTCCTGAGGTAGACAGTAAAGCCTGGGTTGTGAATCCCTCCATGTCTTTTCTGTTTCTTCAGAAATATTTATACAACATTTCTTTCAAAAGTTTTCCAAAACTGGGATTTTACTAGGCGTAATTCAGGCTCCCAAATCAAAGGATGTGGATATTTACTATTGCTAGAGATACTGCCAGATTACTTTCAGAAAGGTGTTATTAATCATATTTGATGGTAGAAGATCATGCCTCTGTCTCTTTGTATTTGTCACTTTTAAATTTTTGCTCATCTGATAAGTAAATATTGATTTTTTTTTCTTGAAACAATAGTTGTTTATGTTGTTTGGATTAGGATTGAATTGGTAGTTCATAGTTTTTCTGATACCCTTAAGAAGTGATTGCTCTAATAAAATGAACTTTGTCTTAAGAAAAAGAAAATTCTGTATGTAATAATGTTAAATTAGAATTCCTATTTAAGCAAAATATGAATACGTTGAGTGATAATCCTTTGTCCCTTTAGAGGAGTGTCTGAGTTTCTCAATGTGTATAACTATAGGACATTTTTCACATGAGTAAGTGGGACTTACAAATGAAGTGCCCGTCTGTATGTATGCTTTCTTGTATACTTCAGGAATGCTATTTAAGGAGCAAAGTGGCTTTAAATATCATATGGGCAATCTGTTATAGTAATACTGCATGTTTTTGGTATGTTGTAATTTTTGAAAATGGAACAAATAACATTACCTTTTCCAGTTTTAGGAATACAGACTAATAAAGTACGGGAGTACTTTAATTATGCATTGTTATTTTTAAAGATCCTCAAGATGAAAATAAAATTGGAATAGATGGAATACAGCAGTTCTGTGATGACCTGGCACTTGATCCAGCCAGCATTAGTGTGTTGATCATTGCATGGAAGTTCAGAGCAGCAACACAGTGCGAGTTCTCCAAACAGGAGTTCATGGACGGCATGACAGAATTAGGGTGAGTATGTAATTACCATAGGAAATTAGATACATTACCATGAGAATTACTGTGGAACTGAATTATGTCATTTGCATTTAAAATGTAATGACATTTCACAGACCCACAAACATTGGTATAAATAGAAAGGGCTAACTTGCTAGTTCCCATGTTGTATAGATTTCAGGGTTTGTGAGATTATCTGTGCAACTGCTATAGCCTCTTCTATTTGCATTATACTTTTATTATTAGAGGTTTCTTAGGGAGATTCACTATACTAAAATAAAATTATGAATGAAAATTTAACATGGAAAAATTAAATGAGGAAGTTTGTAAGCTCTTTCCTAATGTGAGGCTGTGAACTCCAAAGTTTTAAAATTCTAAAATTTAAAAACTGGCGTTAGAAGTTGCTGATTACTTTTTGTTCCACTTACATCATGATGGCTGATTTAGCTGCATGTCTTTGAATAATTAGATTGAAGAGGCATGGGTGGAGATTTTTTGCCTGTGACCTCTATTTTTTTTTAATGTGGCTGCAGAAGTATTGGGCTGTGGGTATACAGCAGTCTGCCCTTTCTGTTCTTAGTGCACCAGTAATGAAAAATATGAAGAAAGTTTTCAAGAGGTGCACTTGCCTACTTAAGTGGAGAGACCATGCTTTCCATTAGTTTGGAAGTGGGACATGTAATTAATCACAATGTAAACAGTGTCTAATATGGTTGAAGCCAGTGATTATTCTGCTGAATACTATACATTTTTATCTATTTGTTGGAGCTTAATTTTGTAAGTTTGCATGTTGATATTCAAGGAGTTCTGTAGTTAACAGTAATGTTCCATTTCTTTAAAAAATGGTGATTTTTTCTGATGTAGTCACTCCAGATTTCCTCTTATCCCAGCTTACCCCATACAAGTTTTACTTTTTTGTGACTTCAGAGTCTTGTGATAAACCATAGTCTGGAAATATTAAATGGAAAATTGCAGAACTAAAACAATTCAGAAGTTTTAAATTTGTACCATTCTGAGTATCATGGTGAAATCTTGTAGTATTCTGCTTGTCCTGCTGGGGATGGGAATCATCCTTTTGTCAAGTGTACCCATACTGTGTTTGCTGCCACCCATTAATCACTTAGCAGCTGTCTTGGGCTCACAGTGTCTGTGTTAAAGAAACCCTTGTTTACTTAAAAGTGGCCCCAAAGCAGAAGAGTAGTGATGTTGACAGTTTGGTAATGCCAAGAAGAAGCTATAAAGTGCTTCCTTTAAGTGAAGAAGTGAAAGTTCAACAAGATATTTTGAGAGAGATCCCGCTCACCTTTTATTATAATGTATTGTTATAATTGCTTTATTTTATTCTTGTTAATCTCTTACTGTGCCTCACTTATAAACTAAATTTTTAACATAGGTACATGTAGGTATGTATAGGAGAAAACATAGTATATAGAGGGTGTGGTATGCACTGTGTGTTCTACAGTGTATCCTCTGTTGATAAGTGGATGACTGTACCTGTTTATATTTATGTAAAGAAAATTCCTGATTAATTGATTTTTAGAAGTTATTCAAGGAAATCAATGTAACCTCTCTAAGGAATAAATAATTTATAGTACAAACGTTAACATTTTCCAAACTTCATTTTATAATGTAGATGTGACAGCATAGAAAAACTAAAGGCCCAGATACCCAAGATGGAACAAGAATTGAAAGAACCAGGACGATTTAAGGACTTTTACCAGTTTACATTTAATTTTGCAAAGAATCCAGGACAAAAAGGATTAGGTAAGAATATTTTAAAATTATGTTTGACTTTTCAAATATATTTAAGTGCATTGATAACATCACTTTGTAATAGAAAATTTATGTGTTTTAGCATAAAGTCATCATGAAAATACCAGTTATCCAAAAAAAAAAACCCAATGAGAAATAGAAATAATCAGAAAATACCATGCACATTGAATAATAGGGTTTCTCTGGGTAGTGTATTTGAATCACTTACTGATTTTATGATAGGTGCAATATAGAAAATAAATAGTTGTGCCCTACTTCTCCAAAGGAGAATGGTCTAATCCTTGCCCAGCTCCACACAGGGGAAATGACAGCATTGCTTTTGTATAAATTATGTAATACAAGTTTTAAAAAACTTCATCTCAGTATACTTACTTTTTAAAATCAGCCACAATGGCCCCCTTTTTTGATGCTTGACTTGAGATGTGTGAATGCTTTTGGTCCCCTGGAGAGTGGCCTGAGGTGTGGGGCAGCCAGGTCTTACCTGCACACTGACTTTGAGACCAGTTTAATAAAAATGCATGCGTTAAAATGGAAAAAAAATGGAAAAAAAAAGATAGTTGTTAAAATCCCTTGGACATGCATTTCTTTATGCATTCACTCATTTGTGATCCAGACGATATTTTAGAATCTTAGTATCTATTGAAATACCATGTAGGATTTATTTCTAATAAATTGATTCTTTTTAGTTATGATTTATTTAAAAATTATAAGAAAGCATGAAAAGGCATGACAGCCCGCCGCTGGCTCACCAGTCCCTCAGCTGCTGGGTGCCTCTCTGGGGGAGCCAGGTCCGTGGGGTAAAGCAAGAACCTGATGAGTCATGGAATAGGGAGGAACTGGTCAGGCACTCAGCCTTGGACAGAAGGGCTTAGCAGCAGCACCAGTTGATGCTTTGAAAGGATGGGTGGGCTGCAGGACCACTGGAATCAGGGCAGTTTCCAGGGTGGACATAATTTTGACTTGAGCCCAGCTCTGCTGAGCACTTTGATCAAAGCCATCTGTACCCCTCCTGGTTTCTCAACTGTAGATGAGAGGGTTGAGTGTGGGGGTGATAAGGCTGTAGAAGAGAGAAACCACATTGTCCTGTTGTGGGCTATGATAGGAACTAGGTGCCATGTATATGAACACCATGACACCATAAAAGAGTCCCACTATGGTGAGTGAGAGTCGCACATGGTGAATGCCTTGTTTCAGGCCACCTCTGAGTGCATGCATAGGATAGCACCCAAAATGTGACCATAGGGGGTGGCGATGAGGGAAAGCAGAAGTACGAGCATCAGCACCCCAGAAGTGCACAGTGCCAACTCGTAGGCAGAGGTGTCTACCCAAGAGAGCTTTCAGCAGGACTGGCACCTCACAGAAGAAGTGGTCCATGATGTGGGAGGTACAGTAAGGGAAACGTAGAGTGATGGACGTGTGGATGCAGGCATTGAGTCCACCTGCTATCCAGGAGGCACCCACCATTAGCAGACACACCTGATGCCTCATGAGCACAGGATACTGCAAGGGATGGCACATAGCAGCTTAGCGATCATAGGACATGAGAGCCAGCAGGACACCCTCAGCCACACCCATCAACGTCAGGAAGAATATTTGAGCTGCACAACCCCCAAAGGAGATGGAAGCTTCTCCCTGTAGAAAGTCTGATACCATCTTGGGAATGATGACCAAGGGGAAGCTAGCATCCACAGGGAGAGCCGGCTGAGCAGAAGGTAGTCCATGGGAATCCACGTGGATTAAGAAGAGTAGTGTTGCCCAGAAGGCACATGATAAACATAGCAACCAGCATGGAGAAGAGGGGCTGACGTGGCCCTGACTGACAAAGAGCCCTACCAGAATGAAGTCATTTACTTGCCTCGTGTTTGACACAAAAGACTTTAGCTAGAGGAAGAAGACCCGTGGCAAGATGCCTGAATGGGTACAGCAAATAATTTTTTTAGAGAGGAAGAAGTAAAGTTTTATTCATAAATTGTCTCTAGAAAATCCAAAAGAATTTATAATATACTAAAAGAAAAATTTGATTTAGAAAAGAATAATTTGATGAAAATATACAAAAATTAAAAAAAATGAAAAAATTATTCACAATCTAATTATCCAGAAATAATCTCTAAACAGTTCAGATCAATCCCTTTGTACTAAATGTAATATACACATTTTTGCTTTTGGGACAGCTAGGGGGTATGGAAGTAAAAAACACAGTATAATTTATAAAGCTCCCTAAAAAGATTAGATAGATAGTATTAGATGATACAAAGTAATAGACAGAAATGAGTAAAAGCAGGAGTGATTGGGAAATGCTTTATGCCCAAGATGGGATGTAAACCTAAAGGACTTGGTGTTTGCTGTGCCAGGGAACATGGAAGGTACTGCAGTAAGAGGACAGTTGTGAATGAAGAGCTAAGCTAGCCTCAGAAACAAGCATGGCTTCTTTGTAGAAGAGAGAAGTTGAGACATTAAATTAGTAAGATGCAATAAGGCTAAATGACCATAGGCGTCTTTTTATTTTTATTTTTTTTAAGATTTATCTATTTATCTGAAAGAGTTACACAGAGAAAGGAGAGGCGGGGGGTGCAGAGTCTTCCATCCGTTGGTTCACTCCCCAGATGGCTGCAACAGCCAGAGCTGCGCCAATCCGAAGACGGGAGCCAGGAGCTTCTTCCAAGTCTCCCATGTGGGTGCAGGGGCCCAAGGACCTGGGCCATCTTCTATTGCTTTCCCAGGCCACAGCAGAGAGCTGGCTTGGAAATGGAGCAGCCAGGTCTCGAACTGGCGCCCATAAGGGATGCCAGTGCTTCAGGCCAGGGCGTTAACCCACTGCGCCACAGTGCCGGCCCCAGTAGGCATCTTTTTGAAAATGGGAAAGAAATGTTTGAACTTGTAGGAAGTGGGTACCCACAGAAGGTGCTGATGAAGGCAGTAACTTAAGTATCATGTGGGCTTTCTGTGTATCTGGTGACGTGCTAAAGCAATTTACATACACTGCCTTAATGTTGAACAATTTTATGAGCTGTTCATTCTCTGATTCAATAATTTACCACCTGCTGTGTGCTAGGTATGCAATAAGAAAGTGCTAGTCATTTTTTATCCTTAATTTGTAGATGAGGAAACAGGAAGGTTAAATAACTTTTGTCCAATGATGGAAGTCAGTTTTTGTTTTTGTTTTTGAAGCTGTGCTAGTTGGGGAATCTAACGTGACCTCTTGTACTATCCTTTTGTATATTTTAGATTACAGGGGGGAAAAGCCACTGAGAAGCAATTACATGGCTTAGCCTGTGGAAATGATTGAAAGCTAGAGAGGAAGGGACAAATGTAAATTTGTAATGGAGAATTTGCCTGTAGAGTGACTAAACATGACTGAATTTATTAAAGATTTACAAAATACCTGTGAAGCCATAGTCTAAATGAAGCCCCTTTTCCAGCTGATTATTTAATATAGGTTAGATTTTATTCTTAAAGGGAAACTCTTAATTTTGCAGGCAAAATTACCTAGGTTACCTAAGGATAGTTTCTCTATCTGTGCCCACAGTTAACTGGGTTATTATTCTAGTTTCTTCTTTCCTTGTCACAAATAAAAATCTGTTAAAGTCTAAGAATTTACATTGCAAGAATTATTTTGTGGTATTTATAAATGTAGCACAATATTTTCATAAGATTAAATAAGTGTTGTGAATATCAAATGTTAAAGAGACTTAAAACTTAACTAGTTTCTTAGCTATGTCCGTACCACTTACTGGAGCACCAAATAAATGCTATTTTTGGGCAAATGTATAGTTTGGATATTGAATCTTAGCTTTTATGTGGTGAAAATAAAAATATAGCTAGTGGATATAGTAATATGGTATATTGGAATTTCAGATTATAAAGCAAATTTGGAGAAAAAATCATGCAAAAGCATGTTTAAGAATTATGTATGTGTATTATCTGATAAGTCTTGTGCTTAAGGAAAATGTGTTGTGTAATGGCTGTAAGAGTTCTGTTTTGTAAGTTGAAGAGAATGCTGGAGATTGGTTGCACAGTCATCTGACTCTACCTAACACTGTTGAACTGTACATTTAGAAGAGGTTAAGATGGTAATAATCACAATGATACACCAGCCACAGAAAGTACGAAGTATAAACTCTAATAGTGGAATATGGACTTTAAAGTGTTAATTAAGAAAAAAAATGTAAAGAAAGACAAATCTTAGTTTTCTCTCTATTTTTGTATTGGTGCTAGGCATCAAGAAATGCAATGACTAGTTAAAAAGAGAACAGTTCTCTTGACAATCTTTCTGAGTGTTCACAGGGCCCTTACACAAACATAATCACATAGAGAGATTTTCCATCCACTGCATAAAAGATGGAAAAGTGTTCACTCCCCAATGGCTGCAACAGTCAGGACTGGGCCAGGCTGAAGCCAAGAGCTCAGAACTCTGTCGGAGCGTCAGGGACCCAAGCACTTGGGCCATTCCCCACTACTTTCTTCAGGGAACTGGATCAGAAGTGGAGTGGCTGGGACTGGAACCAGCGCTCCAATATAGGAAGCTAGCATCAAAGGCCTTGTGTTAACATGCTGTGCCGCAGTGCTGAGTCCCTCCCCTGCCATTTCTGGTAGTCACCTAGATCTTAAATTTGAAAGGGGTTTTGTAAGTTCTCCATGAAATCTAGCCTACCCAGAGTAGCCTCCCTACCTGGTGTTGATTCCATTTCTGCTTTAGAGCGTGCAGGGACTGGAACACATTTTTGGAAACTGTTCATTCATGTCACAGAATATTCTTACTTGTTGTCATTAAACAGTTCTTATTAAGCTAACGTTTTTATAATTTGTACATTGCTGTTATCCTCCAGTGCAACAAAGAAAATTTAACCCTTTAAAAATTGTGATCACCTTTTGTCCTTTTTCCCAGGCCAGCATTCCAGTTGTTTTAACTGTTCTTCATTTGAGGAAATACTGTTACTGTTTGCTCAGACATATTTTCCCTCTCTCTATTCCCTCAAAATAGAGCTCTTAAAACTGGCCATAATATTCCAAAAGGAGGATATTTAATATAGAACACTGTGGGTCTGTTACTTTTTGTGAGACTCTTCATTGTATTAATTTGGCCAAAGATTATATTAGTTCCTTAGCAACCATGTCATTTTAATGACCATACTGAACTTTCAAAAGATTTTTAAAATTTATTTGAAAGGTGAAGTTACAGAGGGAGTGGGGGAGGGAAAGGGACAGGGGGAGAGAGAGAGAGAGAGAGAGAGAGAGAGAGAGAGAGAGGTCTTTCATTCACTGGTTCTCAAATGACCACAGTGGCTGGGGCTGGGCCAGGCCAAAAGGAGCCTGGAACTTTATCCTGGTCTTCCATGTAGGTAGCAGGTACACAAACACTAGGGCCGTCTTTTGCTGCCCCCCCCCCCCCCCGGCATATTAGCAGGGAGTAAGATCAGAAATAGAGCAGTGGGGACTTGAGCTGGTGCTCATATGGGATGTTGGCATCACAGGCAGTAGCTTAACCATAATACCAGTCCCGCCACACTGAATTCTTATCAGACTGCAGTCCACAGGTCACGTTCTTGTGAACCCCGGTTCAGGTAGACTCTTCAGTAGATTTCAAGAATTTTCACATATTATTTCTAATATTTAGAAGTAATTTTACAGTGTTTTAAAGAGCATTTTCATATGTATGATCTCATTTGGTTTTCATAATACTCTTTGACTAAGTAAATACTGTATTTGCATCTCCATCATGTAAATGAAGAAATTCATAGCAAGAGAGGCTGACTTAGAGTTTGTTGGAACTGGAGCTAGAACCCAGGTCTTAAAATTCCACATTCTGTGTTAGATTGTGTTGTGCTGAACAAGACCATGTGGATAGCATTGGTGATCCCCATTCCATCCTTCCTAGTGGGTTGGCAGCATCTCCTCTCCTCAGGGGCTGTGTTTAGGTCTACTCTCAGTTCATATCTATTTTCGTTCTGTACTCACTGATTATCTTTTGTGAAATATCTCATTCTTCCTATTGCATTTCCTTGAAAGAATGACATGGGATCATCTTTGTGTTTTCAATTTCACTATAATGGTTTACGTAAGATTCATTCTACAAGTATCTTCATCTTAGGCATTTAGGACTTGTTTCTCTTTCTCTGCATTTTCTTTTCATTTATTCTAATTGCTCTCTTGTTACCACTGAATATGTTCTTTTTTTATAATAAGATTTTATTTATGTTTTTGAGAGGTAGAGTTATAGATAGAGGGAGAGACAGAAAAAAGTCTTCCATCTCTGGTTCACTCCCCAAATGGCTACAATGGCTCAAGCTGGGCCAAGGAACTCAAGCAAGGAGCCAGGAGCTTCTTCTGGGTCTCCCACGCAGGTGCAGGGGCCCAAGCACTTGGACCATCTTCCACTGCTTTCCCAGGCCATAGCAGAGAGCTGGATCAGAAGTGGAGCAGCCTTCTTCCTCCCTACCTCGCCCTGGCCTCTTGCCAGGATGGGGCTGGCTGTAGCCTGGTGCCTCAGGGCACGTGGCCTTCAGGCTGCACACCCTAGGCTTCCTGGCCTAGATGCTCTTCCACATGGCTGGTTCTGGTACTCGGTATGAACCCAGATTTACCCCTCTCTCTTAGATAAATCTCTCATTCTCCTGTGCATCTTTTGCACTAAATAAAAGCTTAAAAAAAGAAGTGGAGCAGTCAGGACTTGAACTGGCACTCATATGGGATGCTGGTGCCTCAGGCAGAGGCTTTTAGCCTACTGTGCCACAGAGCTGGCTCCTGAGTATGTTCTTTTTCAATACTGCTTCAGAATCTAGAAATTTTTGAAGTTATTAGAAATAAATAATAATAGTAAGCACTCATGTTGTTTACCAGACACTGTTGTCAACTCTTCATGTATATTAGCTCATTTATTCCTTGCAACAATTCAGCGCGAGTAGGTCCTGTTATCTTCATTGTAAACTGAGTCACAGAAGTCACTCAGATGCCCAAGTTTGTGTAACTAGTAGTAGAGGAGAGGTTTAAGAGATTAAAATGCAATTTCTAGGGCTGGTGCCATTGCTTGGAGGTAAGCCTCTGCCTGCAGTACCAGCATCCCATATGTGCGCCAGTTGGAGTCCTGGCTTCTTCACTTCCAATCCAGTTCCCTGCTAATGTGCCTGGGAAAGGAGAGGAAGATGACCCAAGTGCTTGAGCCCCTAAACCCACATAGGAGACCTAGAAGAAGTTTCTGGCTTCCGATCGGCCCAGCTCCTGCCATCACAGCCATTTTAGAGAGTGAACCAGTGGATGGAAGAATTCTCCTTCTCTCTCTCTCTCTTTCTCTCTCTGTTTCTGTCTCTCCTCTTCTCTCTGTAATTTTGCCCTTCAAATAAATAAAAAATAAATCTTTAAAAAAATGCAAACTAAACCGAGAGGTAATTTAACATAGAATATTGTCAGTCCAGTATTTCTGTTTAAAGCGTGGTTTTTCTTATACCTGTGGCAATTGACATTTTAACCTTATATATTTTAATCTTATGTGTTTTAAGCTCTTAATTATAACTTAAAATATTGATTGACTGCTTACTCTTCTGAATATGGAGTCAGAAGCATCTTAAGTTTGTCTAGGAGAGTTTGCACTGTCTTCAAATATGTTATAATTTCTGAGTCTTAAAGAATGCTTATTTTCAAGGCCAAAAGAAAAAAAAAAACATGGCAGATGGAGGGATTAGTTTAGTTCCTTAGAGGTAAGAGAACATCACACCTTTGAGTAACTGCAAGTAAGCCTGTTTGACTAGGAGTGTAGATTTTATGTGAAGGTAGTAGGAAATTATTGATGAGTTTTTTAAAAAAAGATTTGTTTATTTATTTGAAAGAGTTATAGACAGAGGGGGAGAGATGGAGAGGGAGGGAGAAAGACCTTCGGTCTGATGGGTCACTCCCCAGATGGCCGCAATGGCCACGGCTGGGCCCAGCAAAAGCCAAGGAGCCAGGAAATTCATCTGGGTTTCCCATGTGGGTACAGGGGCCCAAACACTTGGGCCATCTCCACTGCTTTTCCCAGGCCGTTATCAGGGAGCTAGACAGAAAGTGGAGCAGCTGAGACAGGAACTAGCACCCACACAGGCAGGGGCTTTACCTGCTGTGTCACAACGCCAGCCACATTATTGAAAGATTTTGACATGAGTATGACACTGGATTCATGCCTGAAAATTACATCTCAAAACATTGTGGTCCTTTTTTTAAAGAATATTTATTTATTTGAAAGAGTTAGAGAGAAAAAAAATCTTCCATCTGCTGGATCACTCCCCAGATGACAACAATAGCTGGAGCTGGATCAGTCTGAAGCCAGGAGCCAGGAACTTCTTCCCTGTCCCCCACTTGGATCCAGGGGCCCATGTAGTTGGGCAGTCTTCTACTGCTTTCCTAGGCGCATTAGCAGGGAGCTGGTTTGAAAGTGGAACAGCTAGGACTTGAACCAGTGCCCATATGAGATGCTGGTGCTACAGGTGGCTTTATCTGGCATGCCACAGCGCCGGCCCCACACTGTGGTCCTTTAAAGAGAGTGGAGGCAGGGCTAGAAGTTACAGAATTGTTGTAATGATTTAGGTAGAAAGAGTACCCTAACACAGGCATGCTAGTGGGGACAGAGAAGAGATAAAGTACTTGGAAGGTAAAATGAGACAGCTTGCACTGCATATGTATAATGAGGAAGAGAAGATGTCTTCTCCAGGAATTATCAATGCCTTTAGGAAACATTTAGAAATCTATAGGATTGTTTTTTGGTTGTCATTAATAACTGAGGGTTGGCTGGCACTGTGGTGTAGCAGGTAAATCCACCACCTGCAGTGCTGGCATCCCATATGGGCTCTGATTCAGGTCCCAGCTGAACTTAAGTTTACTAAACTCAAGTCAGGCACCTGTACGCCGAGTTAGTAAAGAACAGAAATAAACAGACTGGAAGTAATATTGGGTCTAGAGCTTTAAAACTGCAAAGACTAAAATGGAGGTATAATTAGGAATTAATGTCATATTTCTAGTTTTCTTAAAACAGGATTTAAATGAGACTTTCAGATGTGTTTTCAGGAACAAATTGTACATAAAATTAGAGGACTATGTGTACTATTCCAAGATTATCTACAAAATGAAGGAGAGAGAAGGTAACTAGTAAAGGAAATAAGAGATCCAAGAAGGATTTTTTTTTAAAGGTTTATTTTATTTATTTGAAAGACAGAGTTACAGAGAGAGGTAGAGACAGAGAGAAGTTCTCCATCCGCTGGTTCACTCCCCAAATGGCCGCAATAGCTGGAGCCGAGCCGATCTGAAGCCAGGAGCCAGGAGCTTCTTCCGGGTCTCCCATGTGGGTGCAGGGGCCCAAGCACCTGGGTCATCTTTCCCTACTTTCCCAGGCTATAGCAGAGAGCTGGATCAGAGGAGGAGCAGCTGGGACTAGAACCAGTGCCTATATGGGATGCCAGCGCTTCAGGCCAGGGCTTTAACCCACTGTGCCACAGCGCCGGCCCCACCAAGAAGGATTTTTTAAAGGTAGATGATAACTTGGGCATTTTTTTTTGTGTGTGTGGAGTGCAAAACACCAGAGAATAGGAAAAGTTGAGATGTAGAGAGAGAGGAAGGCTGGACAAGAATCCGTCAAGAGTGTGGATGATATTGGATCTAGAGTAGGGGAGTAAGTGGCTCATCCTTGAGTGGAAGAAAGAAGAGACACCTTTTCCACTGAGTTTAAAGGAAGATGATGGTGATGGATTTGAAGGTAAGTATGTTCATATATGAAGTAATAGGAAGTTTGTTAAGTCAGCAGTTTTTGAATGTGTTCAGTGTGTTTCTCTCTGGTATGGGATTATGTATTCTCTATACTTGGAAAGGTTAAGGTCCAGTGACATGGGAGATTTTCTCCCTTATGGCCTATATATTTTTCTTTGAGATAGGAAATAAGATTATCTGCTTATAGAATTGGAGTAAGGGAGTTAAGGAAATTGAAAAGTCTTCCAGGAGAAATTGAAGTGCCATTTCTAGCAGTCAAAATGTTGAAGAACTTTGCTAAAGTTGTAGGATATTAACTTGGTGCCATTATTGTTGAAATGCTATTTTTCTCAGATTATTAAAGATTGTATTCATCTGGGGTTAGGATTTTTCAGAGCAGTTATAGCTGAAAGATAGGCAAAGGTGGCTGACGCTGTGGCTCACTAGGCTAATCCTCTGCCTGCGACGCCGGCACCCCGGGTTCTAGTCCCGATTGGGGCGCCGGATTCTATCCTGGTTGCTCCTCTTCCAGGCCAGCTCTCTGCTGTGGCCTGGGAAGGCAGTGGAGGATGGCCCAAGTGCTTGGGCCTGCACCTGCATGGGAGACCAAGAGGAAGCATCTGGCTCCTGGCTTTGGATCGGTGCAGCGCACCAGCTGTGGCAGCCATTTGGGGGGTGAACCAATGGAAAGGAAGACCTTTCTCTGTCTCTTTCTCTCACTAACTCTGCCTGTCAAAAAAAATAATAAGAATAAAATTAAAAATTTTTTAAAAAAAGATAGGCAAAGGAAAAGTTGTAAGTGGTTGTAGGAAGGGTTTGGTTGGAATAAGGCACCATGGAAAGAGAAGGAAGAACTCAGATTTTGATGATGTTTAAGAGTAGATATGGTGGGAATAGGAGGAAGAGCCACAATGATTAAGGATCAGTGTGAGATGTTGGATTTTAAAGCTTAAAAGTCAAAACACTTGGGAATGATCCAGAGATGAAGGTCTAAGATATGGTTGGTTTGGACCAGAGAGGAGGCAAGATCAGTGCTGACAGGTCACAGGGCTGTATGGCTTCTTACATGGCCATTGAAGGCCTTCAGGATGATTTCAGAACTTGGGATCAAGACCGACTGGGGAAGAAGTGCCAGACACATCAGGGAATGTGGCAGGTTTGAACAGGAGCTTGTCAGATGTCAGATGAGGAGGGATAAAGTGACAGAGCAAGCTGGTGTGTGTTTCCAAGAAGGGAGAGAATAATGACCTGGAGGTAGTGGTAGCATTCCAAGGTGTCCGTGCTCCTGTAGGAGAGTGATTGTGAGCTGATGAGAGAACAGCATTGGACGTAGTGCCTAGCGGTAGAGCCAGCCTGGAAGGCAGCATCAGGGGGTTGAGGGCTCATCCTCTGCAAAAAGTTCAGGAGGGTGCATCGTGTTGCAGGTGGCATTCTGAGAGCACAGTAGGGTTAGGAAGGGAGGACAGATGGAGAACAAAATCAGGGGAAGCAAATCATAGTTATGGGGATTGGAATCATGGCACAGAAAGATACGGAACTGAGGTGTTTACATTTTTGGGTAACATATAGTATGATAGATAAGATTAACTGGCTTTAGCCTTGGCAACTCATGACAAGAGCCTAGGGTGATTACTGACGTTATAAACAAGAGTGTCATTTTGTTAAGTCAACAACAGGACTCACTGTGCACTTACTCCTCATGTAGGATCTCTGTCCTAAATGTGCTGTACGTTGTGATTTAGTGCTATAACTAGTACTCAAACAGTACTTTATACTTTGTGTTTCTGTGTGGGTGCAAACTGTTGAAATCTTTACTTAATATATGCTAAATTGATCTTCTGTATATAAAGAGAATTGAAAATGAATCTTGATGTGAATGGAGAGGGAGAGGGAGCGGGAGAGGGGAGGGTTGCAGGTGGGAGGGAAGTTATGGGGGGGAAAAAGCCATTATAATCCATAAGCTGTACTTTGGAAATTTATATTCATTAAATAAAAGTTAAAAAAAAAAGACTAACTGGCTTCACAATTTTAATTGAATTTTGATAAAAGTTGTTGCACTCCCTTCTTATTTAGAGTCCCTAGGAGGATAGTGCCCATCGGAAGACAACTATGGTTAGGTGCTATATCATGTTAATAATCTATTGTATTGACCCTTCCTTACCTTTGCACTTTCTTTAGATATAGCCACGCATTTGCATAGTTTTGCTGACGTCATTGATGAGGTCGTTGGATAGGATGGAATTGATAGTATAGTCATATTCTTGGAGAGATTTTCCTCCAGCTTCTTCTTTGATGCTTCATTGATGCTAAGGGAAATGATTGTTTAATCAGTTAACTTTTCACCATCGTGGTTTCAGGTTCTCTTTATGTGATAGAAAAATTTCTGTGTCATGAGAGAGGTATTAAACCTTTCTTCTGTCACTCTAAGAATTCTCATAAAAGAAAGTGAGATTCATTCTTAATGATTTATTAATACCCTTGCATGATTCTAGTGGTTGGATGTTTGGTTTTGTCAGTTAATCAGCATTAAGTGCACTCCTTTTTACTGTGTTTTAAAAATTGGGATAATACGGCTGGCGCCGTGGCTCACTAGGCTAATCCTCCACCTAGCGGCGCCGGCACACTGTGTTCTAGTCCCGGTTGGGGCGCCGGATTCTGTCCCGGTTGCCCCTCTTCCAGACCAGCTCTCTGCTGTGGCCAGGGAGTGCAGTGGAGGATGGCCCAGGTGCTTGGGCCCTGCACCCCATGGGAGACCAGGAGAAGCACCTGGCTCCTGCCATCGGATCAGCACGGTGTGCAGGCCGCAGCGCGCCAGCCGTGGCAGCCATTGGAGGGTGAACCAACGGCAAAGGAAGACCTTTCTCTCTGTCTCTTTCTCCCACTATCCACTCTGCCTGTCAAAAAAAAAAAAAAAAAAAAAAAAAAAATTGGGATAATACTTGCTCATCTCTGTCTTTCTGACTTTCTTATGCTCCTTGGTTTATTAAACATAGTTTTTTTTTTTTTTTTTAAGATTTATTTATTTATTTGAAAGAGTTACAGAGAGAGGTAGAGACAGAGAGAGAGGTCTTCCATCTGCTGGTTCAGGCCCCAGATGGCTGCAGCAGCTGGAGCTGTGCCAATTCGAAGCCAGGATCCAGGAGCTTCTTCTGGGTCTCCCACATGGGTGCAGGGGCCCAAGGCCTTGGGCCATCTTCTACTGCTTTCCCGGCCATAGCAGAGAGCTGGATCAGAAGTGAAGTGCCCATATGGGATGCTGGCACTGCAGGTGGTGGCTTAACCCGCTATGCCACAGTGCTGGCATCAAATGTGGTTTTGAGATCACATCTAAAAGGATTTTTAAGTTACTTAGGGTGTCATTTTCTTTGTCCTGGAGAGATCAGTTCACTCATGCAAGCTAGATACCTTCTTACCTTCTTGGATTCCTTGAAGGAGATCATAGTTCTTCTCTGTCGTATGAAAGGTGCGGTCTTTGTCAGGAGGCAGAGCTGCTGCTTTAACCTTCTCTGCTCCATGCCCAGTTCAAAGGCCATTTATGTTGTCTTTGGTAAACTTCATTTTTATTTAAGAGGCAGACAGGCAGAGATAGATACCGATAGAAAGACTGCCCCATCTGTTGGTTTACTACCCAGATGCCCACAAGAGCCTGGGAACTCAGTCTAGCCCTTATGTGGGTGGCAGGAACCCAGTGATTTGAGCCATCACTACGATCTCCCAGGGTCTCCATTAGGAAACTGAGTCAGGAGTGGCACAAGGTACAAACTCAGGCACTCTGCTATAGGATGCAGGCCTCCAAATTAGCATCTTAACTACTAGACAAACTTTAAAAATAATACCTAATGGGCTGGCATTGTGGTGCAGCAGGTTAAGCTGCCACTTGCAACACTGGCATCCCATATTGGAGTTCCAGTTCAAGTCCTGATTGCTCTGCATTTGATCCAGCTCCCTGCTAATGCACCTGGGAAGGCAGCAGAAGGTGGCCTTGGACCCCTGCCACCCTCCCATCCATCTGTGGGAGGAGTTTCTCGCTCCTGATTTCAGCCTAGCCTACCCCGACTGTCACAGCCATTTGGGGGGGTGAACCAGTGGATGGAGGATATCTTTCTCTCTGCCTCTTCCTCTTTCTAATAAATAAAATAAATCTTTTAAAAAAATCTTACTTTAATTTTTAAAATAATATTCTTTATGGTTTCCTTGTGGTCAGGATCAGTCAGCCAATACCTTGAAACATAAGCTTCATTAGGATTGTGAGTAGAGTCCTTTGCATTCTGGCCTGTAGGTGTACATCATGATTCTCGAGTGGGAGCAATATCTGGAGACATTTTTGTTTGTCACCACTGGGGAAAAGTGAAGTGGCTACTGGCATCTAATGGGTAGAGGCCAAATATGCCACTAAATTTCCTAGAAAACAGGACTGGCATTGTGGTGTAGCACATTAAGCCTCTGCTTGTGATACCGGCATCCTATATGTGTGGCTGTTCAAGGCCTGGCTGCTCCACTTCCTATCCAGCTCCCTACTAGCACACCCGGGAAAGCAGCAGAAGATAGCCCAAGTCTTTTGGCCCCTGCACTCACAAGAGTCCTGGAAGAAGTTCCAGGCTTTTGGCTTTGGCCTGGCCGGTCCTGGATGTGGAGGCCATTGGGGGAGTGAACCAGTGTTGGAAGATCTCTCACTATCTCCCTCCCTCTCTCTGTGTCTCTTCTCTTTCTGTAACTCTGCCTTTCAAATCTTAAAATAAATAAATAAATAAAATAAAAAAATCCCTAGAATGATAGCTCCCAACAACAAAGAATTGTCTGATCCAAAATGTCAAAAGTGTTGAGGCTGAGAAACTCTGATGTGCATTAACATTTGATACTTATAAGAAGTCAGGTCTGCTTGACTGTATTATCTGATTTAAACTTTGAAACACCCCGGAGAGATAAGTGCTGTTAATATTTTTACTCTGAAGAGACTGGTCATTGATGAGGAGGCTGGACATAATGTAGGAAATTTTTAATACAGTAAGTATTCAGGAAACTTAATATTGTTCTTTCAAAAGGATTTCTTCCATCTTTTTCTTTTACAGGGACAAATGTTTGTAGCATTGAAATACTTAATGTATTTTTAATATTACAGATCTAGAAATGGCCATTGCCTACTGGAACTTAGTGCTTAATGGAAGATTTAAATTCTTAGACTTATGGAATAAATTTTTGTTGGTAAGTTCACATTTTCTACAGTTGCATGTTTTCTGTAAAATTCTACAGTGGTTAAAGATTAATGAACATATTTTAAAGCATGACTAATTCACCTCAGAGCATGTAATGGACATAGAATGAGGAATTTGATTATCACAAATTCATTGTACAGTTGTTTTGCATTCTTGTATTTAGCATTGTCTGGACAATTTTCTTCCAGCTCTTTTTAGTGATTTTAATATTTTTTTCATAGGAGCATCATAAACGATCGATACCAAAAGATACTTGGAATCTTCTTTTAGACTTCAGTACAATGATCGCAGATGACATGTCTAATTATGATGAAGAAGGTAATGAAAATTTTTGCCTTACTAGTTTTCTTTAAATAGCCTCTTTTTTTTTTTATCATTTTTTCCCTGAACTTCTTACCCACTTCTTTTTTTCTTAGAGTT
The DNA here is from genome assembly GCF_964237555.1 of Oryctolagus cuniculus. NCBI lineage: Eukaryota > Metazoa > Chordata > Mammalia > Lagomorpha > Leporidae > Oryctolagus > Oryctolagus cuniculus. Next base: position 96,672,810 of record NC_091435.1, read on the forward strand.
GGATTTCTGTCTTCTGAATGTATGAATTGCTTTCATCCTCTTTACCATTCCATTCTTGTGTTTCTTTAAATTCCAGCCAGTTTTCATATCTTCCAGAAAAGCATAAGTAATTTCCATTTTTTTCTTTTTTTTTGGAAAAAAAAACACTGATATACTATGAGCGCTAAATATGTTGCTACAGAGTAACAAAGAGGGAGAGGCAGAGGCGGAGAAGGAGAAATCTTCCATCCACTGGTTCACTCCTCAAATGGTGGCAACAGTCGGCTGGAGCTAGGAGCTTCATCCGGGTCCCCACATAGGTGCAGGGGCCCAAGCACTTGGGTCATCTACTGCTGCTTTTCCTAGACCATTAGCAGGGAGCTGGATCGGAAATGGAGCTATGCCACAGCACCAGCCCCTCTTTCTTTTTTTAAAAGATTTTTGTTTGTTTATTTGAAAGAGCTACAGAGAGTGAGGGAGAGATAGAGGGATCTTCCATCAGCTGGTTCATATCCCGCATGGCCACAATGGCTGGGGCTGGGCAATATGGAAACCAGGAACCAGGAGCTTCAGATATCTGGGTCTCCCCATGTGGATGCAAGGGCCAAGCACTTTGGCTATCTTTTGCTTTCCCAGGCCATTAGCAGGGAGCTGGATCAGAAATGGAGCAGCCAGGACTCAAACCTGTGCCCAAATGGGATTGTCAGCATTGCAAGTGATGGCTTAACCTGCTATGTCACAACACCAGCCCCAAGGCTTAAGTAATTTTCATCTGTGTTATAGATCTAAAGTTTATTTTATGGCCAGCGCTGTGGCACAGCAGGTTAAAGCCTTGGCCTGAAGCGCCGACATTCCATATGGGCACCAGTTCTAGTCCCAGCTGCTCCTCTTCTGATCCAACTCTCTGCTATGGCCTGGGATAGCAGTGGAGGATGACCCCAAGTCCTTGGGCCCCTGCACCCACGTGGGAGACCTGGAGGAAGATCCTGGCTTCTGGCTTCGGATTGGCACAACTCTGGCCGATGCAGGCCATCTGGGAAGTGAACCAGTGGATGGAAGACCTCTCTCTCTGTTTCCACCTCTCTCTGTAACTCTGTCTTTCAAATAAATAAAGTTTATTTTAGAAACCTATTGGGCCTGCACCGTGGCTCACTAGGCTAATCCTCTGCCTTGTGGTGCTGGCACACCGGGTTCTAGTCCCGGTCGGGGCGCCGGATTCTGTCCCGGCTGCCCCTCTTCCAGGCCGGCTCTCTGCTGTGGCCAGGGAGTGCAGTGGAGGATGGCCCAAGTGCTTGGACCCTGCACCCCATGGGAGACCAGGATAAGTACCTGGCTCCTGCCTTCGGATCAGTGCGGTGTGCAGGCCGCAGCGCGCCGGCCGTGGCGGCCATTGGAGGGTGAACCAACGGCAAAGGAAGACCTTTCTCTCTGTCTCTCTCTTTCTCACTGTCCACTTTGCCTGTCAAAAAAAAAAAAGAAACCTATTGTCTTCTTCATATACTTTTATACATATTTGTATGTATTTTTATTGTGTATAAGCTTGATTATAAACTTCTTCACGTTAGACTAATTTGAGGTGTACTTTAGCTGCCAAATATAGTATTAGCATTCAGTAAATACTTCTCTGCCATTTCCTCCTGTGTATAATAAAGATGATGCCACCATCTACTAGCAGGGACATGCATTTTTGTTTATCTAGAAATGGCAGTGACCCTGACTATGTCATACATACTTACCTAGTCTTCCTTGAGAACTACTGTTATGTATTTTTGAATTTTGTTTATTTGAGAAACAGAGCAAATGAGCTCTCGTATGCTGCTTCATTCCTAAATGCCTGCAAAAACCAGACTTTCACAGGCCAAAGCCTGGAGCTGGGAAATCAGTCCAGGCCTTCCACACTCATGGCAAGGGCCCAACTGCTAGGCATCACCTGCCACCTCCCACGACCTGTGGTAGCAGGAGGCTGCAGCTGAGTAGGTTGCTGACACTGAATGCAAGCACCTGGCGTCTTAACCGCTAGGTCTGAGGCTTCTCCCACAGAATGTGTTTCCTGAGACTGTTGAATAGACAAATGTATTTTTTGAAAAAAAATCTTCTGTGACCTTGGCACCTCTAAACGTGTCCTGTAGGGGCCAGTGCTGTTGTGTAGCAGGTAAAGCTGCCACTCTGCCTTTCAAATAAAATAAATCTTAAAAAAGTGTCCTGTAACTGTTCACAGTAATTAAGGATGTTACTTTTTCTCTTGCTTTTCAATGTCATTTATAGTTTTTACTAAAAAGTGAGGCATGTTTACTCCTGCATATGACTGATAATTACGCTTTTTTTTTTCTTTTTTTTTTTTTTGACAGGCAGAGTGGACAATGAAAGAGAGAGTCAGAGAAAAAGGTCTTCCTTTGCCGTTGGTTCACCCTCCAATGGCCGCCACGGCCGGCGCGCTGCGGCCAGCGCACCGCCCTGATCCGATGGCAGGAGCCAGGTGCTTCTCCTGGTCTCCCATGGGGTGCAGGGCCCAAGCACTTGGGCCATCCTCCACTGCACTCCCTGGCCACAGCAGAGAGCCGGCCTGGAAGAGGGGCAGCCGGGACAGAATCCGGCGCCCCGACCGGGACTAGAACCCGGTGTGCCGGCGCCGCAAGGCGGAGGATTAGCCTAGTGAGCCACGGCGCCAGCCGTAATAATTGCGCTTTCTTTTAGGCTTTAATACCAACTTAGGAACTTCTTGATTTGGAGATTGGCGAGTGATTGTGTAGAGGCATTTATATGTGCAATCTTAAAACTTTGAGTAATTTATTATCATGAAGTAGGATGGAATTTGATATTTGCTGTTAATTTCCTTTCTAAGATCGGCACAGAATGCCTGAACACGTGTTTCCCCTTTGTGCTTTCGGCACAGAGAGTGTGCTATCGTGCTGTGGCCATCCATTAGGCTGCCAGCTCTGGCTAGATTGCCTCTCTGCCTGACTCCAGTGGCCTCAGAAAACTATAATATTATTGATTGCTAAAGGAGTTATTTTTACCACCTAAGGAACAATCAAATACTGGAATGATAGATTAGAAGGAATACAAAGAATATTTTAACTCAAAAATGCTTGAGGTTTGAAGAGTTAATCCATGAGAATAGATAATGCTATATACTTTCATTCTTCTGAGGGAAGTATTTTAAAAAAAAGATTCTGCTACAGTGTTAGCCTTATTTCTTCCCTTTCTTCCATGTTTTTTCTTTTTTCCAGGAGCTTGGCCTGTTCTTATTGATGACTTTGTGGAATTTGCACGCCCTCAAATTGCTGGGACAAAAAGTACAACAGTGTAGCACTAAAGGAACCTTCTAGAATGTACATAGTCTGTACAATAAATACAACGGAAAATTGCACAGTCAATTTCTGCTGGCTGGACTGAACTGAAGATCAATCCTCACAATTCAAACTGAGGGTTGAGACAAACTTTAAGGATACATCTTGGACCATATCGTATTTCATTCTTCTAATGGTGGTTTGGGCTTGTCTTCTAGTCTGGGCCGCTCTAAACATTTATAATTCCAACATTGTGGATTTCATCTTATATCTGTGGACCATCCTAGTTCATTCTCCCATAAGTCTTAGAAGCTTTATGGTGATTATTTTGAGGTTTCCATTCTTGCATAAAGCACAATGCTGTCTTCATCAGAAAACAGTTTGGCATAAAAATTAAACATATGAACATCACAAACAATTTATAAAAACTTCTTAAATATATGCTTTGGGCTAGTTGCAAAGACTATGCTGATAGCACTTCCAATGAGAGTGGTATATTTAAGTGTACCAGATCTGGAATGGTGTTTTGGTTTGGGGGGATTTTTTTTTCCTGGCAAATCACATGTATTGATGTGAGTAGAGTATCTGGTGAAAAATGTCAAAATAACCAACGTGAAATTTTTTTTTTTTGGATAACTTGGTGCCTACCTGAAAAATGTATTGTGTTTCAGACTTGATTTCAAAAAGGTTCCACAGAACTAGTGTGCACTTACCTTACCAATGTTTATATATCGCTGTCCTACAGGGAGCTTTTCTCTAGAAAATGCCTGCATAATGTGAGGTCCACTCCTGTCTACATTATGCACCACATAATTGGATTTCATTATGCTTTTGAAATGCTTATATGCCTGTCAAATAAGTTAAACTATTTAATTTGTTTTGAATGTTTTGGATTGCTACACAATACAATATTCCAAATTTAGGCATGAGGGCTTTTTAAAAATTTTTTGGTTTTTTTCAGTCATCGCACTATGGAACACAAATGAAATTCTCTTAATTTATAAGAAGATAGTAGGAATTAAATTTTGAAAATGGTTGTGATGAGCCATGAAGTTCAATCTTTATATAATATAGGTACTACTCTTTCAGACAGATAGTCCATTTTTGATGACTTCTTATTTTGTTGAAATTGCTTTAATTGCTAATCACTGTGGTTGCCAAATATGTACTTCAGGAGCAAATTTTTAAACAAGCACATACTTGATGCAAAATACCAATCTGGCTTCTATTTTCATAAGTTATTTAATCTCTTTACTGTTTTTGTTTTGCTCAGATAGCTCCATTTTCACATCAAAGCAGAATGCTATCTTGTATGTGTTTTTTTCATTACAAGACCCATGAACTGCTTTCCTGCTAAGAATGCTCATATCTCTGTTCACTCACTGCCACCCTAGGAAGGGTTTGTTGCTTTCTTGGACATTTCCGCAAGGCAGGTGAAAGAGATGATACTTCTGATGCTGGATGGCTAGGGTCTGGAGATAGGAATCGGCTTTGCTTGGTTTACCCAGGCGCTCTCTATGGTCTAGCGTTGGTGTGGAATGAAGGTGTGTACTTCACAACAGCAGTCACGTGTTATGCAGATGTGGAAATGATTTTAAGAAACAGTGACATTGAAACTGCTTTTTATTTACATGATTTTGAAATTGACTAGAAGGCTTACCCCATAGATAATTATGTTAATATTGCAGTCATAACTTTAATTCAAGAATGCAGTTCTACCAAAAGAAACATTTGAAAATCTTTATTCAGGTAACTGGAATTGGTTATTAAAAGAAAAAAGAAGAATCCTGCTGCTTTCAGTATTTCCTGATTTCAGTTTTGTAAATATAAAGAGGAACTTCAATTATGAAAAATTTTAAAAAGATATATATATATATGTATGTGTGTGTGTGCTATTTTGTGTCCTGTCTTGAAGATTTGAGTTATGGAATTGTTTTCAGATGAATTCAAGTATGCTATATTTTGAAATGCGATTCCATTAACTTTTTTTTATATAAATTGTTTTTCATAGAACTCTTTATTGGTTCATGGCCCAGTGCCTTGGGTTTTACAGATTTTTCCATTGAAATGCAAGACCTTTTCAACAAAATAGTGCTTGTCATCAGTTTGGTACTAAACATTTATAATTACTGTGTAATTATAAACAAAAATACATAAAGCTTTGAATATAATTATGTAGCATAAAAGATAAGGTTGTTCACTATGATGGCATCTTAGAATTAAAACTATTACTAGGGCTGAAAAGAGAAGACTGATTTAATGTGCTGTGATTATTATGAGGATAAATGTCTGGTTACAGGGAATATTTTGTACTAAAAACTGCTAACACGTGTGGCCATGTGTGTGCGTATGTCTGAGAGAGTGTGAGAGCAAGAACACACACACACACACACACACACACACAGAGCATATTTTGAATTGCTTTAACTCATGAGTGTTTCCGTCTTCATTCTGGTAAACTCCCCATGCTGATTATTTGTTTTAAACTGAATCACAGGTACAGTTTCCTTTTTGCCAAATGTCAGAACAGATACACATTTTAAAATGTAATGCTTTTTAAATAGTAAAATGTGTAAAATTAGAAGTGCCCACATATAAAAATACTTGAGATCAAGGTTAGTGACTATCATCCGCATATCTCTGTAAATTCAATTGTGTTTCTTACGATCCCTGTCTTATTACCAACAGAGGCAATAAAAGCTACAGTGAAATTGCCATGACTAGATCTTTTCACATATTATTTCAGTGTACAGTTTTTTAAAGACTACAATTACCTGAAAGCTTTCTTAGGGAGAATAATTATTCACACATTGTAATGGCAAGTTTTGGGAAGAAAAGACATGCCAAGTCTTGTTTACTACATTGAAAATGTTTACAACTATGCTTGCGCTGCTTTATTTAATTAACAGTACTGTGGTCATGTAATATGGCATTGTAAGTTTGTGTCCTTCATTTGACTTAAAGAATTTTGATGAGAGAAATTAAATTTACTCAACAGAATAATATGGGAAGTCTTTTACATCATATCCTTACTGGAGAGTTCTGATTTAAGCAAGGTATACTATTTTTCCCCCCTCAGAAAGATGCAAGTGAATAAAGTGTGTATTTATTTATTTATTTATTTTCCTGATAATCAGTCAAAAAGTTGGGGTAGTTGTAGTTAGTTTAATGTGCACTTTGCTTAGTCTTTAAACATGTTACTTAATACTAAGACCACATATTGTAAACCTGTAATTTTTACATGTAAATGACAGAAGAAAGTTAAACCTAGTGAAAAGTTGGAATAGTAAAGGAAAGTGGTGCTGGGGAAATTTATAATGGTTCCCAAAACATGCCTTTGTAAAACTGAATCACTTTTAGCAAGAATTAATTTATATAGTTCTGATTGTTAAATTGTGTATATTTAATAGAAAATACTTACCTGGCACCTCAGGAGTTTTCGTTAAATGTTACTTTATGCTTTTAACAATATGATTTATATTTAATACTTAGATGTTTTAATAAGATTTTGTCAAATTTGATAATGTAATGATACAATGTTTTTAAATGTGAACTATTTAACGTATATCTTAATAACCAAGGACACAAACCTGACTTGTGATTTCTACCTAATGTGATGATTAGGGTTCAAATGATGGCTCATCATTTAACTGATTATAAACCTGAGTATATTTCCGAATTCTTCATTGCCTCCATTTTTACAATCATAGCACTGATTTCTGTTTTATTTCATAGACATATAAGGTTATACATCAAGACACCTTTACCTTTGATTTCTGAGGGGAAGAGGTTTATGTCTTGTAGTTAAAGAGAAATTAAAAAATTCCTAGTAGTACAAATCCCTTTCCCAGTTTTCTGCTTACCATGTGTTGCCATTTGGGTGGAATATTTGCTTTATCTGTACCTGGTTCTGGAGGCAGAGTGTGCTGTGTGTTTTGGTGTTGGCAGAGCCATCTTGCTCTCACCCTGTTTACTACTTAGCGGGTTCGTGGCATTTCCTACTGGCGAGCTCGTGCACTTGACAGCTTTCTGCTAGAGTCAGTCTTTTCGATTCATGTGACTTCTGACTTCTCTTTGATTTATTTATTTTCTTAATCTGCCAAAACTAGGAAGTTAGGTTGAAAAATGTGCAGCCTTTGTAATAAATGGAATTCCTAAATAACATACTTAAGACTTAAAGGGGATCATTTTGTAGTTACCTTTAAGTTGAGAGTTTACAAGAATTTCCTACATTTGTTATGGTTGTTGAATTCACTGTGTTCAGTTGAATGTGTTGTAGTTGTACAATGCAGAAAGGATACTTCACTTGTAATTTAGAGCAGTTGTCGTCCTTGTTGAGGCTGGGCCACAGCACACACATGGTGTATCTCCTCCACTCCGTCTATGTCTTTCTACTTTAATCTGTTGTACATCATTAGTATTGCATGTGAGATTAAATTGGGGCAAATCACTCAGTTAAGAAAAAAATTTTTAAAGGCTGACTTAAAGAGAATGTTGCCTTTTTGCAAATCTGACTCTGGAATAGAAAGAAATGGAGTCTGACTGAAAATTAAAGATATTTATGTCAGGGTACGAAATAGTCTGAGAAAACCTTGTATGTAATGAAAAAGTTGTACAGTATTTGCGCTTGATCTCAGCGAAAAGGCCAAGAAGCTATAAAACTTGTACAATACTAAGGCAGAGGTTTTTAAAAAAGGAATAGTACAGGGCAGGACAAAATGCCTAAGACTGCTAATGAAAGCAGTAGGCAATGATCGTGTTATATTATTACATGGTTTCTAGCCGAAAGAGCACTTTGAATAGTAAGATTTAGAGATGAGTGTCCTTGGAATCCTTTAAATATAGTATGTTTAGTTTTCAAGCAAATGCTAATTAATATTCTCAATGCTAATATTAGATTAAAATTCAGTGTGTTCAAACTACACAAAATGAGTAGGCTGTCAGCCAGAGCTTTAAAATAGTTAGCCTAAGACTTTGTTGTAGCGTTGTTTTTCTTTTAAAAGATTTATTTATTTATTTGAAAGAGGAGAGACAAGAGATCTTCCATCTGCTGGTTCACTCCCCAAATGGTTGCCACAGCTGGGGCAGGGCCAGACTGAAGCCAGGAGTTTATCCTGGGTCTCCCATGTAGGTGCAGGGGCCCTAGAACTCTGGCCGTCCTCTACTGCTTTCCCAGGCGCACTAGCAGGGAGCTGGATCGGAGATGGAGCAGCCGAGACTTAAACAGGCATATATATGGGATGCCAGCACTGCAGACAGCAGCTCAACCTGCCGGTCCCTGCAATGGTAGTTTTTAAAGACAGCTTTACTGAAATGTAATTTGTGCACCATAAAACTCAACACATTGTAAGTATACAATTCAGTACTTTCAGTAAATGTACTGCGATCATTGCAGTCCTGTTTTCAGATATTTCCGTCAGTTCTCTCGTGCCCTGTTAGAGTTAGTTGTTATCTTACCCTGAGCCAGCCATATGTAGCTGCTTCTGTGTAGATCTTCCCTTTCTGGGGCTGACTGCCAGCACAGACCCGACTTGGGGTGCCTGAATCCTGTATCAGAGTGCCGGCTTCAGGTTCCGGTTCTGCCTCCTGCTAGTGTGCCCCCTGGGAGAGAGCCGTGGTGACTTAAGTAGTTGGGTCCCTCTACTCGTGTGAGACTCAGAGTTCCTGGCTCCCAGCTTTTGCTTGACTCCACCCCACTGGTGGGAGCATTTAGGGTGTAAACCAGTGGGTGGGAGTTCAGGCTTTCACCTTTCCAATAAGTAAAATAAGTTTTTTAAAATGTCCCGTTCTAAGAATGTCAGTTGAGCAGTCACAGAATTTGTAGGCTTTTGCATCCACCACATTAGTACAGAGGTTTTGAGGTTCATCCCTGTCGTCACGTGGATGTACTTAGCTCCTTTATTTGCGAGGTGGTTGAAAGATTCACTGCACTTCATTTGTCCTTTAACCAGATGGTGGACACTTAGGTGCGTTCTTACTGTGAACAATGATGCCATGGACATTCACAGATGTCTGGACACATTCTTACCGTTTTCCATCAATTCTCAGCCATGGAATGGTGGGTTTACAGTCAAACTATTAAACTTAAAAAAAAAAAAAGACAACTTTTGCAAGGTGGCTATACTGTTTAGAAATTTCTGCCACAAGGCATGAGGTTGCAGTTTCTGTTGCTCCTAGCCAATTCTCATTACTGTCTCTTCGCCATGCTGGGGTGCAGCAGTGTAGCACCCTACAGTACACCTGTAGAGTGTACCAGTTATACCTCAGTATGCTAATTCGTGTGTGTTGTGTGTACAGTTTGGACAGCTGTCAGGTGGAGATTGTAGTAGGAAAGTTGGTAGGATGAGGACAGACACATCCTTTCACCAGTGATGGTAGTTACTGCGCTTCCAGTGAGGGTTCCGGTCCCTCAGCGATCTGTTGAGATGCATTGTGTAGGTGTAGAGTGGTGCTGGTGGCTGATGGCTCTGTTACTGTGAGTGCTAGGGTTGATAATGTTACACAATTAGCCTGTGACAAATGGGTGTTTGTGTGTATAATGAAAGCTTTGCACAAATTACTGTGCACAGTCGCTGTGTCATCAGCTTTCCCAGAACTTTTGACATAAATTTGGCAATTAATAATTTCTTTAATTTGTAAAAGTTGGTAACAGTTGTTGTAGCAACTTGTGATCCAGTGGACATTGGAGTGAGTGCTTTTTTATTTTTAATGTAAACTTTGGACATACACAAAAGGAGAGCGGTGAACCCATTTCGTGACCGTGCCAGTCTTTGGTTGTTGCTATAACAAAATACCTGAGGCTCAGGAAAGAAAAAGAGATTCACTTAGCTCAGTTCTAGAAGTTCAAGTCCTGGTTCCTGCAGCAGCTCAGCTCTGGGGAAAGCTCTGCTGATGGCATCACGAGGGTGGGAGCTCCCGTGGGAATGAGAAATCAAATCGCCAGATGAGAAGCCAGAGAGCAAGTCAAGGGTTGGGCTCCTTTGGGGCCCCACCTTTTAAAGGTCCTACCTCTGAACATTGCCACACTGAGGGCCCAGCCTCCATCTCATGAACCTTGGGAGGACAGACCACAGCAGTGGCCAATCTTGACTTAGCCTGTTTGCTGCTTGTCTTTTAGCCTTGATACATCTTTTTATAAAATGATTTGTTTATTTGAAAGGCAGAGTTACAGAGAGACAGAGGCAGAGAGAGTGCGAGGTCTTCCATCCACTGGTTTACTCCCCAAATGGGTGCAACAGCCAGAGCTAGGCCGATCTGAAGCTAGGAGCTTCTTCCGGGTCTCCCATGTGGGTGCAGGGGCCCAAGGAGTTGGGCCATCTTCCACTGCTTTCCCAGGTTATAGCAGAGAGCTGGATTGGAAGAGGAGCAGCCAGGACTTGAACCGGTGCCCATATGGGATGCCAGCACTTTAGGCGGCAGCTTCACCTGCTACAGGCCCACCTTGATACATCTTGAAATGAGTCCTAGATGGCAAGTTCCTCAGTTTGTAAGTATTTCATATGTATATCTGAATGATTAAGAACTCTTAAATACGGCCGGCGCCGTGGCTCAATAGGCTAATCCTCCACCTTGCGGCGCCGGCACACCGGGTTCTAGTCCCGGTCGGGGCGCCGGATTCTGTCCCGGTTGCCCCTCTTCCAGGCCAGCTCTCTGCTATGGCCAGGGAGTGCAGTGGAGGATGGCCCAGGTGCTTGGGCCCTGCACCCCATGGGAGACCAGGAAAAGCACCTGGATCCTGGCTCCTGCCAGGATCAGCACGGTGCGCCGGCTGCAGCGGCGGCCATTGGAGGGTGAACCAACGGCAAAGGAAGACCTTTCTCTCTCTGTCTCTCTCTCTCACTGTCCACTCTGCCTGTCAAAAAAAAAAAAAAAAAAAAGAACTCTTAAATACAACCACAACTTTATCACTATACCTAACTGCTAGTGTGTTCCACTCCCTGCTGTGCCCCAGTTTATGTGAGGATTCACAGTCCAGAGACTGCACAAAACCTTATCTGAACCTATGGAGTCCCTGGTCTCTCCCTCCTTGGCTTGAAATTCATTTTTAAAAATTGCTTTAACAATTTTAATTCCTATGCAGTTTCATTGTGTTAATGTAAAAATTGTACATGGATATTCATAGCATTATTCATAATAGCTTTAAAAAAAAGATGGAAAGGCCCCAGATGTCCACCGACAGCTGGGTGAACAAGGTGTATAGCCACACCAGGCACTTTCTGGCCATGAGAAATGAAGCAGCGACGTGCAACAACACGGGTGGACTTGAATCGTGCTCAGCTACGGAAGCCAACCCCAGCACGTCCGCACGGCGTCCAGGACGGGCAGGTCTGGGGAGAGCTGAGTGGTGGGCAGAGGCTGAGCTGCGAGCCGGGGAGCGAGGGGCGACTGCTACTGATTGAGGAGAGAGGATTCTGGGGCTGCTGAAAGTCCTGGGGCTACATAGTGGTAGTGATTGCACAACCGCGGGATTTTATGCTTTAAAACCATCTTACGACATGGAAATTATATATAGTTATGTTTAAAGAGCCAGGCAGACATACTGCAAACATTTACTTGCATTGAGGGTGTCAGGAAAATGTATATACTGTTGTGTGCGCATAATGACGTTTCAATCAGCGGTGCCCTGGGGATTCGGCGCCCGTCTCAGTACCGTATGGCCTGGTGACCTCATAGCTGTTTACCCTCTGACGGCAAAATCACGTTTCTTGGGACAGCCCTGTCGTTAAGTGACACGTGACCGTATTTCTCCAGTTCACAAGAATTCTGATTGCCCACAGAATTGTCGCTGCACTCGTATTTCATGCACACATAGTTCCAAGTTTCCCTTCTTTAAAACACTCCCCTTTACAAATAGGAAACTCTTCACCCAGCACCCTTTGGTGAATGGACTTGGAAGTCCAGTCCACGGAATTGAAGGTTCAAGTGTACTTACGTAGCTGGAAGGAAAGGGGTGGGGGTAATAGGTTTTCAGTGGTTTTTGAAGGAATAGTGGGGCCCTGCAGGCCATATGCGCGCTGTGGTTTCTCACTAGCAGCAGGCAGTGTGCACGGCTGCTGTGCACAGCTCGGCCAGAGTGTGCCCTGCTCACTGTCAGCTGGATACAGATACTTCAGGGGTCTCTCTGGTTTACCTCGCCTAAGTAGCAAGGGAGAGATGTTGCTCATTGCTTTATACTTATCTGGGGAAGAAGATAGCGGCAAGATGTACTAGCACCCTCCCTAGTCACTGAAGGAATCTGGGAAGTTTGTACTTGGACAGAATGGAGTTGTTATCTTTGATTTTAGATTTGAATACTCCCTGTCGTCTCCTCTTAACTTTAATAGCACTATGAATTTTTTTTAAAGATTGGTTTTTATTTCTGTAAAAAGCAGAGGGAGAGGGTGAGGCAGAGAAAGATCTTGCATCTGCTGATTCACTCCCCGTGGCTGCAGTGTCTGGGTCTGGATTGGGCCAAAGCCAGGAGCCTGGAACTCCGTCCTGCTCTCCCACTTAGGTGGCAGGGCCCCAGCACTTGAGCCACTTTCCTTTTTTTTTTTTTTTTTTTTTTTTTTGACAGGCAGAGTGGACAGTGAGAGAGAGAGAGACACGGCCGGCGCGCTGCGGCCGGCGCACCGTGCTGATCTGATGGCAGGAGCCAGGAGCCAGGTGCTTTTCCTGGTCTCCCATGGGGTGCAGGGCCCAAGCACCTGGACCATCCTCCACTGCACTCCCGGGCCACAGCAGAGGGCTGGCCTGGAAGAGGGGCAACCAGGACAGAATCCGGTGCCCCAACCGGGACTAGAACCCGGTGTGCCGGCGCCGCAGGTGGAGGATTAGCCTAGTGAGCCGCGGCGCCGGCCAAGCCACTTTCTGCTGTCTTCCCAGAGACCTGGTCGGGAGCAGGGCAGCTCGTGGTGTGTTGGCATCGCAGTGACGGCTTAACCCGCTGCACTAGGACTTTCTGCCAGGCCGTTTGCATCCTTTCAGCTGCTCCATTCTAGCTGGGCTAAAACTCGAATTTCTTTTTTCATTTGGTCTAGGTAGCTGCATTAGATTCCCAGCTCGAGTTCATTGTCAGCTAGCTCACTTGAGCTGATGAACTGGAGATTTTTCTAGGGGGAAATGGCCCTTGCTATTTTTAACGGTAAAAAGACAAAATCTCAACAAATAGAGTTCAGTGATCTAATTGGCTTTTGATGTGTGATTCCCGAATTGAGTAGCTCTCATCTAAAAACTGTGCTGGGCTTGGCAGAACAGTTGGTTTTTATGAGGTTGCTTGAGGAGGGTCAAAGAAGGAAGCAGCGTAATTTAAAAAGCAGATGTGACATCAGATTGTCTGGGGTTACTTGAAACGATTGGAGCAGAGGCAACTTCTTTTGGCCAAAGTTAGCAGGTTTGCGATTGGGCTGTTTTATCTCTCCCGATTTCTCAGGATGTCAGATAAACGATTCATTGTCAGTTTGATGACCTGGAACTTTGGTGCGAGTGTCTCAGACAGAGGGAAGAAGCTACTATAACCTCGAGTACTCCACCCCACCCCCCACCCCCTTTGTGCTGTGGCTGAGGTGACCCAAAGCTGCTGTTTCTGCAAAATGCCCCAGAACCGGCGCTGGCTGAAAATACCCAGCACAGCTGTTCGGTGTGTCACTGCAGTGACCAAAGCAGATTAAAATAGCGTAATAAAATTACTGTGGCTGACACTCAACTCCTATCATGCCCCTGATGCTATGACACTTCCACAAAAGGCAAGCAAATGGGTGGCACTGAAACCCTGCCCCAAACATTGCTCTAGATCTTATAAAGGAACAACTGGAAACCACGCTGAATGCAGCTCATTAAAGAGTGTGCATACACTCCCTCTGATGTAACTTTGCTGTGTCTCATCCTTGAATTCCTTCCTCTGTTGGAGACAAGAACTTGGGCTGAGAAACTACAATTCCATTTTGATTAGGCATGTTGTGGTCTAGAACAGGAGCTCACTTTAAATGGTTTGCTCTAATTATTTTTAAGCTTTATTTATTTGAAAGGCAGAGAGATCTTCCTTCTGCTGGTTCTCTTCCCAAGTGGCTACAACAGCCTGCACTGGGCCAGACTGAAGCTGGAAGCCAGGTCTCTCAGATGGGTGACAGGGGCCCAAGCACTTGGCCATCTGCTGCTGCTTTGCTGAGCACACTAACAGGGAGCTGGATTGGAAGTGGAGCAGCCAGGTCTTAAACCAGCACTCTTACATGGGATGCTAGTGTCATAAGTGGTGGCTTAACCCACTGGCCCCTGTAAGTTTCATTGGACATAACAAAACGAGGTATGTTATATTCTTGAAGCGAAGGATAGCTTTGATACTTGTTCCTGAAAAGAGTTTACATTTTTGTCTAGAGGGAGTGGGACTCAGGAAGTGATTAAAATGTTTGACAATGATTTATGCATCATACCAGATCCTGTCAGAGAGCCTGTGGGCTATTGTTTGCAGGTGGCCTCACAGTGAGAGTTCACCGTGGGCTTGTGTGATTGAATTGCTTTGTAATGTGGCTTCCTCTTTAACCTGGCTGAGGCGTCCACTCATCGTCCTGAAGAAGCCAGCGCCAGAACATCATTCTGCCAGCACCAGGACGTAGCTTTGAGGGCAAGTTCCCGGCAGGGTTCAGCTGGAGAAATACAAGTTTTCAGTCCAAATACTGAGCGTAGCCGCTTGAGCTCCGAGATGCAGGATCTTCTCTGATGAGGTTTTGTTCTTTCTGGCGGAGCGCAGCCTGACATTTCTCCATTGGCCACAGCATAGGCAAGGGCTGAGAGCTCTATTTCCGTGAGCTTTTGGATTCTATTCCATTTGAAGAAGCCAGCCTTAAGATGACACCCAGCCAAAGCTGGGTCCCTTTAGAAAATGTGGCGCTGTGGCTAGAACAGCTGAGTCCCACGCCTCTTGCATGTCACATGCAGAATCTTTTGTTTCTGTTATCTGCCACCCTTTCTCCTGCCTTCTGACCGGGAGTAGGACTGGCGATGTCTGAGAGGTAAGTTTATTAGAAGTATTTTGAGGTAGCAGAGGCCCCATCTGCTTGCTTCGGTTCTGTTAGTTAAATACTCATTCTTTGTATTTGGACACCATGGAAATGTTAATTCAAGGGCTGCCTTAGAATGCAATTTGTCTTTTTATTATTGGGTTAAAGGAAACTTTTAAAAGTATCCTGGATCAAGTCCTTTATTATAGGTAGATATTTGTTGTATTTACTTTCCCCCAGTCTGTGACTTGTTCTTGTTTGTTTGTGTGTGTGTTTTTAAGCTTGGGTCAGGGCTGTGGCACAGTAGGTTAAGCCACCACTTGGGACACCCACATCTACAATCAGAGTGCCATTTCTGCTCTGCCTCAAATCTTGCTTCCTGCTAATGTGCACTGTGGGAGGCATCAGGTAATGGCTCAAGTACTTGGGTTCCTGTCACCCATGTGGGAGACCCAGATGGAGTTTTGGGCTCCTGACTTTGTCCTGGCCCAGCCCTGACTGTTGTGGGCATTTGGGAGTGAACCAGGAGATGAAAGAGTCTCCTTTCTCTCTCTCTCTGCCTTCCAAATAAGATGAAAATAAAAAAAATTTTTTTAAAATATTATGCCTTTACTATTGTATCAATAGAGGTGGGGGCCAGCACTGTAGTATAGCTGGTTAAAGCCCTGGCCTGAAGTGCTGGCATCCCATATGGGCGCCAGTTTGAGTCCCGGTTGCTTCACTTCCAATCCAGCTCTCTGCTATGGCCTGGGAAAGCAGTAGAGGATGGTCCAAGTCCTTGAGCCCCTGCACCCACGTGGGAGACCTGGAAGAAGCTCCTGTCTCCTGGCTTCGGATTGGCACAGCTTCGACTGTTGCAGCCAGTTGGGGAGTGAACCAGCAGATGAAGACCTCTCTCTCTCTTTGCCTCTCCTCTCTCTGTGTAACTTTGACTTTCAACTAAATAAATCTTTTTAAAAAAAGTATAATAGATGTGATTAAAGACCTCTATTGCTTAATCCCAATTCACTAAGTTTTCTTCAGTTTCTTTTTTTCTATAAATTTTATGGTTTTAGGTCATCAGCTTAGGTTTATGGTTTAATTTATACATATGGTGTGTGAAGTAAAGGTCTAGGTTCTTTTTTTTTTAACCAATGAGTATTCAGCTTTTCCAGCAACATTTGTTGAAGACTGTCCTTTCTCCATGTAATTATCTTGATGCTTTTGTTAAAAATTGATTGCTTATAGACATGTGGGTTTACTGCTGCTCTCTCCTGTCCTGTGGTTGCCGTGTCATCCCTTGACCACTGCAGCTTTAGGTGTTGACATCTGTGCTTTAAGTTCCCCAGTCTTGTGTTTCTCTGGGGTGTGTGTGTGTGTGTGTGTGTGTGTATGTGTATTCTAGGTCTTTGACATTTGCATGTAAGTATTAAGATTAACTTTTCTTAAAACTTTTTCCCTAAAAAAATCCAGTTGGGATTTTGATGGAGAGTGTATTCAGTGTTTCTCAGCTGGGGGCAAGTTTGCCCCAAGGGACACTTGGCAATGTCTGGAGATGTTTTTGATTATAATTGGAGTGGGGTGGTGCTACTGCATTTAGTGGGGGCAGGTATATTGCTAAACATTCTACAGTGTACAGGTAACAGAGGCCATACAACAAAAACAACAGGTCCCAAATCTCAATAATTCCAAGGTTTGGAAACCATACATTAGAGCTATAGATTAATTTGGGAAAAAATTGCCTTTTTTTTCCCCCCAAAGAAACCTTTTATTTAAGGAATACAAACTTCATGCATTTCATAAGTACAACGTTAGGAATATAGTGATTCTTCCCACCATACCTGCCCTCCCACCCTCACTCCCACCTCTCCTTTGCCTCCCTCTCCCATTCCCAGTTCCATTAGAATTGCTATTTTAAGAATATTGAGTCCTCCATTTCAGAAACATAGTATATGCATTTATTTAGATCTTTATAACTTCCATCCCTAAGCAGTGCTTTAAAACTCCCTGTTTTCAGATATTGCACTTTTGTTTTTAAATATTTTATTCTTTTTGATGCTATTGTGAATTAATTTTCTTAATTTCATGTTTTATTTTTTGTTGCTAATCTACAGAAATAAAATAGACTTTTATATTGCATATTGATCTTGGATCCTGTAACTTTGCTGAACACCTTTATTAGTTTTAGTAGTTGTTTAATAGATTCCTTAAAATTTACTGCATAAATATACCATAAATGAATAAATACAGTCTAATTCTTCCTTTTTAATCTATATGCCTTTATTTTTTTAGTGTACTGGCTAGTACAATGAATAGAAGTGGTGATGGTGTCATCTTTGTCTTTTTCTCAATCTTAGGGGGAAACATTACTTTCTCCTACTATTAAGTATGATAATTAGCAGTAGATTCTTTTTGATTCCTGGTTTTATTGTTAGATTTTTATCATGAATGGGTGTTAGATTTTTATTATGTGCTATTATGTGCCTACTCAGATGATTATGTGGCTTTTGTGCTTTATTAGCATGGTATATCACCTTAATTAATTTTTGGATGTTAAACCTACTTTGCATTCCTAGGGCAAACCACACTTGATCATGGTATATAATCCTTTTTATCTGTTGCTGGATTTGAGTTACTAATATTTTCTTTTTTTATTGCCATATAACTTATATAAATTCATTCCTATTAATTCAGTGGCTTTTAGTGTTTTCACAATGTTGTACAATAATCACTGTAATTCCAGGACATTTTTATCACCCCAAAAGGAAACTACTCATTAGTAATTTCCCCTTCCACCTGGTCCCTGACAACCACTAATCTACTTCCAACTCTACAGATTTGCCCATCTTGGACATTTCACATGAATGAAATCATGTAAAATGTAGCCTCTTATGACTAGCTTCTTTCAGTTAACATATGGTTTAATAAGGCAGCATATATCAGTACATCCTTCTTCTTTATGGCTGATGATACCAGGTACTGGAAAGTCTGTGGGAAAATAGGATTAAAAGTTAAGTTTATTATGGTAAAAAGAAAAATTTGAAATGCTGGCCTCTAAGTATTCTTTGGAAGGTTCATGGGGAATGTGTATTATGAAAGTAAATACCAAAATAAACTTATCTTTCTGTTTTCTCATGAATTATTTTGAAGTCCCTTCATATTTCATTTTATAGAGATATTTTAAAAAGATTTATTTTGTTCATTTGAAAGAGCTACAGAGAGCGGTAGAGCCAGAGAGAGGGCTCTTCCATCCACTGGGTCACTCTCCAAACGACTGCAATGGCTAGAGCTGTGCTGATCCAAAGCCAGGAGCCAGGAGCTTCTTCTGGGTCTCCCACACAGGTGCAAGAGCCCAAAGACTTGGCCATCTTCTACTGATTTCCCAGGCCACAGCAAAGAGCTGGATCGGAGTGGAGCAGCCGGACACAAACCGGTGCCCAAATGGGATGCCAGCGCTTCAGACTGGGGCTTTAACCCGCTGTGCCACAGCGCTGGCCCCTGGCGATATATTTAGCTTATATAGTCATCAGCTTATGGATATTTGTGTTTGATTATTACATTGCGTAATGGTTCTGTGAACGCTCCTGAACCAGTATCTGAGTGACTGTTTTCCCTTCTTTTACAGATATGCCCATGATTGGAATTACTGAGCCACATAGCAATCCTGTGTTTTCCTTCTGTAAGCCAGACTGGTTTCCAAAGCAGCAGGGGACCAGGGTTCCATTTTCCCTGCACTCTCATCAGCAGCTGATATTGTCAGTTGTTTTTATTAAAGTAATCCTGTGTGAAGTGATATCTGCTTCTTTTTTCCAGATAGAGACACATTTTATTTACTTTAGCAGTGCATTTGCGTAATCACCAAGGCCACTATGTTTAGACAGGAGAGGGGGGGGCTTGCTGTTTTGGTCCTTTCCTCCTTGGGCTGTCTTGGAGTGCTCACTCTCAGTGTGCCTTATGCTTCCCTGGCCTTGGAGAGGTGGGTCTCCGCTCGTTCAGCCTGGAGCTTCTTGCAGGCCTCCTTGGCCTTCAGCTCGATGATGTGTTTCATAAAAAGCAGCTTTTTCCTGAACACGTTCCCCTTGAATTGTCTTAGACTCATGGTATCCTCTGAGCAGCCGCTGCACAGTCCGCATCCCCCTTCTCCGGGCTGCTTCTCCAGCATTCCAGGACCCGTTGCACCTTTCCCCTGACTTCTGCCAGGATGCCTGCCCTGTCAGCGGGCCGAGTGTTGGACCCAGGAGTGGGCAGTCGCAGGCTTGTGGACCAGCTCAGCCTCGGTCCGCTTCCGGGTCTGCTGCTGGAGTTGTCACTGATGCGTTCATTGATTTCACTGGGGTTCAACCTGATCTTCTTTAGGGTGTGGCCTCCTTTTTAAGAAAATGTTTATTTATTCATTGTCATCTACCTGAATGGCAGAGTGACAGAGAAAGGAAGAGAGAGGTCTTTCATCCATTGGTTCACTCTCCAAATGCCAACAACAGCCAGGGCTGGGCCAGGTTTAAGCCAGGAGCCCAGAAATCCATACAGATCTCCCACATGGGTAGCAGTGGCCCAAGTATTGGGCCATCAGCTGCTGTCTTACCTGGTGACTTAGCAGGAAGCTGGGTCAGAATGGACCATTGAGATTTGAACTGGCACTCTGTTATGGGATGTGGGTGTCTCAAGTAGTGGTTTAACCCACTCTGCTTACAACTCTGGCCCAAAAGTTTAATTTTTATGAAATATAATTTATACTTTTTAGGTTGCTTGCATTTTAGCTATCAAGCCTAAGAAATCATTACTTAATCCAATGTCAGAAGATATATCTATACCTATGCTTCTAACAGTTTTTTTAAGATTTATATATTTATTTGAAAAGCAGAGTTACAGAGAGGCAGAGGCAGAGAGAGAGAGAGAGAGAGTGAGCGAGGTCTTCCATCAGCTGGTTCATTCCCCAAATGGCCGCAACGGCCGGACCTGGGCCATTCCAAAGCCAGGAGCCAGGAGCTTCTTCTAGGTCTCCCACAGAGGTGCAGGGGCCCAAGGACTTGGGCCATCTTCTACTGCTTTCTCAGGCCATAGCAAAGAGATGGATCAGAACTGGAGCAGCTGGGACTTAAACCGGCGCCCATATGGGATGCCAGCACTGTCTGTGGTGGCTTTACCCCCTTAGGCCACAGCGCCAGCCCCTAACTCCTAACAGTTTTATAGTTGTAGCACTTACCTTTGAGTCTGGTCTGTTTTTAATTCATGTATACAGCATGAGGTAGGGGTCCAGATTAATCATTGTACATGTGGTCATCAGTTGTCCCTGAACGGTTTGTAGAAGAGACTGTTATGTCCCCACTGATCAGTCTTGGCACCTTTACTGAAAATCAATTGCTTGTAAATGCATGAGTTTATTTCCGGACCTTCATTCACATCCTATTAATTATATATCCTCCTACATCCCAGAACCTCAGGCTTGATTATAGGAACTTGGTAGTAAAATTTTGAAATCAGAAAGTGTCGAGTCCTACAATTTTGTTATTTTTAAAGATTGTTTTGGCTAGTGAGTCCCTTGAATTTCCATATGAATACTAAGATCAGCTTGTCAGTCCAAATGGGATTTTTGTTAGGGATTGCATGGAATTTGTAGATAAGCTTTAAGAGCACTCATAAATGTTCTTCACTTTTTCATTGCATCCATAAACTGTTCTGGAATCATGGAGTCACTGAATTCACCAAAACCCTCACAATGTGTTGCCTGGATGACTGCCTGGCGTTGTCTGTGTTCTCTAAGCCTTTAAGTCCACTTTTCTTCTGGTTGCTTGTTCTCAGTGTTGTCAGGATGAGCTACTTAACAGGCTTAAGATCCTTTGGTGACTCCTCATAGCATCAGAATTCCTTCCTTCATTCAAACAAGTGTCCCTAATTCCTTAATATGTCAAGCATTCTTCTGGGAATACAGCAGTGAACAAAATAAAATAGTTGGCTGTAAAGAGCTTCCATTCTGGTGTCGGGATGTAATAAGCAAAGCTAGTAAAATATGTAGTGTGATGTGTATGAGGATTCTTTGAAAAGTTTGTGGAAATGTGTGTTATGAAAAACCTATGGATGGATTTCAAAAATTTGGTGCAACAAAATCTTTTTTTATTTGGAAGACTGAGAGACACACAGTGAACCCACTGGTTCACTTCTCAAACGCTTGCGCTGGGCAGGCCGAAGCTAAGAGCAGGGCATTCAGTCCTAGTTTCCCGCGTGGGAGGCAGGCAGGGACTCAAGTACTTGGGTCATCACTCGCTGCCTCCCTGGGTGCTCATCAGCAGTAAAGTGCCATCGGAAGTGCAGCTGGGTCCCAACGGGTGTCTTAACGCTGTGCCAAAAACCTGCGGCCCCAAACACACTTCCTCCATGAGCTTTCTGAGTACCCGTGTAGAGTGGACTGCTATGGAGAGGGGTAAAAGGCAGAGAAGGAGGTAGGAAGAACGTGCGATTTAGATGAGATGATCCAGTAGGGCTTTGCTGAGGTAGGGTATGCATACATGGTACCCGTGCACGGGAGGGAAATTCTGTGGGCAGAGCAATTGTGCAGGCTCTGAGCTGGCAGCCTCCCAGGCGTGTTGGAGGAACATCAGGGAGGCTAGCGGGCTGCAGAGCAGGTGAGAGAAAACCAACTCACAGCAAGGGGGGAGGTCATGGGAGGGTTTTGAGCAGAGGAGTAATAGGTCCTCATTGAAATTTTAACAAAACGGGATACCTCTGAAACAGGATGGCTCTGGTGGGGGCGGGGAGTGGAGATAAGACGAAAGCAAGAGGCCAGTTGTGTGGGCCGCTTTCCCTGGGGCGGGCCCGGACCTAGTCAGTGACTTGCTTCTAGTGCCTAGGAGGTGGGAAGGTGCGGGCCCGCCCTGCTGAGATCAGGTGTAGGAGAGCATAGCTTCCCTCCTGCATGCCTGCTCTCGCTCACTGTTGGAAGTCAACGGCCATCTCGCATTCAGTGTTTTGGAGAGGCCCAGCAGCAAATGAACTCAGGGTGGCCTCTGGCTAATAGGCACTGAGAGACTCAGGCCCGCAGCTCAACACCCATGAGGAATGACATCCTGTCAACCACCGCGTGATAGGGCTTGGAAGCAGATCCCCTTGCAGGTGAGCATTCATATAAACAAATATTTATATATTTATTATATATAATATATATAGTGTTTACTTTTCCTATTATTCCAAAATATCGTATAGGCTGTAACTCTGCCAAACTCTTTTTATGAAGCGAAGCATCACTTTGATTTCAAAACCAAACAAAGACACAACACAGAAACTGTAGACCTATATCTTTAATGAACATAGGTGCAAAGATTCTCAACAAGATACTAGTAAATCCCATCCAACACCGCATCAGAAAGGTCCTACATCATGATCCGGGGGATGTATCCCAGAAATCCAAGAGTGATTCAATATTTGCAAAATCAATAAACGTCATAAATCACATCAACAGAATGAAGAACAAAAACCATATGGACATCTCAGTAGATGCAGAGAATGCATTTGACAAGATTCAACACTCCTTCATGACAAAACCATCCACCAGTTAGGTATAGAAAGAACACACCTCAAAATTAGGCTACATATGACAGTCCAACAGCCAATACCATACTGAATGGGGGAAAGCAGAAGGCGTTTCCCCTCAGATCCGGAACAAGGCAAGGATGTCCACTTTCACTGCTCCTTTTCAATACAGTCCTGGAGGCTTTAGCAAGAGCAATTAGGGAGGAGGAAGAAATAAAGGGCATCAAAGTTGGAAAAGAGGAAGTCAAATTATCCCTGTTTGCAGGTGACAGATGTTGTGCATGGAGTAACCTAAACATGCCACCAAAAAGCTGTTAGAACTCCTTGTGTAAAGCTGCAGGTTACAAAATAAACAGAAAACACAGGAGCTTTTTTATATGCAATGGACTCATTGAAAGAGAAATCAGGAAAGAAATCCCATTCGCAACAGCCACAAAACATATGTAGGAACACTTTAGCCAAAGAAGTAAGAGATCTCTACAATGAAAATTATCAAACATTGGTGAAAGAAATCAGGAAGCACACAAAAAAATGGAAAGATAGTCCTTGCTTGTGGATATGGAAGAATCCATATCATTAAAATGCCTGTACAACCTAAAGCAAGCTACAGAGTCAATGAAATCCCTACCAGATACCCATGATATTCTTTACAGAATTAGAAAAAGCAATCCTAAAATTCCTATGGAATCACAAAAAAGACCCAGAATAGCCAAGGAGATCCTGAGCAAGAAAAATCAAGCTGGAGGCATTAAAATACCTGATTTCAAAGTATACAACAAAGCTGTAGTAATTAAAACATAATGTTGGCATGAAAACGGACACATAGATCAATGAAACAGAATAGAGAGCTCAGAAATTAATCTGCATACATACAGCCAACTGATAGCTGACAAAAGTGCTCAGACCATCCAATGGAGTGAGGATGGTCTCTTCAACAAATGGAGCTGGCAAAACTAGATATACACATGTTGAAGAATGAAATTAGATCCGTGCCTTTCACCATGTACAAAAGATCAACTCAAGATGGGACAAAGACTTAAATGAAGACCCGAGACCATGAAGTTGCTGGAAGAAAACAGAGGAAACACTCCAAGACACTGGCATAGGGGATGACTTCTTGGACAAGACTCCCAAAGTACAGGTAACAAAAGCAAATTGGGGGGCTGGTGCTGTGCTGTAGTGGGTGAAGCCACTGCCTGCAGTGCCGGCATCCCATATGGGTGCTGGTTAGAATTAGAGTCCCGGCTGCTCCAATTCCAATCCAGCTCTCTGCTATGGCCTGGGAAAGCAGTAGAAGATGGCCCAAGTCCTTGGGCCCCTGCACCCATGCGGGAGACCTGGAAGAAGCTCCTGGCTCCTGGCTTCGGATCGGCGCAGTTCTGGCCGTTGCAGCCATCTGGGGCAGTGAACCAGCAGGTGGAAGACTTTTCTTCTCTCTCTCTGCTTCTGCCTCTCTGTAACTTTGCATTTCAAATAAATTTTTTTAAAAAGCAATCTGAACAAATGGGATTATATCAAACTCAGCAGCTTCTGCATAGCAAAGGAAATGATTACTAGAGTGAAGAGACATCCAACAGAAAGGGAAGGAACGCTTGCAAGCTACCTATTCAACAGCGGATTCATATCCAATACAACTTTTTTAAAAAAATGTATTTATTTACTTGAAAGTCAGAGTTACACAGAGGGAGGAGAGGCAGAGAGAGAGAGAGAGAGAGAGAGAGAGAGAGAGAGAGAGAGAGGTCTTCCATCTACTGGTTCACTCCCCAGTTGGCCGCAACGGCTGGAGCTGTGCTGATCCGAAGCCAGGAGTCAAGAGTTTCTTCCAGGTCTCCCACATGGGTACAGGGACCCAAGGACTTGGGCCATCTTCTACTGCTTTCCCAGGCCATAGCAGAGAGCTGGATTGGAAGTGGAACAGCCGGGACTTGAACCGGCACCTATAAGGGATGTTGGCACTGGAGGCGGCAGCTTTACCTGCTATACCACAACCCCGGCCCCACATATCAGCAACTTTAAGAACTCAACAACAAAGAAATGACAAATCGAGTTAAGAAATGGGCAAAGAACTATATTTCTCAAAAGAAGTACAAATGGCCAACAAATATGTGAAAAAAATGTTCAACATCACTAGCCATCAGGGAAATGCAAATCAAAACCATGATGGGATATCACCTCACCCATGTCAGACTGGCTAGAATCCAAAACACAGAAAGTAACAAATGCTGGCGAGGATGTGGACAAAGGGGAACACTTACACACTACTGGAGGGAATGTAAATTAGTGCAGCCACTGTGAAAGACAGTATGGAGATTTCTTAAAAAAACAGAAATAAACTTGCCGTAGGATTCAGCAGTTCCACTACTGGCTATATGCCCAAAACACATGATACGTTGTATGAAAGAGATGCCTGCCCACCATATTTACAGCAGCACTGTTCACAATAGCCAAAATATGGAATCAACCAAAGTCTTCATCAGATGAATGGATAAACAGAATTTATTTATTTATTTTTTTTGTGGGGCCAGTGTTTTTGTGGAACAGCAGGTTAAGCCGCCACTTGCATCACCAACATC
Source organism: Oryctolagus cuniculus (assembly GCF_964237555.1). Lineage (NCBI taxonomy): Eukaryota > Metazoa > Chordata > Mammalia > Lagomorpha > Leporidae > Oryctolagus > Oryctolagus cuniculus. The sequence continues at coordinate 96,698,130 of NC_091435.1, forward strand.
CCATGCTGGAGTTCTGGTTTGAGTCCCAGCTGCTCCGCTTCTGATTCAGCTCCCTGCCAATGCACCTGGAAAAGCAGCAGAAGATGGCCTAAGTGCTAGGACCCTTGCCACCCACGTGGGAGACCTGGATGGAGTTCCAGACTCCTGGTTTTAGCCTGGCCCAGCCCTGGCAATTGTAACCATTTAGGGAGTGAACCAGTGGATGCAAGACCCCTTTCTCTTTGCCTTTTCTTCTCTGTCACTCTGCCTTTCAAATAAAGAATTTTTTTTTTTTTGACAAGTAGATTTAGACAGTGAGAGAGAGACAGAGAAAGGTCTTCCTTTCCGTTGGTTCACCCCCCCAAATGGTTGCTACTGCCGGCGCACCGCGCTGATCCGAAGCCAGGAGCCAGTTGCTTCTCCTGGTCTCCCATGCAGGTGCAGGGCCCAAGCACTTGGGCCATCCTCCACTGCCTTCCTGGCCACAGCAGAGAGCTGGACTGGAAGAGGAGCAACTGGGACAGAATCTGGCGCCCCAACTGGGACTAGAACCTGGGGTGCCGGTGCCGCAGGTGGAGGATTAGCCAAGCGAGTGGCGGCGCTGGCCAAGAAATCTTTAAAGAAACAGTTTTGTGTTATGTATTTGAAGGAAGGGAGAGTGAGAGACCTCCTGTCGGCTAGTTCATCCCTTACATGTCTGCAACAACCAGAGGGTGAAGCACACCAAAGCCAGGAGCCTGGAACAATCCAGATCTTCCATGTGAGTGGCAGGGCCCCAAGTACTTGAACTGTGACCTGCTGTCTCCCAGGGTGCACATTAGCAGGAACTGGAATCAGAAGTGGAGCCAGGACTTGAACTCTAATATAGGATTTTAATGTCCCAAGTGGCATCCTTATCACTCCCCAAATGCCCACTCCCCAAAATCACATTTTTGGTGACATAACTGTTGTCCTGAACATCTGGTTTGGAGCATCGCTGCTCAGTTTGAGGGGAAAGACAGCATGGCAGTTCAGAGGAGGCCTAAATCAATCTCAGAGACAGGGGCCCGAGCAGACCGAGCATCTTGGAGGTCAGTGGGGTAGCCGTGACCTTCTCCGAGAGGTAGCTCAGATATCAGTGCCTGGAGAGTCCCAGACTGTACATTTGTGTGACTCTGTTTGTCTTTGACTTCCCAGGCCCTAGAAATCTATACTTAGTACTTGCTGGGTGAATTATTTTGGTAATGATTTTTTTTTTTAAGATTTATTTATTTATTTGAAAGACAGAGAGAGAGAGGTAGAGACAGAGAGAAAGGTCTTTCATCTGCTGGTTCACTCCACAATTGGCTACAGTGGCCGGAACAGCACCGATCCGAGCCAGGAGCCAGGAGCTTCTTCCAGGTCTCCCACGCGGGTGCAGGGGCCCAAGCACTTGGGCCATCTTCTATCACTTTCCCAGGCCATAGCAGAGAGCTGGATCAGAAGTGAAGCAACCAGGACTGGAACTGGTGCCCATATGGGATGCCGGCACTGCAGGCAGTGGCTTTACCTGCTACACCACACTGGCCTGTGTGCATCTATTTTGAGATTGTTAGGGTTGGAAATGCCTAGAATTAATGACGTAGTTTTTTTCAATGGTTACATTCTGGCAAGGATCAGAAAAACAGCAATGGCCTTGATTCCACAACTTGTCATTGTGACCTTAGGGGTGAGTCTATTTCAGCTCTGAGTCTGTTTTCACATCTGTAAAACTAGGGTTCGGGGGTGGGTTCTGTGGTGCAGGGAGTTAAGCTGCTGCTTTGGGACTCCCACATCCCATATCAGAGTGTGTAGGGGTCGGCGCCACGGCTCACTAGGCTAATCCTCCGCCTAGTGGCGCCGGCACACCGGGTTCTAGTCCCGATCGGGGCACCAGATTCTGTCCCGGTTGCCCCTCTTCCAGGCCAGCTCTCTGCTGTGGCCAGGGAGTGCAGTGGAGGATGGCCCAAGTGCTTGGGCCCTGCACCCGCATGGGAGACCAGGAGAAGCAACTGGCTCCTGGCTTCAGGTCAGCGCGGTGCACCAGCCACAGTGGCCATTGGAGGGTGAACCAACGGGAAAGGAAGACCTCTCTGTCTCTCTCTCTCACTGTCCACTCTGCCTGTCAAAAATAAAAAAAAAATAAAAAAATAAACAGAGTGTGTGGGATTGAGTTCCGCCTCCACTTCTGATCCAGCTTCCTGCTAATGCTCCTGGGAGGCAGCAGATGCTGGCTCAAGTACTTGGTTTCTCCCGCTCATGTGAGAGGCTAGGGTGTCCTGGCCCTTCCATGGCTGTTGCAGGCATCTGGGGAGTGAATCAGCAGATGGATGATCTCTCTCTCTCTCTCTCTCTCTCTCTCTCTCTCTCTCTCTCTCCCCCTTCGTGTGTGTGTGAACCCAGGCGCTCTGATATAGGACACAGGTGTCTTGAACGGCTCGCTCACTGCTCACTCCTGCCTCTGCGGGACTTTGCTTGCTTCCTGCCTGCAGTGAGGCGAGATCATGTGTCTAACTTCTTGCCAGCAGGATGTGGGCAGATCTGATGTGTCTCACTTTTGGGCCAGCACCGTAAACAGCATGCTTTTTCCACATCTCTCCCCTTCCTGTTAGCTCAGACCCGTGGTGACCCACCTGCACCGGAACAGCTGAAGATAATATCCTAGGATGGCCCAGCATGCGTGTGAAAAGCCCCGACCCCCTGAATGACCACATGGAGAGAGTTGGAACCTCTCAAGGTTTGCATTACCTTAGCAGAAGCTGCGCTCAGGAGCCAGTGGTAGCTATCAAACCATGCACCTGCTAAGAGACATAGGTGTCTTAACCATTCGGCCAAATGCTTGTCCCTCCATGAACTTTTTGAAATCCCTGCATATACTCTACAACGCATTTGGAACATTCATCAAGATATATCAAAAGTTGGGTCTTTATATATTTCAAAGGATTAAAATCATACAAAGTACACTCTCCAATAATTACAAATCAGTGATAAAAGTATATCCCCCCAAATACTCATATTTAGAAATCAAGCAAAACTGCCTTAAATCACTCAAAGAAGAAATCACAAATAAAATATTCTGGCTTGAATAATATGAAAAGATACATACATTTTAAAAAAAGATTTATTTATTTGGAAGTCAGAGTTACAGAGAGGGACAGAGAGATTGAGAGAGATCTTCCCTTCACTGGTTCACTCCCCAAGTGGCCATATTGGCCAGGCCAAAGCTGAGAGCCTGGAACTCCATCCAGGTCTCCCACATGGGTGGCAAGGGCCCAAGCACTTGGGCCATCTTCTGCTCTTTTTCCCAGGCCATTAGCAGGGAGCAGGATCAGAAGTGGAGCAGTTGGGACAGGAATTAGCACCCACATGGGATGCTGTCATTGCAGGTGGTGGATTTACCAGTTACGTCACAACCCTGACACTGATACATCAAATTTATAGGATATGTCTAAAACAGGACATGAAGGGACATGTGTACACACACACACACACACACACACACAGAGAGCAAGCGAGCGAGCTCCCATCATCTGGCTCACTCTCCAATGCCTACAGCAACTGGGGTCAAGAGCAGAAGCCTGGAACTCAATCCAGGTCTCCAGGTGGCTGTCAGGAACATGACCATTTGAGCCATCATTGCTGCCTTCCAGCTGTTAGCTAATGGAGTCAGGAGTGGAGCCAGGAGTGGAGCCAGGTATCAAACCTAGGCACTCTGATATGGGATGTGGGAAGTGCCCAAACCACTTTCTTGACCGCCAGGCCAAATGCCCACCCCAAAATTATAGTTCTAAATGCTTTATTTAAAAGAGGAAAGGCGAGCTAAGCATTGAAGTGTAATGGGTTAAGTTGATGCTTCCTTGCAATGTCAGAACCCTTATTGGAATGCCAGTGAGTCCTGGCTGCTCTGCTCCAGATCCAGCTCCCTACTAATGCACCTGGGAAGGCAGCAGAAGATAATTGAAAAGTCAAGAAAGGTAACTCACCATACTACCAGACTCAAAAATTAAAACACACACGATCATGTCAATAAATGGAGAAAAACACTTTCCCCTCCAAAACGTATTCATGGTTCTCACTAGGCCTATTTAACACTGAACCAGAAGTCCTAGACATCTGGGAACTCCTTGTAAATAATTGTAAATTGTGCTTGTGTATATGAAAACCCAAAGAATTCCTTATGAAAGGAAAAAAAAATCCACCAGAACAAATGACTGAACTCAGCAAAGTTGTGGATTACAAAGTAAAAAAAAAAATACAAAAATCAATTGCATTTCTGTGTTCTAGTAGTAAGTAATTGGAAAATGAATTTAAAAATGATTTCACTTGCTTAGCATAAAAATCATATAGAAGTTAGGAATTTTGCAAGGAGTTGCCAGATGTCTCACTGAAGGCAACAAAACATTGCTGACAAATTAAAGATCTAAATAAATGGAGAGAGATGCCACAGTCAGGGATTGGAGGCTCCATATTGAGATGCCCAGGGGCTGGTGCTGGGGCATAGTAGCTTAAGCCTCGTCCTGCAGTGCCGGCATCCTGTATGGTCGCCAGTTCATGTTCCGGCTGCTCCTCTTCCATTCCAGCTCTTTGCTAATGGCCTGCAACACAGTGGATGATGGCTTAAGTGCTTGGGCCCCTGTACCTATGTGGGAGACCCAGAAGAAGCTCCTGGATCCTGACTTCAGATTGGCCCAGCTCTAGCCATTGTGGCCATTTGGGGGAGTGAACCAGCGGATGGAAGAGTTCTTTCACTGTTTCTCCCTCTTTCTGTCTGTAACTCTGCCTCTCAAATAAACACATCTAAAAAATATTAAAATGTCCATTCTTTCCAAATTGAATGGAATCAGCTGATTCCAAAATTTCTATAGAAATGTAAAGAATCTAGGAAAACCAAAGCCCAAAACAATCTTGATGACTGCCAGAGGACCTATGGTACCAGACTTCAAAGCAAACTACAAAGCTATGATGACCAAGGTAGTGTGCTGTTAGTGCAAGGGCCAATGAGCAGAACAGAACAGAACAGTGTTGAGAACAGACCCACACTTATGTCATCAATTTAACTTTTTTTACAGCTGTATCACATCTGTTTATTCACAAAGTGGAAGAACACGGATCTTAGTTAAAACAAATGCTTGTATGTTACATCATTTTAACAACTCAGAAGTTATCTCTGACTTAAAAACGCTCTTAAAAACATTTTCTTAAATTAAAATGCAAGGATGCAACTAGTATACAACTGTTGCTGATGTGCAATTACCATGCAACCCTAGCTCCTTTCATTGTTTCTTTTTTTATAATTTATTTGATAGGTAGAGTTATAGACAGTGAGAGACATAGAGAAAGGTCTTCCTTCCGTTGGTTCACCCCCCCAAATGGCTGCCACAGCCAGTGCTGTGCCCAAGCACTTGGGCCATCCTCCACTGCCCTCCCGGGCCACAACAGAGAGCTGGACTGGAAGAGGAGCAACCGGGACTAGAACCTGGGGTACTGGCGCTGCAGGTGGAGGATTAGCCTAGTGAGCCACAGCGCCAGCCAATTGATTCATTTTTAATTATCTTTATATACAGAAGATCAACTCTATACTGAGTAAAGATTTCAACAGTTTGCACACACACAGACACACAAAGTATAAAGTACTGTTTGAAGATCAGTTTTACCGTTAATTCTCATACTACAACACATTAAGGACTGAGGTCCTACATAGGGAGCAAGTGCACAGTAACTCCTGTTGTTGATTTAACAATTGACACTCTTATTTATGATGTCAGTAATCACCCGAGCCTCTTGTCATGAGCTGCCAAGGCTATGGAAACTTCTTGAGTTCACAAACTCTGATCTTATTTAGACAAGGCCATAATCAAAGTGGAAGTTCTCTCCTCCCTTCAGAGAAAGGTACTTCTTTCTTTGATGGCCTGTTCTTTCCATTGGGATCCCACTCACAGAGATCTTTCATTTAGGTCATTTTTTGCCACAGTGTCTTGGCTTTCCATGCCTGAAATGCTCTCATGGGCTTTTTAGCCAGATCCAAATGCCTTAAGGGCTGATTCTGGGACCAGAGTGCTGTTTATGGCATTTGCCATTCGCCATTCTATGAGTCTGCTGTGTATCCCGCTTCCCATGTTGGATCGTTCTCTCCTTTTTAATTCTATCAATTATTATTAACCAAGCCACTATTGATAATTCTATGCAGCACATCTCTGGCATTGAAGTCAAAAGGTCAAAGGCAAGTCAAAGTCAAAGGCAAGAATTGCATTAGGTCCTAGCCTAATGCTGCCATCCATCCTTGGTGTGAAATGGACTCCTAGGAAAGGAAATTGGCTATCTGGGACTGGATAAATGTTTCCTTTTACTAGATAGCATTTTTTGGGCTTCAGCAGCAGATAATCTCCCCGGAATGGTACAATGCGAGCATCAGGATTGCATCCACTCAACTCAGAAATACGGTCTGAGCAAAGTCCCACACACGTCACAACATACTGACTCCGAACTTCCTCTCCCTTTGTATTCTTTGTAACAATTGGATATTGCATCTCATCTTTATTTCTTGAAGGGCTTTCTTTAGCCATTTCAATATCACTTACTTCAAAATTGGTTAAGACAGAGCCACCTGCTTGTTGGAAATCCTGGGCTAAGGACAAAGCAACATATCGACAGTCTACAATGCCAGTGTATGGACAATCTACAGGCATCAGACCCCTGCAATATGATGCCCTCTTCTTTGTATCTTCCTGCTGGATCAGCCTCAGGCCTTGGGCACCATTCTCAGGCCTCTCATTCAGGGCCTGAAGTCTGGGAATTTCTTCTTGTTCAATAGCTACTATAAGCTGGCACTGGCGCTGGTGCTATGGTCACCCCTGCACAGTGACCAGGGCCTCCCTGATGCTGACCCACATGCCCTGGGGAAGCCCCCCACCGTAACGCAGCGCTGCCACCATCACCTTAGCCCCCTCCCCTCCCTCAGCCTGACTCCACCAAACCAACTGAATGAAGAGAATATTTTCAACAAATGAAGCTAACCCAAACAGATAACCTTATAGAGGTCAGGAGAAACGAAGACCCTCACAGTAAACCCATAAATTAACAGGGGATGACCACACAGCTAGACATTAAAGACCAAACCAGGCCAGCACTGTGGCATAGTGGGTAAAACTGACACCTGCATTGCTGGCATCCCATATGGGCACTGGTTTGAGAGCCAGCTGCTCCACTTCTGATCCAGTTCTCTGCTACGGCCTGGGAAAGCAGTAGAAGATGGCCCGAGTCCTTGGGCCCCTGCACCTGCACTGGAGACCTGGAAGAAGCTTCTGACTCCTGGCTTCAGATCGGCTCAGCTCTGGCCATTGAGGCCAACTGGGAAGTGAACTAGCAGATGGAAAACCTCTCTCTGCCTCTCCTTCTCTCTCTGTGTAACTCTTTCAAATAAATAAATATATATATATTTTTTAAAAAGACCAGACCATAATGCACTCAAAAGAATACACAGGGAAAACATCTTCACAACCTTGGGGCTTTAGAAGACACAAGAAGCACTAACCATAAAAAGAAAAAAAAAAGACATCATTAAAATAAAACTCTTCTGCTCTCCAAAATCATTAAGAAAATAAACAGGCAAGTCACAGACTGAGGGTGGTGGTGGTACTATAAATATACACATCTAATGAAGGACTTCTTTATTCTATATAGGATTCCTACTATTGAGCAATAAGAAAAAATGGCCAGAGATCTGGACATTTCAGGGAAAATGATGTCATCAGTAAGTATATGAAAATTAAGCATCATTAGTCATCATGCAGATTAAAACCACAGTGCTGTAACATTAGGATGGCTAAAACTACAAAGACTGACAGCAGCAAATGTTGGCAAGGACACAGAACTGGAACCCTCATAACTGCATGTTTACCTCCACTTTGGGAAATCTTTTGGCAGTTCCTTATACGGAAATTTTACTATTAGTTGTTTCACAAGTGTAATGAAGACATGCCCACAAAGAATACGTGAAATGTTTGTTTGCAATAGCCCGAAACTAACTAATCCACACGTTCATAAAGGATAAATATGTTCAAGAATCAGAATATCCTTGAGTAGCACAAAGAAACAACTATGGATACATGCAGCAATGTTGAATTTCAGACATGTAGAGCCACAAAAGCAGACATAAAGGTGAACATACTGTATAACTCCATTTATGTGGAATTCAAGAACAGAAAAATGGTTGCTGAGAGGGGAATGAATTCCCTGGAAAGGGGCATGAGGGGAACTTTCTGGAATGATGGAAAGTTTATTTCTGGATTGAGGTTAGGGTTACACAGGTGTATAGATTTGTCAAAAGTGATTAAAATGCAAGGCTAAAATGTATGCACTTTGCTATTTACCATTCACATCTGGATACAAAGCATTTTTGCCTCTGAAAATTAATATTAAAAATCTGATGTCAGAGGGCTTTCTGTGGTTTCTAAGAGCTGTTCACAGGGATGTGGTGACTTCTCTCCCTTTACAAAAATCTTGTCCTTTGTCAGCTCTTCAATATAAAGCTTATTTTTGAACTCACTAAATTTTCTGGTGAAACTCTGCTTCATATATATATATAGTTTTAACTATATATATATATATATATATATATATATAGTTCCAAGTTTTTTTCTTGTACTTAACAATTCATCATGCTCTCCTAGTTACACATTAGAAGTCACAAAGTCACCTCAAAAATAGTTCACTAGGACTGGTGCAGTGGCGCAGTGTGTTAATGCCCTGGCCTGAAGTGCCGGCATCCCATATAGGCTCCGGTTCAAGTCCTGGCTGCTCCACTTCTGATCCAGTTCTCTGCTGTGGCCTGGGAAAACAGAAGATGGCACCCACGTGGGAGACCTAGAAGCTCCTGGCTTTGGATCTGCGCAGCTCCAGCCGTTGAGGCCAACTGGGGAGTGAACCCTCGGATGGAAGACCTCTCTCTTTCAAATTAGTAAATAATAAATAAATCTTTAAAAATAGTTTACTCAACTCCTTTTAAATAAAAAAGCATGCCCGGATAGACTGACTTGTCTAGGATGATAGTTATTTCATTTCAGAAACACATAAACTGTGCATTGTTTTGTAAATACTAATAGTTGGGCAAAGATAATAGCTTAACTTTGTAAATAAATGTGGATTAAACAACTGTGTGCTCTAACTGGCAACTATGAAAATATTAGAAAATTGGAATATCTTAGATATATGTGTATATACCCGTTATATTTTAAAAATGCACATATTTTATATGGACCAGAGCATTTCCAAACCCACAGGTGCTTTGGCTGCTTCCGTGAATACTGTGGCTTTCGGGTGAAGTGATTTGTGCCATGGCTTTCGGGTGAAGTGGGTTGTGTCGTGGCTTTCGGGTGAAGTGGGTTGTGTTGGTTTCATAGCTGGTGCATTTCTACCATAGCCTTTGGCAAAGCTGTGCTGGTGATTTATAAAGCTGGGCTAATTAAAGGACTTCCGCATTAAAAAAAATCCTGCAGTCAGTGAAGAGCATAAATGATATTCCTGTACTATAATGGAAGGTAAACATGGAAAAACTGAACTTGAAACAAGTTTGGAAGTTCTGGTTGTGATGAACAGAGAAACGCTTAAAAATGCTTAAATGATGGAGAAACACTTTTCATTTTATAGGAAAATTTTTATTTGATAAATACAATTTCATAAACTTTAAAAAAATTACTGAGACCTGTACAGTAAAACTACATTTACCGACAATGCTGAGAGGCTCTGAAGGGTTACATTAGACGGCCACAGTGTCTGAGGTCTAAAATTTTAAACTAAATATTGCTACAGTCATTCCTCATAAAAAATCTAACAATTACCATTATTACAAACATATCATTAGTTATAATCTGTTCCTTGCAGGAATATCATTCAAGTTATTCCACATAAAACAGCACTTTAATAATGCTTTAATCTTATGAAAATAGATGACTCACTTCAAGATAGAAATGTCTACATAGGGTGTCCAAAATTAATAAAACATGCTTTACACAGAACCCTTTGGTGTGTTGATTTTATTAATACATGCTTGTATCATCCTCTAAATCGATCTTAGGGGAAAAAGACAAACACGGAAGACCTTTCTTTCTCTCCCCAGCTCCCAGATTTCCAGAGTAGCATATTTGACAAATTTGGCTCTTAACTGGATTTTTCTTAATGGCCTTGACTTCTGCCTATCAGGATCTCAAGCTGATCAGACAAGTTCAATTTCATAAACCTCTGCAATAGGAGTGAAGTCAGTGCTGATGCCTGTAACAGGGCTGAGTGCAGGTATTTCCTCCCAGGATGATTTGCCCCTGCTTCAGGGCACTCAGGATACTGCGGGCACTGGGTCAGGTCTGGGAGCCTCGGGACATCGTGGTGATTCAGCCGCGAGGAGCAGGGCAGTTACAGATACTCAAACACTGTGAACTCCCTTCGTCCTCGACACAGCGAGCCTTGGGGGCTGTCTCTCCCTGACCCGCACTCTGCTTCTCCCAGGCTGAGCCTACGCCTGCCAAAGCTCAGGCAGGGTGCTGAGTCACTGACAGCTGATGGGCAATTCGGAGACCTGACTTGGCACCTGCCATTATCTTCAGGCCTACAGCCCAGGCCAAAGCAGGCAAGTGAGGCAAATAGATTTGAGACCATTAATTAACTAGCGCTAACACATTTAACATCGGCACCCTGCTTTTGGCAGATAAGTTTATTATCAACATCATACTTTCCAAAGAATTTGAAAGAAACACGCAGAGGGAACTTCTCTGAGCTTACTGGTTATGTAGTAATAGTTTTACAACATTAGCAGTAGGAAATGACAGAAAAGTTGTGGATTGTGTTGTTACTTTCTTAAATAGAAGATCCTGTTCTTAAAATTACAAGATAATTGTTCCTTTAAAGGTACAGTAGGCTTTGAACAAAGGGAGATGTGCACACAGTAGGTAGATACCATTTACTGTGTGTGTGTGTGTAAAACAGTCTCCTTAACTAACTCCACACGGGGAATAAAGGAAATGACATCAGTCCCGCCTGGAGCAGCATGCAGGCCAGCGGACTTCTGTCTTGCTGCTACTGGCCATGTGTTACTCGATGACTCGCGACCCTTCTCTAGGGGGAGCAGTTTGTCCGGTGGCAAAGGAACACTGTAAAGCAGATGTGACACAGGCTCACTGGCTGTCATTCTGTTATATGTGTGTTTTATAAAACAAAGAGGAAGCCAATTCCATGGCCGCCTTTACTAGACTACTGCACTGGAACATGAGCTGGTGAGTGCGTCCCTCGTGCCTGCATTATTCCTTTGGTGAATTTCCAGAGTAACTCATCTTCCCCGGCTCTACACTGGGAATATCAAAGTTAAAGAAGGACTAATTATGCAAATTACATTTTTAGCTATCAATTGGTAATTTAATACCCTTGCATTATTGAAACAGGTAAATATATTAGAAAGAAAACAGTTTACCAGCAAATATGAAAGCTTTGATTCCTGTCTTGATCATTCTTTCCTTACCAGCCCAAATGCAGAAGTCTCATATTCATGACAAGGGAAAGCAGTGGGAGATGCACAGTCTAAGTCCTCAAAAATGAATTATTATATTTTCAAGGGAAATCTGACAAAACCTCATTTAACCATTTTCTTATAATTTAAAATATATATTTATATAATCATTATATGCTTAGATATGGGTAATAGTTCTTAAATAACAATCATCTCTAAATTTTAAAACATTTCTTTTTAACAAAATAAATGACAGTACTTGTAACTTTGGGAAGAGAGTTCAACTATTTTGAAGTGCAACTAAGTATAGTAACATGTAGCTGATTAATCATTCTCAGCACTGTAATTTATTGCTGCCATTACCTGATAAAAATCTCTGACAATGTACCTTATAATGGGACACCAGGCAAAATGCATATGCAGTAACTTTCTGCTGTAACTTAGAAAGGATATGCTAACCCCAAATAGGATAATTCTCATCTGAAATCCTTTATTATAAAGTTTAGCTTACAAAAAGGCAAGAGCAATTCTAGGTTGGCCACAAAAGAGGCTTTTCTCTTTTTTATTGATTGAGTTATCCATAATATTTTGATTTGTATAATTAAAGGTATTTGCAATATTTAAATACTGTCCAAAATTGTTTTTATTGATATGGTTGAACTTTACATTATCATAAAATACTATGAACAGAAGCTTCAGAGAAAATAAGGCAAATTTAGATACTTAAAGCATGCAAAAGATTCAATGATAACACATTAAATTAATAATATACTAATGGTACCCAATTTACCCACTATGGGTTCTTCATATTCTGTGACAAAAATAGTAAACATCAGTTTGAAATTTGGTGAATGGACCTGATTCCTGATTTATATGTAAGATATTCTACACCCTTTGCATTTATATGGTGCTAACTTTACTGGTTGTGTTACAGTACTTTAGGAGAAATCTGTTACCAGTATCAATTCACTACCCAGACTGCAGTAAATAATGGTTGGAAATGCATTCTCCTAAATTCACCTGCAAACTTCTAAAGCACTACTGAATTACCAAGGGTCACGCAGGGACCGAGATTCCTGACTATTCATGTTAGCTTCTCCCATGAAAAGCTTCAAATATAACTCTAATAAAAAAATAGAGTTCTCAACACAAACTTTCAGCATAATTTACAGAAGCAGATTTAAATAGAGTCAATAACCAAGCTAATACTAAAAAATACACATGAAGGAGGAATTCTCGCTCTTTTTCTCTTGATATTAAAATATAGTGGCCTCAGCAACAGGCTGAAATGCCATGAGGAGTCCCATAAGCACAAGGGACAAATCCAGACAAAGAGATAGAAAATGTCTCTTTATTCACAAACTGTGGCATGTTCAGGCTCAAGGTGGAATGTGCAGGATTCATGTTAAGCTTTCTGATTGTTTGCCACTGTAACTCTGTATGGGGGTGAACTACTCGAGGCTTCAGAAAGGGATTTCAGAGCTAATGTGGCCATTCACGGGATGATCGTACTCAATTTTAGGACAGGAGGTGAAATGGCTCCCACAAAGTACTACTGCCCCCTTAGCAAGTAGACGAGTCCATTGTGGAGAGAGTCAAGATGCTCCTGTCGTTGGTATAGAAAGGATCCGACGCACTCCATGATCTAAAGTAACAATAAGAAAAAAGTTTGGCTCACCAGGACCTAGGTTTTAATTGAGAAAAAAATAGACTCTGACACAGGATCAAAATGCAATTTGAGCTTTAAAATAATGAATGATTCATTTTTTAAATGCTAAAGAAAAGTTCCTCATGCTACACTGAATGCTCTATTCATGCCATCCAAAAACTTGGAAAAAATAATGCCCTAGTCATCATACAGAAATATTAGCCAAAATGCAGACATTCATTCGCATAAAGACAATCTCCATAGGTAGTAGAGCATGAGATACTTTTAAAATATTAACAATTATTAAGAAATAAGTATTTTATTAAGAGTAAGCATATTTAGTTTTACTGAAAAGCAATTAGGTTGTATTTTGACATTGCAGAAGCAAACAAAAATCCCACTTACCAAAAGCTCTGGAAATAATTAGTAGTTTGTTCATATTACTGGTCATTTCTTCTCTACTATAAAACTATTCTAAATATTTTAGCCTGATCAGCTTTTATGTAGTAAATGGTTTACTCAATAAGTATCAAAGACACCTGTAGGTCTCCAGTGTTTTCACTCCACTCTGAACACATGATCCTCTACTGGTCTGGAAAAGTTAACTGTTGTCTGAATGACAAGGTCCTTAAACAAAGTCATTCCATAATACTTTACTGGCAGCTGTAAACTTAAATTAGCTTGAGTTAACTTTAGCTAAAATAACTCAAGACCAAAAGTATGCTTCACATAGACTGGCCTAGTTCAAGGACAACATTAGGATTACCAAATAAAAGGTAGTTTTTCTTGTGAGATTAAATTGATGCCAGAGTTCCCACTTTCTCTAAGCAGAGATGTTAGTGCAAGAGACTAACATTTCAAATGGTCCCAATCCATCCTATACCTGTACATATCTCATTTCCTAGAGATTCTAAGCTTGGACTCAGTTTATGTTCGAATCAGTCATCAAGGGAGCTCAGCCACAGTGAAGTCTGACACGTTGAAATTTTAGAGTTGGCAGACAGAAAGACAAGCAGCGATGGCACCAGTTCTCTAATTTAGTTTCCGGAAAACCTTGAAGTATCTCAGCCTATGGAAGGACCTGTTCCCCTCTGTTCTCTAGCACCTCGCACTGTGATTGGCACTTATTAGGTACCTGGGATTTACAGAATAAGTGAACAAATGAAATTATACAATTTCTTAAACAGCTAAGTGTTTGTAGGGGAAGCAGTACACTTTTAACTGTAACTTTGTAACTATCAGTGCCCAATTATCTGGAGTCAGGTGTCCAATTCTAAACTGTCAATGATTTATGTTAGTTTTTCCTCTTCCCAACCATTGCTTACACAGAAGAATCATGTTAGGTAAGTTTTTCGTTTTTTTTCTCTTTTCAGAGCATACATGTGCAGCATTCATAGCTTAAATATCATTTTTGACAGAACATTAAACACCTCAACCACATATACACTATTTAAACTCCTTTCCATTTAAAAGATAGTTTTGATTAGGATAAAGTTGCTGTTGGTAAAATACAGGACATCATTCACTGCTGAAATGTAGCTCTGTAGGATGTGACAGGGCACATTGGAGCACCATGACCCTCCCTTTGAAACTAAGCTTGCAATATGGCATTTTTCCTTAACAACAGCAATACAATCGAAGGAAAATTTTTGTGCCTGGGTGGTAAAAATTCCATCAGGAGACAACTCTGTCACATAGAAGCACTAGTTGTATTTCTCAAATGATGTCCATCACTCTTTTGCTTATTTATTTGAGAGGCAGAGAGAGAGAGAGACCAAGAGAACATGAGCTCTCATCTACTGGCTTATTCCCCAAATGGCTGCAAGGATGCTGGGAACCAGGAATACAATTTGAGTCTCCCATGTGGCTGGCAGGAACCCAATTACTTGAGCCACTACTGCTGCCTCCCAGGGGTCTGCATTAGCAGGAAGCTGGAGTCAGGAGCCAGAGCCGGGAATTGAACTCAAGCAATCTGACATAGGACATAGGTGCCTTATTGGTGGCTTAATGCCTAGGCCAGATGCCTGTGCCTAAAAATGACTTTTAAAGTTAAAATATTATGTTAATGGACCTATGGAAATTTTCAGATAGCCCTTTGAAAAGCACCAAGTAGCTCTGTGTGTTATATGATTTTATCCTCTAGAAAAAAATTATGAAATCTGAAAAGATTTTTTAAATCACTCATCTGAGGAAAAAAGGGAGAAAATGACAATAATAACCAATAATATAACCTGAAATGTTAGATAAAATTGGAAGGGTATTTATAGTCTGTCAAATATTATATTAACTACTAAGTTAAACATTAATTAAGGAAAATGAAAAAACAAAATATCAGAAAAGAAACAGTACAATTTTAAGTGAAAAGAAGTACAGATGATAACAGCCACCTTCAGAACATATCAAAGTGAGTCTGAAAGCCCCGGGGCAGGTTCCACAGGGGTAATGCAGCAGAAACATAGCTATGTGATGAGAGTGACAGCACAGTACCTACACAGCCGACAGCAAGAAAATGGGCATATGTGTAAAGCAGAAAACACTTTTTGGCTCTTTTAAAATTAATTCTAGTTAAAAAAATCATTAGCAAAGATATACTTTGCCATTAAGGAGAAATTTCTGTTAAAATAGAAATTTTAAAAACTCTGTAGATATTTTATTGTGGTATTTTAGTCTAATTCTCATCTCAGTTCTTTGCAGTAAAGCTGTGTTATTATATTATGTTAAATAACATAAATTAGATCCTTCTGGAAAAACCTTTGGGAAACTCACTAGCCTAGGTATATTACAGAACTATTTTCTTATATTTTACAATACAATTGTGTACATTATAACAAAGTACTAATAAATTTAGTTGCTCATATAATCCTTTTATATGAAACAAATTACTACAAAATGATATCACAGTATTATGGAAATATTTTGGATCACATGTTATTTGTAATCAACTCAGAATAAATGGGAATTGAAACAAGAGATGTTATATTAATACAGACATGCCATTTATAAAGTTGATTGTACCATAAAGGCATGGCCCCCAAAAAAAAAAAAAAAAAAGAAGAAGAAAAATAGCTAAAACTAAAGTGACTACAAGTTCAACAGTAAAGGTTACCTGAATTTTATGATACATGAATGATATCATACTCTTCATTTTTTAGAACACAAAGCTAACTAGGTATTAAAATTCTTTCATCAACAGAAGAGAGTGGGGCCTTCTCACCCTTCTACTCCCGCTCTTGAGCCACACTTCCACTCCTAAGCCATGGCACAAGCAGGAAATGACCATGCTCAACTGGCACACTGAGGACAACGGGAATCGACCTCAGCTCCCGCCCACCGGTGCCAGGCTGCTCTGATCTGTTGAGTATGATATCATTCACTTGAAGAACAGCAAGCACAGAAAAAGCCATTTCTACTCCGTACCTTTTGGGGGAAAGTATGAAGAAATGAATCCCTTTCATTTTCAGGTGAATTTTAAATGGCATTTAACAAAAACTGGTAGTTTTGGTTAAAATCCACAGAAGCAAGCACTGTGATAACTCTAATTCAAGAAACAGATTCTGGAGGGGACAAAATGCTAAGATTCTTCTAATGTGTACTTTTAAAAGTCTATTCTAATTGCTACACTTTTAATTAGAGAATAAATACCAAACAAATGAAACTGAAAAATCATAACTTATTTTATAACATTTTTACAGACATGAGGAGTAGGGAGCAGAAATACAGCCTTTTATGTTCATAAATATCTCAAAAAGCCTCTGAGGACTGACTAGAAAACGCTCATGAAGAAAAGCAAAGCCTTTTGATTTGTGATGATTTTGTAAAGACAAAAAGCAAAATTTAAGAAATGCAGATAATGAAACAGTATATAGGTGTAATTTAAAAAAGAAAGTTATACAAACTAAGAAAGAGTAAAATACACACATTCCTAACCACCACATTTTGCAAAGATTATAAAACACTTTTTTTTGCTCATTAGATGAAGTCTCTTCAAAGGTGCTTTCTCTTCCTCTGTGAATGACAGAACCCTCTGCCCCAAGCTACCGTGCCATCTACCAGCCAAGTACGCTAGTACACTGTGGCCTTCCTGCTTCAGTTGGTAACACCAGCTGCTGATTTATTAGGGATCTGCAGGGGCAGGGTCATCCTGTTCCAGCCCAGAGGCTACTCATCTGCAGCACAGGCTACTTAGAGAAATTTCACACCTGCTGATGTGGGTAGGACTACATCTTCCTATAACTCGTTCCAGCATTCTTCTAACAGATGTGCACGTTGTTTCTCCTTCTGGGAAACAGCATAGGGAGTCCACGCACTTGATACTTGAATTTGTTTCAGTAAGCTAGAGGAGTTGAAGCAGAAAAAAATTAGTTATTTATAGATTTGGGACTTACAAAAAGCAATAAAAAACTTAAAACAAGCACTTTGCAGCCAAAAGTAATTTATATAGATAGACATGCTTTCCTAAAATATGGAAATGTATGAAAGGCTTCGATTTAACAGAGTATATTCTTACAAAAATACTTAAAAGTTTTATGCTCTAAATTAGGTGTCTACTAGAATAATTACATAAAACAAGTAGCTGGATATTATTTAAATCTGCAAAGGTTTAGGACTTTATCTCTTCAATACTTTATTGTGGTTAAAATGGTTTATATGTCAACCACTCAGAAACTTAATGAATTCTAATTCTTCTTGAGGTTTTTGTTTAGGTGGGACACTCCTGACATTCTTATGAGAAAAGTGGAGTGTCAACTATCTTGAAGACTGGGAAGGACAAATCAGGCAGGACCTAATCCCAATCTTCAGGAATGACAGCTACAATAACCACAACAACAGGGACAAGCACTTTACCAATGTTTACTATGTGCCCGGTTCTAAGCACTCTATATAAATCTATTCCATGATTACCTTTGGAAAAGGTATGATTCACCTTAAATCGCTAAAAAGCAATTAAATGCCAATCGTGCTAATTCTTTTTTTTTTTTAACAGCAATGGCACATTGTTAAAATGTATTAATGAAATAATTCATACAATCAAGATTTAAAATTGAATTCAATTTTCAAATACAGATTTATATTGATTCAGGCATAGACAGCCCAGTAAAATAACTTAATTCTATACTTTTAACAGTCTTAATGGTGTTAAAATGGAAGGGAAAAATGGTGTGACTATGTTGCTCAATGAATCCCAACCCTGGTTTTGCTAGTCAAGAGTGCTCCTAATTTGTCAAGGGTTGCCATTTTTTTAAAAGTTATTTTATTTCACTTTTCTTTACATACAGAGCATCCTATATAACAAATCTTTTGAAGATTTTGAGGAAGAACAATAAAAACAAATTCCCTAGAGGTTGGGAATCATGGTATGTTGGGGACAGGCAATGGTGGAAATGCACACAATGGACACAGAGACAGATGTGGTGGGGCAAGAACAGCCTGGCACCCTGGTGAGGCTCAATGATCCTACTGGATCTGGAGCAGTGCAAGCTACAACTGGGTTCATTTGGCAACTATCCAAACAAGAAAGAGCCACATCGCACTTGCTCTTCCATTATAGTTCTTGGTTTAGCATCCATTAGGATACTGTTCTTCCACTGTGTTTTGTTTACAGACATTTCATGAAAAAAAGTTCTGCTGGCAATTGTTTGGGAAACACTAGTTCAACTGAAACTCTACCAGGGACTCTTAAAGTAAAGGACTGTCAGTAAGTCAGGATTCACAGTCAGTCTCCAGAGGGAAACGAGACATCCTAATTCTCCAACTTGTTTTTGGAGTAAATTCCCCTATCCCTCACCAGGAAAAGTTAATCAACATGGGGATGAACAATAATATTCAGAGTGGGGCAGGTACAACGGCACAGCTGTGAAGCTGCTGCCGGGGGCACCGAGTGCCTGATCCAGTCCCGGCTGCTCTGCTTCCAATCTCGCTCCCTGCTGATGCGCCTGGCAGGCAGCAGATGATGACCCGTGTACGTGGTTTCCCACCACCCATGTGGGAGACCCAGATGGAGTTCTCAGGGGAATGAACTGGGGGTTGAAAGATTTCTTCCTTTGTCTTTCAAACAAAATAAACAACTTTAAACACATATTCAGAGGAACAGTTTTGGAAATAAAGTTTAGGTAACAGGATTTAATCAGGTACCCGATTTTTACTTTGGGCCCCTGGGTTCCAGTTTCCCCTAATTTCAATTTTACCTTCTGCAAGAACCAGGATTCTGGGGCTTCCACAGGCTCAACGGATAAAGTACAAGGCTCAGGGGACCCTGAGTGCGCTTTCTAACCGGCCTCCATGCTGCCTTTCCTGCTCTACTTCCCAGTGCTCCTGTGTAGGCACCACACCAGCCGGGCAGCACTTGCTACCTGTGGTATATGGCAGGGCTGTCACCAGGTAGGGTCAGAATGCTGACTACCATGCCCAAGTTTAGTTTAAATTCCATCATCTCCTTGAAACTTCTCTCCCTTTGCCAACCATGACTAGTCACTTCCTATCTGGATCCTATTCCAGTGTTTGTATCATTTAAATGGCACAAGCACTTAAATTCAACTTTCATTTACTGAGTAGAGTACTGTGCCAGTTCCCACAGGGGATAGCAACCTTGCTCTCAGTTTAGAGTTAAGGGTAAAGAACACGGCGGGAGAGAAGACAAGCACAGGAGAGCATGCTACGCTCCATGCCAGGGGAAGAAGCCGCACGTGGAAAGTTCCACAACCTTTAACAACCCTAAGAGGCACCGAGATCATCTCCATTTTTGCAGATAAGACAAAGAGATACAAAATCTGTTCCATCACTCACTCAGCTGGGGCTTGAGTCTTGGTTTCTCTGATTCCAGACCCCAAGCCACTTTACCATGCACCATATTGCCTTCTTCTAACTGTGGTGTGAGGCAGACTGCTCAGAAGAGAGGAGGGAAAACTCAGGCTCAGTGGTTGTTGCAGTTACTGGTAAGAGGGCAAGAAAGTCTGGATGAAAAAGATGGTATTCGGCACATATCTGGAAGGATGGGTGGGATTTCAGTAGCTGGAGAAGGGAGAGAAAGGACATTCCAAACTGATGGAAGGAAATGAGTAACTGTGTGGGCAAAAGTGTGGATGGTATGTATCCAGCAGAAGCTCAGCCTGAGTGTAAGGGAGTACTATTATTATTATTGCCCTCTTGTGAGTAGCCAGTGTGACTCACATTGTGATCCCCACACTGCTGACCCATAAACCCTCAATTACGGGCCTGTGAGGAGGTCAGTGCTTCTGGTCTGTGAGAGTGACAGCTTTGAAAGTTTTACAGTAATCTGATAGAACACTCTTAACTGTTCAAGCCAATAATTTAAGAATCTGAACTTATTTCATATATCTTTTAAAATTAATTTTCCTAATTCTTTAGTTTACTTACAAAACTATTGGTTCACGATGGACTGGGAATTAAAAACAAGAAAACAAAACAATGAACTGGTCCTTCACTTCATGGAAATACTGAAACAGACCAGAAACTCAAGAACAAGGATCTTCTCTGGTATTTCTTAGATGAATAACATGTGACGGGGCTGGCACTGTGGCTAGTAGGTTAAACCCCCACCTGTGGGGGCGGCATCCCATATGGGTGCAGGCTCGAGTTCTGGCTGCTCCTCTTCCAATCCAACTCCCTGCTAGTGGCCTGGGAAAGCAGTGGAAGATGGCCCAAGTGCTTGGTCTCCTGCACCCATGTGGGAGACCTGGAGGAAGCTCCTGGCTCCTGGTTTCAGATCAGCCCGGCTAAAGCCGTTGCGGCCATTTGGGGAGTGAACCAGCAGATGGAAGACCTCTCTTTCTGTCTCTCCCTCTCAAATAAATAAATCTTTAAAGAAAATTAATAATATGTGCTTTGCTCATAGCTGGTGCTCAGTCAACTGAAAGGGATTTACAGAAGCTGACATCCAGCCAGTCACTAGCAAGTGATGGTCCATCCACGTGCAGAACGCAGCTTGGGTGTGGATCTGACCTTAGGTAATTACATTATTTTGCATGCGTCACTTTTTCAGTTAAGAGCAGGTATTAAAATATAGGCAACCCGGCCGGCGCCGCGGCTCACTAGGCTAATCCTCCGCCTAGCGGCGCCGGCACACCAGGTTCTAGTCCCGGTTGGGGCGCCGGATTCTGTCCTGGTTGCCCCTCTTCCAGTCCAGCTCTCTGCTGTGGCCAGGGAGTGCAGTGGAGGATGGCCCAGGTGCTTGGGCCCTGCACCCCATGGGAGACCAGGAAAAGCACCTGGCTCCTGGCTCCTGCCATCGGATCAGCGCGGTGCGCCGGCCGCAGCGCGCCGGCCGCGGCGGCCATTGGAGGGTGAACCAATGGCAAAGGAAGACCTTTCTCTCTGTCTGTCTCTCTCACTGTCCACTCTGCCTGTCAAAAAAAAAAAAAAAAATATATATATATATAGGCAACCCAATGGAGAGAACAAACACTTTGAAGTTTCAGAAATATTATAAAGAAATGACTTCTTCAGATCACTTTCTGAACCAAATAAAATATATTTCCTTTATTCCTTAAACCAAATGAAGCCTGGCTAGTTTGAAAATGCTAACTGCTGGTTAACTGTGTAAAGTTATCTACAGAAAATGCTACCCTAACTTCCAAACTCGACTGCTTTCCCACGTACACATCTTTGATCCCAATATTCAGGAACTGGGAGCTCAGCCAGAGTACACGGAGCCACAGCTGCCAGGATAACCTGGGGTGGGGATGGGACGGCTCTGAGTTTCGTATCATCTGAAGAGAGGGAATCATTATATTTTGGGGCAAGGGAACAGAGAAAAGAAAAAATGCAAACTAATGGGAATCAGACTGCACCTGGTGGCACAAAAAATTAGCTTTTAAATTGTCAGAAATTTTGGTTAATTGGTAAGCCTCATTCTCCACCACACTTGCTTCACAGGAACGACCACATAATTTAAGAGCTAGAAGGTCTGCCAAGCAAAACAACTATGGATATTCAACATGACTATGTATGGCAAATGAAAATGTTCATCTTTTTAGACCTTCCTTCTTGAAATAAATTCTGGCTCGCTGCTCTTATTTCCACTATTTTCATATCAATGACGGTAAACGCTACAAATTTCTCTTAAACAAAAATATCTTCCTTAAATCTTATGTTAGAAAACTGTATGGCATTCCAATTTATTTTTTAGTTATTTCTATAACATCTTATCCTATCAAGTCATTTCTAAAAAAAGTTTAAAGCCTGCCAAACTGTTAACCACATTAGGTCTTTCGCATTTCAATTGTATTACATCCTGTGCAATCAATGTGACCATCTTGCATAGCCTTAAGGGAGATATCTGGAAAGAAGCTTTAAACTGTAATTATAAAAAAAAAAAAAAAAAGAAAAAGAAAAAAATTTGTGTTTGTGGGAATGATTTTCTTTCCAATGTAAAAGTCATCAGACATTAGTAGTTTCCAGATCGACTAGAATTTGGCTGGAGTCATCAAATATCCACACCAAGTAACAGCTTCCTCTCATCACAGAGAAGCCCAGCAAGGAGTGCAGTGCAGCAATGGGCAGCACCTGGATGGCTGCGGTCTGACTTGAGCCTGTCTCCCCCAAGCATGCGTCAAGCTCACGTTCGTCCTCTAAACTCCCTTCCCTCTTCTTTCCTAAGTAAAGCAAACAACTTGGAAATACTGGAAGTTGAAAGACAGTTTGAAAGAGGATTATAAAACATCAAAACTTCTATACTGTCTTTCAGGGATTTCCAGAGAGCAGATTTCTGTATGTGTTGCCTAAACTTAACTATGAAAATGACCATACGGTACAAATTACATTTATTGGTAAACTTATTTTGATAATTTGGCTTATTCTGAGTTTTAAAGTGGACTGAGGTCCCTTTATTTTAATGATGTACTTATTCAACTAGTTATATAAATAACAATATGTGACTAGGACTCTGTAGTTTAAGCAAAAAAGAATATCAGTATCTTTGAAAAAAAAATCTCCAAATTTAATGGAAAGGGTAAATTACCATAGGGTGTAAGGGAGAAAATTCACTTATCATTTCTTCCAAAGGCAACCATAATAAGGTACCTGTTAAATTCTAAAAAACACCCCCCAAAAAACCAAAAATTTCTCAACAGCTTTGTACATTTTAATAGAGAAATTAAGGCAAAGTGGCACTAGATCCATGTCTTATGAGATAACCACTTGAACTCAAACCCTTGGGGAATGTTTATCACACATGACATAATTTTATAGTGTTAGTATACTTGGTCCCAAGAGGATCTGTAGACTCCTCAGGGTATAACATCAATCCTGGCCAGCTCTTACTCTTGCAAGCTATTCACACGAGCTTTCCTTGCAGCTCGACAGGGTACGTTAAAAATACTAAAAATCTTTCTATACCAAAGCACAAGATAAATATATTGTAACTATGATCATGTGAGGCATACTAAAACAAAATATAAATTCACAATGTTTTAGAATTTTTTCTCAATTTATAATAATAATAAACTAAGGGCCAGCTTTGTGGCATAGTAAGTTAAGCATCCGCCTGCCATATGGGAGCCGGTTTGAGTCCTGGTTGCTCCTCTACTGACCCAGCTCTCCTCTATGGCCTGGGAAAGCAGAAGAAGATGGCTCAAGTGCTTGGGACCCTGCATCCATGTGGGAAACCCAGAAAAAGTTGCTGGCTCCTGGCTTTGGAGAGGCTCAGCTCCAGCCGTTGTGGCCATTTGAAGAGTGAACCAGTGGATGGAAGACCTTTCTCTGTCTCTTCCTTTCTCTGTCTGTAACTATCCTTTCAAGTAAATCAATCTTAAAAAAAAAAAAAAAAAAACACAAAAAACCAGATTTATTTAGGGCAAGTCACTAAAGAAATCTAATTTTAAAAAAGATGTCATACAATAATGCAGATTCTTCAAATTATACATATTCCATTGTTGACAGTACTAAAGTTAAAGGAGTTACAGTCTTCAACTGGCTTTGTTCTAAAGTGTTGTCACTGATTTATCCCACATGAGACAACAACATATCTTCTTGACTAGTAATTACAATAAATAAAATGACAACTAGTTCAAGCAAAAATATAATTATTAGTGATGGGAATTTTTAACCCTCATAATTAATCAAAATATTCTTCAAATTCCAGATAAGTCTAGGTCTTTTTAAAATTTATTCCTCAAAGGAGTGGTAATTCAAGTTCTCTCTTTTTTTTTTTTTTTGACAGGCAGAGTGGACAGTGAGAGAGAGAGACAGAGAGAAAGGTCTTCCTTTGCCGTTGGTTCACCCTCCAATGGCCGCCGCGGCCGGCGCGCTGCGGCCGGCGCACCGCACCGATCCGAAGGCAGGAGCCAGGATCCAGGTGCTTTTCCTGGTCTCCCATGGGGTGCAGGGCCCAAGCACCTGGGCCATCCTCCACTGCACTCCCGGGCCACAGCAGAGGGCTGGCCTGGAAGAGGGGCAACCGGGACAGAATCCGGCGCCCCGACCGGGACTAGAACCCGGTGTGCCGGCGCCGCTAGGCGGAGGATTAGCCTAGTGAGCCGCGGCGCCGGCCTCAAGTTCTCTTCAATTCATATTTTTTAACTACAAAAGTGTAATAAATAAATAAATAAAAATTAAATAAAAAATTAAATTTTAAGAAAAGTAAGAACAGGTTTTCTTGAACATATCATCAAAACAATTACTCCATACTAATTCTCTGTACTTATCCACTTGATCATTCAGTTCAAGAGGTAGATAAGTAATTTAGTGTGACTACATTAAACTATATTAAATGAAATGTACAACTATAACTTCAAAGAGGAAAAAGAGGTCAGAAACCATAGAAATAGCATAATGTATTTTCAAAAGAAGTGAAAAGGACTAATTTCTTGAATTCACGATAACAAGTTCTAAGAATACTTAGTTATGTTAGAATCTGAGGTGAAGTATGATTTATCACTGTGGCTCCAAAAAAGACTGATGAATACTCATGGGTGGACATTCAGAAAATGTGAAGACCACAGAAACAGAACACAACTAAATCAAAACAGCACATGAGAAATGATGTAGGAATTAGTAAAGAAGAGGTGGCAATGTCAGGTCAGTTTTCCCACAGCATGCCCCAAGCACGAGAACTTAGCAGAGTCCCCAGGAAGGTCCAGCGCGGTACTACCTAGTGCACGCAACAACTCTGCTGCTCGCTGCAAGCCTCAGCTAGCAGGTGCCTACTGTCCTCCCCTCTGTGCTGGCTTTCAGCAAGTTCATATGCTGAGCTGACTGAACCCTTATCTTCTTCCATCTGGAAGGACAGAAAAGCAGTGAGTCTCAGTTCAGAATGACACTCTCACCATACAGAGGTTTTGAATCAAAGCCACAAGCTGAGGTCCACAATCTGGGAGGCACAAATGAATGTTCACACAGTAGCACATTTACTATCACAAAAGACAGCAAATAGCAGCTTCTTAAGGGGAACACAACAAAGCACACAAAGCCACAATTTTCCAGTGCACAAAGCTAAATTAAGATCAGGTAGGTTTCCTTTAATAAAACTCAGTTTCTTCTATCAAATTTATTGCCATCAAGATTTAGGGTTCCTACTACAAAGGTATGCTAATGTCCCACCTCTTGAGCTCCCTTCTCAGGGAAGTTTTCTAGTGGGACTTCAGTAGAGCAGAAGGGTCACATGGCCTTACAAATGTCACAGATATGTGGGTCAAGGGCTACACTTGATTGATTAGTTTACACAGTAAACTTAATCCTTAATTTGAAATATGTTTGGTGGAGGTCAATTAATTTATGTGAATTTCAGTTCTTTTTTTTTTTTAACTTATATTTACCTTAGAGACCTTCTAAGGAAGTTTACTTTAAAAATGTGCCTGTAGCATCTTTATTTTAACCCTTATTAAATTATGAGACAATGTCAACAATGAAAATTTACTTTTTGCATCATCTGTATGTGAATTAGGACTGATTAATAACTATTTCTATAAAAATGCAGTAGAGTCCTTTGGATTAAAGAGTATGCTAAGTTTGTAGAAGATAGCTTACAGGTTTTGTTTATAACACAGGGGAAGGGAAAAAATCCTCAAAATAAGCTTTCTTTTAAAAATTGCTTATAGTTTTATGCTAATGGTTTTTAATCTGATTAAATATTTGAAAGCTCTTGAAGATATCTAATATCTACACAATTTTCCTCTCAATTGCAAGAGTAAACAGTTAAACTACCCATGGAATGTTGATCAGAGCAGCTTAAAACACAAGATGTCTGTGGAGATAATGTATATATATAAGACATACAAAATATACTGTTCAATTTATAGATGCACTAAATAGTAGCAAGGATATGAAATACTTTGGCAGCCATTACAGTGTACAAACACAAATATGCACATGTATTTACAACACAGATTAAGGCAAGATAAAAATGGACAACTTCTCAGTTCTAAGTAACTACATCTTAAAAGCTTAAACTTTATGATGAATTTTTATAGCTTTAATTACCCAACATGCAGAAGCATTCTCAAAAATGAATAACATGACAAGCAGAAGCATTAGAATTATGCTAGAAAAGGTAGTTAAGGCAAAAAAAAAAAAAGATAACAGATCTCTGTCCTGTTATCATGTTGAATTTCCATGTGAATTTTCTTCTCAAAAGAGAAATGGATTTTTTTTTAGGTTTTAACACACATTACTAGTAAAGGTCAAATTCATCAGAGACAGAGCTGTGCTAACAAAAACGCCCCCTCTTCATGCCTCTGCCCATCTTTTGGATACTGTTTAATTGACCTTTAGCATGCAGAAGGGTTAATGAGGTTCTACTCCTCCTACTCTACCTAAGTTTGCTCAGCTGATTCCTTGCCCTCGACAAAGGCTGCAGTGCGATGAACTCGTCACTTAAAGCGACTGTGTTGGAGTACATCTATAAGTGGACAGAAAAGGGATGGGACACACAACAAGTCAGTGAGCTGCATTCATCACCTATGAGACAGACACAGGACAAGCTTTGCAAATAATGTACATCTTTTCCTACAAAAGTAGGTAATATCATACATGACTGACATTTGTATGGCTGTTGGTTTTGTCATCAAAAGAATTTATTCTTCATTCTTAACTCCACATTGTTATTCTGGAGAAAAACAAAGCTCAGAATAAATGTTGACAGCTCTTTTGATACCAATTTTCTTGCTACTTTTGTTAAACAACAAAATAGCTTTTTAACCATTTCTCCATCATCTGAACTCAGAAGTGATGGTATAAGGCTAAAACACTCATTACTACATATAGCAAAGGAATAATGTCATATATAGGATTTAAATGATCATATACTGTTTCACTAAATAAACAACCAACCCCAAACTTCGCAGCAGGCTAGACAATTACTGAGAGGGTAGAGATTTCCTTCTTGGATTAGATAACCTAGTACATCTTGGGTGAGCCTTTTGGAAATGAATTCAGTGAACCAAAAAAGGAGATTATACTGGGTTTCACACACAGATAAAATGATTTACTGCCCATTCAATTTTTAATCAGTTTTGATTTATGGTATGGTAAAGGAATTTATATACATTATATTATCTGTATAAGCATTTTAAACTTTTTTCTAAGGGCCCATCTTAAGGTATCAAATATTTTCTATGTAATCCTTCAAAAAAGAAGCAATAGAAAAGATAACAAGAAGTAATATCTTTGTTTTATCATTAAGAAATCTTGATGAAAATACAAGCTTGCAAATACTCTGCCCAACACAGAATTTATAAGGAAAAATGAAAATAAGTTTGAATATTTACTTTTATAAAGAAGTAAGAATTAAAAGTGAAATAACTGATGGACTTTGGTGAAATATAGTTTTATGGAGGCCACAAAGGGAAAATAAATTGTTTGCTCTAAAATATATATATATATTGCTATGAAAAATACATCATGTTAAAAATAAATGATTTTGCTTTAAATATTTCTGAAAATTAGAAACAGGAAGTGGGAAAATTTTTCTGAAATATATTTAAGCAATACATTGCAGAGTAGAGGAGTCTGTCTATACTGACATAAACATTTGTACAGCCATAGGCAGAGTAATCTGAACTTGTAAAATTTCAGAGCCCCATCCGGAGGTCCGTTATCACAGCAACACTGGCACCTGCTTCATACTTACAATGGCAATGTCTTCACTGAGGACTGTTTGTAGAAACAGTGTTAGTGTCAGGTGTTATTGTCTTGCACAGTCATGTAAGGTAATAATTATTATTCTGATTTTACAGAGGAGGAGATTAAGGTCTAGCAAAGTGACCTGATCATGGATTTATGTCTTATAAGTGAAACAGTACTTGAATTCACATTTGTCGGGTTTCAAAGGTCTATGCTACCTCAATGATGTTAAAATGAATATTGGCTAGGATTAAGTTTCCACAGCAACTAAATGTTGAGGAAACATTGCTGATATCACTAATAATTAAAACCAATTCACTATTTAGGAAGCCTCATTCAGTTACCTAAATACTTAGGAAGTATGTGTTCTATTTGCAGGATGAATCTGCAACTAACTGCCCCAAATTTAAACAAAATTTGCTTGTTATGAAACAAATATGTAAAAAAAAAAACCAACTTAATCTAGCATTTACAGTACATAAGCATTAATTAGAATATATTCTTCAGATATGTACTCAACACTATGGTACAGTTAGAAAGCCAACTTAAGATGGACTTCTAGCTCCTGTACTAGTCAATTATACAAAAAAGACACATCCAATTAACAGCTACAATTTCTTGACCATCTACTATATATTCTTTCATTTAATTCTCACTACAAAGGTAAT
Organism: Oryctolagus cuniculus; assembly: GCF_964237555.1. Lineage (NCBI taxonomy): Eukaryota > Metazoa > Chordata > Mammalia > Lagomorpha > Leporidae > Oryctolagus > Oryctolagus cuniculus. Next base: position 96,726,988 of record NC_091435.1, read on the forward strand.
GAGAAAGACATTTCTATTATAATTTTCCCAAAGAGGAAGCTGAGATGAAAAGTCACAGAATTACTAAGTGGTGGAGCTTGGATCTGAACTGAGACCTCTCAGGCCCCAAACCGCATATTCTTTCTTATTTAGAATGAAACATGGATATTTAAACCCCATATGCTTAAGCACTATGTAACATACTATGACTGTGTGCTATAGTTCAACATTTATTAATAAATCCTTAGTCATATAACACTTTATAAAAATCTACTCTATAAAGATTATTTAGGTTAAAGAACTTATTTCATACCTTGTAAAAACAAAATAGCATAAAAAATTATTCAAATTCTAATGTTTCAAAAGACATAGCTATATATCTCAATATATATCTGATTAAATGCTGTGAAAATATTATTTAAAATATAGCTATTGTTATTATCTGGATATAAATTAATAGTTCTGTATTCAAAACCTAGAGCTTTATTAATAATAATGTAATTTTAAAATATTATAATTTATCAGTAGTCATAAAATTAAAAATAATAAAACAACTTAAAATCATATTTGACAATGTTCATACTGCAAAATACTTGATACAGGAACAGGTAATTTCCTACTTTCTGATGTAAGCAAATTACAGTCATAGTTGTTCATCATTAAAGCTCATAATTAAAAAGATGTTGAATATAAAAGGTGGTTACCTGTGCCTTTTCAGTACTTGTAGGATGGAGTTGTCGGTCAAATACCTTCTTCATGACATCAAGAAACAAACATGTAACAACCATAAGAATTATGGCAAACCAAGCAGAACCACTTGATAGGAGCTGAATAAATACAAAGTACATATTCTGGGAACCCAAAAAGGGCCTGCAAAGACAGACAGTGGACTTCATAAAAGTAAAACTCAAAGACTTAAACCAAGACACCAAACAAACACACTATACCTGAAAGTAACAATTTTAAGAGCAGTCCAGGAAAATGTTCTGAATTGATAATTAATACAAGATGGGCTTTTCAAAAAATAAAATCCATTTCAATTATTTTTAGTAACAGTTATGGTTTTTATTAGTAGGGGAGTGACAAGCAGTTGACTAGATAACCCTCATTAAATGGTGGGACAGCAAGAGAAATACAGTAATTCAGATTAAGAGACTAAGAAAAGCAACAAAATATTTTCTACTGCTTTATTTATTTATTCTGCTTATTCATTCATAGGCTCTTCTTTAAAAACATATTTTAAAATAAATATACTCACAAATAATATTTCTAGATAGTAATAGTATTATAAAGATGTTCTATTGGGGTTTTACTTATCTTTTTTGTTTTTTTTGTATATATCACTTCAAAAGAATATAGGGGAATACAGAAAGAAATGGAGAAGAGGATTATAAAAAAGCAATACTAATAGGAATATCTTTTTATGATCCTAAATGGAAGTTAATGTTTAGCTAATCTAAGTTTTTTTGACTAACTTCCAAAGTCTTTGCCTGATAAATGGATCAAATGCACATTAGACAAATATAATATAAATTTTCTAACAGAGAGACTTTGGGTGTCCATCACTTACCACAGAATCTTAGTAGAAGCATTAATTTTTCATAGATCAGAATAGTTAGCTAAGTATCTGATTCTACCAATGAAAATGAACCATATTACTAACCTGTCAGAGAGACATTAACTCAACAATCAAAATTTAATGGTTCTATTGGATTTTATTATACACATTAATAAATAATCTGGAGGTAATATGGTTAGTATAAAGAACACTCACTGTGAAGCAAAACAACTGAAGTTTAAATCCTGACTCTGCTACTTCTCTACCTTTGTAACTTTGGAGCTATTTCCACATAGGAAAAATGGGGATAATATTACTGTGGAAGATTCCAAGATGGTGGAATAGGGAGGGAGCTTACTGCTCTAGGCTAGGGGAAGATAGCTTTAAAAAGTGGAAAGAGTGAGATCTCGGAAAAGTTAGGGAGAAAACTGCAGTGGAAACTCCGTGGAAGGAAGAGGGATGCTGTGGCTCCACAAGGAGGCTGTGGATGCACAGCAGGAACACTGACACAACAAACCCCAGCACCCAAGAGCCTCAGCACCAGCTTTGGAGAGTGAAGTGAGACCAGCCTGCACCAGCCCAAGCCACTGGTGAAATCAGCATATGAAAAAGTTATCTGTACTCCCATGTTTACTGCAGCTCAATTCACAATAGCTAATATACGGAATCAACCCAGATGTCCATCAACTGAAGAGTAGATTAAAAAAAATTATGGTATATGTACACTATGGAATATGACAGAGCAGTAAAAAAGAAAAATGAAATCTTGTTTGTAACAAAATGGATGCAACTGGAAATCATTATACTTAGTGAAATAAGCCAGTCCCAGAAAGACAAATACTATATGCTCTCCCTGATCTGTGGTAACTAATAGAGTACCTAAAAGGTAATCTATAGAAGTTAGATTGAGACTTGGAGATGCACTGATTTTGAAGAGCCCTTGTCTTGACTGTTGAGAAACAGGTTTTTATTTTTCATACCATTTGTTAAACTCTTAGTTTAGGGTTAAGCTTATATGTTTAAGATAATTAAGATAGATCTTAGTAAAAAATTTGAATGGGACTAGGAGAGGGAGGAGGGAGAAGGGTGAGAGTATGGGCAGGAGGGAGGGTAGGGTAGGAAGAATCACTGTCTTCCTAAATTTGTATATATGAAATGCATGAAGTTTGTATACATTAAATAAACTGTTTCTTGGTAAAAAGAAAAAAAAAGTAAGATTAAAAAAAAAAGATTATACTGTAATGAATCGTGCAGTACCTTAGATAAAACTTCTAGAATATAGTAGATATTCAATAAATGTTAGTTTTTCACCTCCATGTCAGTAAGATCAACCAAAAGAAGTGACTTTATTATCAGGATAGGGTATCAAAACTCTTCTAGGTGAAATTTATTCACAATGAAATCATCACAATAAACATTTATTATAGGTCAATCAATATAATCAAAATATAATATAGTAACTCACCAGAGAATCCCTCCATAAAACAAAGAAAACACAAAATAAAATATAATAGATCCCCAGGTAACAAGATGATTGATCCACGTCCAAAAATGAGTTTCCAGAGCCATCTAAAAAATTTTTAAAAAATCCTTAGAAATATAAAATAGTAAAGCTTTAACATGTTAGATAAAACTAAAGAATAAAACATTAATTTTAAGTGTCTAAAAGTCTCATGGCATAGTCTCTCAAAAGAAAAATACTTATGTAAGAGTCCTTTAAGAAACTGAATAATTTCAAGTTTATAGTATTTTTCTTTTGTGAGGAAGCAATGCTGAAATTTCATCTGATTATTCTCAACTATATGGCCCAAAACAAAGTTTGTTGTTTTGCATTACTTATAGAGAAGCAAAATTTCAATGACTATTATTTTTATTTGACCATAAGAATTAGCTAAGACTTTCTAAAATAATAAAAGATATTTTTGGATAAAATTTAAATGAATTATTAAAAAAAGAGTAAGTGAAATTACTCATTATTCAGTAAGGAAAGGGAAATACCTAAAACTAAAGAAATGAAGACATTTAAGTACTAATTATATAAACACAAATGTGTCCAAGTTCATAATTTCAGTACTAACCTTTACTGTGACTGTAATAACCATGACTGTGAAGACCAAAGTGCCAAATGTCCAGTTTCCAAACATCTAAATAGAAAGAATAAACTATTACATTTTGTGTCATGATGTTAAACCAGACATCTGGTTAAAAAGTAATTTCATTCTTTATCATAAACATCACTTTTCTTATACATCATGATCCTTTGGATAGCATCAGACTGAGAACCCAAGAATGGGTTTAGAATTATGTTGCACAGGCTGATTTAGTTGTTCATAGCTACTTTATTTCTGTTACAAAGTAAAAATGCTAACAAAGCCATGTTCTCCCAACCAGAAGTTACAGCAGACCACTTGGCTTGCCACACTGTATAAGCAGAGCAGAAGAAAAGAAATTTACCTTAAAAATCAGTATCTGAAAGGAAAGATAATGGCCACTAGAATTACTCTTCAAAGGATTCCATGTAAAAATGCAGTTAATGCCAAAAAGGATTCTTTTTACTAAGGTTTATTAAACATACAGAATCCCAAAAGAATATCAAGATTTTATTTTCACATGTAGTAGAACAAGAGATTAATATTAATTTGGCTTACAAAGTAGTCATAATTTTAACATTAGTTTAAAGAAATATTTGAAAATGTCATTTAAGAATAGATTTCTAACAATTAGCATTACTTGATAAATTACTTAGTCCTACCTATAAACTAACTTTATTGTTAAATCTCGTAAGTTTCTATAAGAATTAGGGCACACAAAAAAGGACAGTAGATAACAAACCATCAGTAAAATAAACAGTTATTATAAGTTACTATAAAATAGTTATTACCAAAAGTGAAATATTTATTAAAATTCAAGTTATTTATATGAGAGGGAGGAGGAGGAGGTGGGGGGGAGAGAGAGAGGTAGGGGGAGGGAGGGAGAAACTAGAGAGACAGGGAGAGCTCCCATCTGCTGGTTTGTGGTCAGGGCTGGGCTTGGCCAAAATCAGGAGTTGGGCAATCCATCCAGGTCTCCCATGTGGGTGGCAGGAAGCTATTTACTTCTGCATTAGCAGGAAGCTGGAGTTAGGAGTCAGAACTGAGAATCTAACCTAATTCTGATCTGGGACACTGCTGTCTTTACTGTTAGGATAAGTGCCCACTCTCAGATTACAGACATTGAGAGTATTTGGAGAGTTTACTTGTCAAGAGAAGAATGGGAAAGTCATACTGAACTTGTTCTTACTTTCTTACTTTTATCATCTATAGAAATGATTCAGAAATGCTGAAGATAAGTGAGTCTCAACTCAGCACTTGGAGAAGTACCAGTCTTGTCTTTCAGGACTGTGGGGACAGATACTTCAATGTAGCCAGGGGACTTCGGCCATAGCGGATTTAGGGCTTCCTCTTGCCTAAGCCCTTTCCCAGGCCTTAGAAGGGGTCATGGAAACACTGTCACATTTGATGGGGGTGGGTAATATCATAAAGAGTAATGATTTCAACGGAAATCACTTAGTTTAGACTGTAGTCTCTTTCCATTATGACTTCCTGTTTTGCTGGTTGGTGATGAAGTGGGTGGAGAGGGTATTTTGGGAACCTGGCTGAAGAGAAATGAGTTGAGCTTACATTTGGTTTGGATGAAGTAGGACACATTTATGTCACTCACAGCACTTTCACATACAGTAACTTTATATTTGTAAAGTTTCTTTTTTCTTCTTAAAGAAGGTTTGGTAAATTTTACTAAACCTGGATCTATGCCTGCTCAGAAGAGACAAAGATTTTAAAAATAGTTTCTATCCAATTTGCCTCCTTCTGGAATCAGCTGCAGGTAGGAAGCATGCGTGCACCCAGTGTTCAGATAAAGAAGTGGGGCAGACGGCTGGTGCAGCGGTTAAGATGATGTCTGCATTGCCTTTATCACACAGTCGAGTCCCTAGACTTGAGTCTTGGCTCCATTTCCAATTCTGGCTTCCTGTTAATGTGCATCCTGGGAAGTAGCAGGTGATCACTCAAGTACTGGGGGTCCCTGCCACCCACATGGGAGATCTGGATTGAGTTCTGGGCTCCTAGTTTTGGCTGTTGTGGGTATTTGGGGGAGTGAACAAGCGGATGAAAAATCTCTGTCTCTGTTTCTCTGCTTTTCATAGAAAACAAATTAAAAATAATTAAACCATATCCCCTTCTTTAAAACAAACAAACTCAGCCTTGGACTGAGCCCTGGACATTGCTCCATGGTGATTTTGTCCCTCAGGAGACATTTGGCAGAGTCTGAAGACATTTTTGGTTATCATTACCAGGGAGATGTTGTATGTGTGCTACCGGTATCTAGTGGGTCGTGGCAAGGCATGCTGCTAAACATTTTCCAATTCAGAGGACAGCCCCACAACAAAAAATTATCCAGCTGATTCTGAGGGCAGAAAGAAAAGACTGAAAGTGGGTAGTAAAAAATATTAGGAAGTCAAAGTTAAGTATGGAGGCTGAGAATAGAAGGAACACTGTGCCTGATGGTCAAATTCCTAAGGTCTGAGACATGCTCTTGGATTCAGTAATGCAGAACTGGTGGTGACAATAAAACCGTGATTTTAGATCATAAAGATCTTTAAGGGTGAACAGGAAGACAGGAAGTAGAAACAGTGACAAGGAATAACTTAATAACTTATTCAAGTTTTGCTCTAAATACAGAAAAAATGTCATCAGAGCAGGCAGTTGTAGGTCTGGAAGTATGTTTTTTATTACAATATGGGACAGCATGTTCATAGGGTATTGGATTTGAGCCAACAGAGGACAAAGAAGGGCTAACTATAGGAACAAAGTCCTGGGTTAAGGAAGAATGAGTTTAAGAACAAACAAAAGATGAAAACCTTCTCTTTATCAGGCTTGACTATCCACCTATCTGCTTAAGAATTTGAGAATTACCTTTCTTAGAGTAATTAGTTGTTCAGCTCTCCAGTAGAAACTAAGTCATCAATGGTAACAAAAGACCAATTGTCATACCATAAGAAGAAAGATATATGTTTCTAAAGTTCAGTTACATCTGATTTTCAATTAAGTATCTGGAATATTGTTAGTTCTTTAAGTATGTGTCTCATGAATAAACCAGCATACAAGGAAATTCTACAATGGATTAGATAAAGATACCTTTACCATATAATCTTCTAATAAAAATTCTTATCTATCTTTAGGAATTAAATTATAGATGTTTTCTTGAATGACTGGATTAGAAATTACAGTAGTTGAGTTATTTGAATCGAAATAAAGGACACTGGGTTCTCTGTGGGATACAGATACAATGTAGCATATTTCCAGCTCTTATCACCTAATGATTAGCTTTTAACAATTCATAACATGTATCGCATGAAAAAGAAATTAAAGGTCAGAAATAAGAAAAGAAATAATTAAAAATTACAGAAAAATAGAAAATACCACAACAAAGGTTTGTGTTTTTGCTTCTCAAAATTACAAGCTGAAATTTCATCTCCTTCATTCTACACTGCATTGCTAACTGTTCACCCCCAACTAATCGCCAAATGGCCTGAATCTTCAAGGCTTGATGAAGAGGTGAAGAGTTACTTTCTCTTTTGTCTTTATTTTCCATTTAATTTTTTTTTTTTTTTTTTTTTTTTTTTTTTTTTTTTGACAGGCAGAGTGGACAGTGAGAGAAAGGTCTTCCTTTTGCCGCTGGTTCACCCTCCAATGGCCGCCGCTGCAGCCGGCGCACCGCGCTGATCCTGGCAGGAGCCAGGAGCCAGGTGCTTTTCCTGGTCTCCCATGGGGTGCAGGGCCCAAGCACCTGGGCCATCCTCCACTGCACTCCCTGGCCATAGCAGAGAGCTGGCCTGGAAGAGGGGCAACCGGGACAGAATCCGGCGCCCCAACCGGGACTAGAGCCCGGTGTGCCGGCGCCGCAAGGTGGAGGATTAGCCTATTGAGCCACGGCGCCGGCTTATTTTCCATTTAATTTTTAATGTAATAGAATATTGTGTTTTAGCTTGGTAATGAAGGTCTGACAATCTCAAACTCTTTAATGGAGAAGCCTAACTGGAATTAGACTGCTCTAACAACTTTTCACTTTTTCTTCCCATCCTATATCTTTTAAATTTTAATTTACTTTTTTAAACGAGGTATATATTTTCTTTTTTTTCTTTTTTAAAGATTTTATTTATTTGAAAGACAGAGTTACAGACAGAGGTAGAGAGAGAGAGAGAAGTCCTCTATCCGCTGGTTCACTCCCCAAATGGCCACTACGGCTGGAGCTGGGCTGATCTGAAGCCAGGAGCCAGGAACTCCCTCCAGGTCTCCCATATGGGTACAGGGGCCCAAGGCCTTGGGCCATTCTCGGCTGCTTTCCCAGGCCACAGCAGGGAGCTGGATGGGAAGTGGTGCAGCTGGGACCTGAACAGGCATGGATATGGGCTGCCAGCGCCACAGCCTGGGGATTTAACTTGTGGTGTCACAGCGCTGACCCAAGGTATACATTTTCATGAAGAGAAAATATCATTAATGATAGATATTTTCCTTTGAGGCCCTATACACTTTAGTAGTAAATGGACAAAACAAGACAAAACAGGAAGGGATCTCCCTTTGAAAAGTAGTTAGTGTGGTGCTGGTGTTGTGGTGCAGTGGGTTAAGCCGCCGCCTGCAAAGATAGGGGATGCTGGTTTGTGTCTCGGCACATAGCACATCAGATACACAGCAGCTACTATGAAAACACAGTTCTCAGATGAGAAGCAGGAAGGGGCAGACCACAACCCACTGTGTGAGCTAATTTCTGAATTAGCTTGATTGTCTAGTCATTTCAGTTTCATTTTCAGATTATATTCTCTATAGCCTTTCTGCTTCAATTTCTATTTGTGTGAAACTTTATAAAGTTAAAAATTTTAAACTTGTATTTACATTTTAATTTAACATCTCAAACTATATGAGTTAGATCTAATTTTTATTTTATTTTCTATGACAGAAAATTATCAAAAACCAAACCAAATAAAACTATTTAAGCATTTTCTTTCCAAAACTAAATATTTTACCTGGCCATTTCCAAGCAGAGATGCATCTTTGCCAATTAGAAAATAGGATCCAAAAAAGAAAATAAAGGCATGACTGAAACCCAGGATGGTCCAATAAAGAAATGTTTTAATGCTTAACAGACGATTTTTACTAATGTCTCTAAATTAAAGAAAAGGAGAAAGAGAAAAAGTGACAAATTAGGATTTATTATTTACCTGTTAAATAATAATATTTGGTAATTAAAAAATAAATTCTAATTTAAAACTGCTTGAAAATATTAGCAGAGAAAATAAATCCAAATTTACAAACCACCACTTCTAATATCATACATCCAAAGTTCAAAATACTTTCTCATTTGAGAAAGAAATGATACAGGCATAATTCTTCAGTTTAATTGTGACAAGCTGAGCTATCTGTATTATGTTCTTCTGTGAACCTTCAGTTACTCTGCCATGATGTTCTCTTTAGTGAGGTCATCTGAGTGAGGGTCAGCATTTAGATTCATTTTTTAAAAAAAGATTTGTTACTTACTTGAAAGGGAGAGTTACAGAAAGAGGGAGAGAGAGAGACAAAAAGAAGGCGAGAGAGGGAGAGAGATATCTTCCATTCGGTGGTTCACTCCCCAAATGGATGCAATGGCTGAGGCTGGGCCAGGCCAGGCCATCTGTGTCTCCCATGTGGATGGCATGGACCCAAGAATGTGGGCCTTATTCTGCTGCTTTCCCAGGCTCATTAGCAGGGAACTGGACAGCAGGTGGAGCAGCCAAGACCTAAACTGGTACTCATATGGGACGCCAGTGTCACAGGTTGTGGTTTAACCTGCTGTGCTACAACACTGGCCCCTAGGCTCCTTACTAATGTTCCTCTCAACAACAGCTATCAAGAGAAGAAACAACTTGTGCCACTCGTGGGTCATGCATACCCTGTCTTAGATATCCAGGAAAACCAAAGAGAGTTATTCCGTATCTGGATAATGGATACCTCTATAGACACTTCTGTAATTACTTTACAGCAGACCCCTATGTTGGTCCAGAGGAGGATTCACATCTCTGTGTTTTCTTGGTTTTGGCAAAGCAGGAATGAAGCAGGAGAATCTGGGAAGGTAATTAATGTCCTCAACCCAGCATTTGGCAGTGATTATTACTCAAAAATCCGGTAATACCAAAACATAAACTACTTTTTTTTGGAATTCTAGAGATAACTAATTAATGAGTAATTTCTTCTATGTGAAAGACAGTATTACTGGTTTACAACAGTAAGTACAAATTACATAATCATCCAATGCATTTCTAGGATAAAAGTATTCATTCTTCAAAATGTTGGGAAAGTTATTCAAATTTTCTTTGATGATCAATAACCAATTAAGCCATAAGACAACCAAAGTACTTTCCTTAGTAAAGTATTAACCGCCAAGACACCACCTAATATATTTGGCTATATTTTTAGGTACATTTTAAAACTGGTAACTATTGCACACATTATTTGCAATCAGAAATGCTGTGGACATTTAATATCAGAAAATACTTACCGATAGAGGGTAGGCTTGTTCTGTAATATATGAGGGTCTATATGCTGTTCCAAAAGACTATATATCAGAATAGGTAGGGAAGTAAAACAAATGTTGTATAAAGTCAGGTACACACTGTCATACAGTGTCTAGAAAGAGACATTGGAAAAATTTTCAGAATTTAAACTATGTATTACTATTACCCTTTTGTATATAATCCCAAAGCAGCATATTAAATATAAGCATACAATTGTAGGTTTTACAGTTGACATCAAATTCCGTTTAAGTAATTCCAAGTAAATAACTCCAATTTATTTTTACGTAGACATATAATATTCTTAGATTTATATTCTTTGTAGAAATTGGAATGATTTGCTGTTGATGTTTCTGAAATTGCAGTGAATTGGATCTAAATTTCAAGATTCTCCACAATTTGGCCCTTGTGATATATTTTTACATATTTTTCCCACAAGCATCCTAGTGTCTTACCATGCCTTAGAAATGTAATACATATGATTTTGCTCTCATGGCTTGGTCACCCCATGTATGTCCTACATTTTCTTTAAGGCAATGAACAAGATTCTTCTTCTATGAACTTTTTTCATGGTGGTGCCAGTCCTTGATGATAGCTTCCTTCTCTGAGGAGTCATAGGTGATACTATTGGTACTAACTGCTTAGCACTTTGCTAAAGCTTCAGATACTGATTTTATTGTTATTAACACTGTCTCCTAAATTACAGTGTAAGGTCCCTGAAAACCCTACATCAATCCAGATCAGGTCACATTGTCATATGATCTTACAGCATTCTTATTATCCTTATTTCATTCAGATAAAGAAATTGTTACTGGCAATCAGTGCTCAACCAGCTATTTGTAATTCAGAATTATAGACTAAAACCAGAGAAGACAGTGATTAAGCACAGAAACAGCACATGAAAAACAAAGATAATTAAGCTCTTAGTTTTTCAACAAATTAGAAACAATGCCTTAATCAATTTGAGATGTATAATGTGTTATGAAGAAAGGGGGCTCAACTAATCAGACGGAGTAGGTCCAAGTCACGGGTGACTCATCAACTTATGTGATCTTGAGCAAGCTACTTGATTTCTGTGGATTTCACTTTCTTTTTCTATGAAATAAAACAGTTCAGGAATGGCAAATACCTGACATGTGTGCCACTGAAGACTTCTCCCATGTCCGTGTCCACCACAGCCACTGCTAAACAATCACAGCATCTCCTGTCTGAACCTGTGGTCTCTGAAACCTTTTCAGAACAGTACTGGAGAGACCCCTATCAATTATTTAAAGCTAGTTCCTAAGATGAAACTTGCTTGCCATCCTGGCTAAATCAGTAAGTTTCCTTTCAGACCTAAAAAAGTTCTCAGTCAAAAATGAAACTGAAATGAATCTCCAATGCTCATCTGGCCTGGTTTGATAAGGAAGCTACAGAAATATCACAAATAAGCTGAAAAAAGTTATCAAATTCTCTGAGAAGCTGTTAAGAGTTCATACATAGTTTAAAAAAGCATCCACAACTGAAAAATACTTTTGCACCAACACTTACTTCAAACTGAAAACCACAATAAACATGAATGCTATGCTGATCAAATATATGGATCAGAAAGTTTTGTTTAGTTACCTGCAGGACTAAGAAAAAAATGAAAAAAATCCTTCCAAATGTATTCAAAATTTAAATATACACATCTTACTCTAAAAGGACAAAACACAACTTCTGTTTACTTACTTGTTGGGAAAACAAACAGTAGAACTGATATAAAAACTGGGGTGTGATAAAACACACATTCTGAAAAACAAGATAAAATGAGATATAATTAAAATATTTAGGTCTACAAGAGAAAACAAATTCTGAAATGACTAGCTACAAAATTGGTCACACAACTTAGATTGATATGAAATAGATGATTGGTCTGTAAGGACTTGTCTGCATAAAATGGGAAAGTAGAATTCTCATTTTATTAAAAACATCTCCCATCTTTCTAAGCAACAGTGTATATGTCAGAATGAAAAAGCCTTAGCTTTGGTAACTGACAAGCAATGTCGTAATTTTTAATTTATAAACTTCTAATTTTTATTCAGTACTTTTATAGTTCAAAAAGTAAGATTTACCTAAACGTTAGGACTATGAAAGCTTTATATATTACAAAAATATTTAAAGCACACAATAAATGGACTACCAAAACACCTTTCCATCTCAATGAATTGATAAGTAAAAGCTGGAGTAATAAGCTAGAAAAACACTACCATGCTCATCTGATACCAATATGCAGTCCACTAGTGTTCTTTCATTAGCTTGCAGCTGTTAATTACAGAAATATATGCAATATGAGACACTCTGGTTTATCAAGTGTCTTGGTAGCAACGGCTGTTTATATGGGTTCCAGATTCTACCCTCCCAAAAGGGTCCAGAGATAGAACAGTATTTCAACACAATTAGTTTCCTTGTAATCCTATGTTTTATTTATTTATTTTTTAAAGTTTTATTTATTTACTTGAGAGACAGAGTTATAGACAGAGAGAGGTCTTCCATCCACCTGTTTTATTTTACGCATATAAAACCACTATATTAAGGAGTACATACATTTTAGTACACTATCAAGAGGTCAGGCAGGGCACAAAAAGTGTTAAGAAACTTTGCTTGAAACCATCATACTGGAGTGACATGAAAATTTACTTACTGGTTCAAGACAAAGTAACTTTAAAAAAAAAAAAAGATTTACATTTGAAAGTTGGGATTATAGAGAGAGATTTTCTGTCCCCCGTGTTGCACCTCAGATGGCTGCAATGGCCAGGGAGAAACCAGGCTAAAGTCAGGTGCCAGGAGCTTCTTCTAGGTCTCTTCCATGGGTGCAGGGGCCCAAGAACTTGGGCCATCTGTTGCTGCTTTCCCAGGCTCATTAGCAGGAAGCTGGATCAGAAGTGGAGCAGCTGGGACTCCAACCCTCACCCATATGGGATGCCTGGATGTCGCTGTACCACAATGCTGGCCCCAAGACAAAATAACTTTAAAGAAAATCAGATTTAGTGGAGTGAACCAGAAGATGGAAGATCGACGTCTCTCTGTCTCTCCCTTTCTAACTCTGCCTTTCAAATAAACAAAGTAAATCTTTAAAATAAATAAATCAAATTTATTGTATCCTACAACAAACCACGTCACTTTAAACTGTAAGTTTTGATATTTTGACAAATTCAAATACAATAAAATTAGAGAACTTTTCTATCACCAGCTCTTACATTGCTTTCTAGTTAATTCTATCAACTGTACCTTTTGTTCCTAGCTACCACTGATTTGCTTTCTATTAGTATAAATTAGATTTATTTCAAAAATCCTGTAATTTTTTACATAATGAAACTACCAGAAGTGTTTATGCTGAAACTTTAAATTACTATATCAATAATTGATTTTATTTATGCATGAAACTTACCTTATAAAAAAAATACTGTACAAGGGTAGCTATTCTAATATAATAAAAATGACCATGAACAAAAAGTAATTTGGAGAGGAATTTAAATCTAGCTATTGCATAGTCACTATTTCTTGCAGCCTGTCTTCCTTCTTTACCCATGATTCCTGTAATACAGAAAACAAAAAAGCATGATTACTGTTAACACACAGAATAATTTTCATCATACATCTGAAAATATCTTAATTGTTTATAGTGGTTGAACCTGAACTTACAAAGAACACTAAATCCTCATTTACAGCAGATAGCAGTTGTCCCTAAAAGTTATTCTACTTAAATATGTAATAGACAGTTGGAATACATACCTGACATGTAACATCAATTTTCAAGGAAGTATAATAAAATACAATATTATAAAAATAATATTGAAAGTTAAGGATCTAGTAGGTGCATAAATTATTATACTGATAAGCATAAAACATGGAGTAATAGAATTCTGACAGAATGCTATGAAATAGCTTGAATTTCACTATTACCAATGAATATATTCACTGAAATTATTCATATTGAATTGTTTGAACCTAGCAAAAAATAAGCAAGTTTAACTCTTTTAAAACTTTTATGTGTAAGTGCTTTTTCAAGAAAAAAATATTTAAAATAAAATTTTAAGTTGTACAATATCATTTAAATAATTGTAACCTTTTATCTGACAAATATGAGTATAATTTTTAGGTTACAATAATCATTTAGGCTTCAAAACAGCAAAAGAGTTATTGCCAAATTCATTTATTTTCAATATAAAATAAACTTTTAAAGCTTACTTTTCAAAGTTAAATTTTAAATTTTGTTATTAAAGTTCAAAAGGCTCCAAAATGTACAAAGAAAATTACCTATTCATGGTGCCTAGAGAAAACCACTGTTTTCTGTCTATATCCTTTTAGAATTTCCTTCTGCATACTTTGTGTCTGTGTATTTAATATATATAAGAAAATGTGTACAAAAATGAGATAGTTACAAAATGCTTTTGTTACTTAATAGAGTGTGGATATCGCTTATAATATATCCACGGGTACTTCAAAAAGATATGGAAAAATTGAATTAAAAGGTAAGCTATTTGGGGCCAAAAAAAACCTTTGCAATCTATACATAGTCTTTTCACAATATAAATTTTCCATGAACTTTGAGGCCCCCTCATATCTTTATCAACATATTCAATCATTTTATTAAAGAAATTCCTGGATGCATAACTGCAATGTCAATAGGCAGATATGGGGATTTAAAAAAGTTCATGGAAAAATAGGATTAAAATATAACGTGCATTTTCCATGAACTATGTACACTTACAATTTCGTTATGAATAAGAGTGCAGGGTATACCAATCTATAATTCCAGTAAGAATGCTTGAGAGTATCTGTTTATCTATATCTTTGTCAACTCAGGTTTAACAATTTTTGTAATTGCTGCCAATCTGATAGGCAATTTTAACCAGCATTGCTTTGACTGTTAGAGATTGAATACTTTTTCATTCCTTCTGCATATTTCCACTTAAGTTTTTTCCTATTCTGCTTACTTTGTTAATACATCACATATTAGGAATATCTGACTTCATCAGATAATCTGCAAATATGCTAGTGTGGCCTCTGGTTTTAAAATTTATTTTCCACCTTACGAGATTTGAAATGTGTCTTTCATGACCTACTTAGCAAAGTTTTTTGTACTTTAATATATGATATAGAGAGTTTCATCAAATTATGGAGATTTATAGAAACAACAATGTACAAACTAGAGAGGACATCGACTTTTCAAAATGAAGAGTTAATTATCTCAAAGAGGAAGGAGCTGATCTGGGAGATTCATTGGAGACATCAGACTTGACAGCTTCTCAACACAGGATATTACAGGCACTATTCTAAAACAGAGACTTGTCCAACTCTTCTGTCAAAGTTTATCCTTCAATAAAAAGTTCATATCCATATTTTCCTCTTTTGCTCTTTATTTGTAAAATAAACTTACAGAGGAAGAGAGGTCAGAATATGCAATGATTAATAAATTAAGAGGTTAAAATATGCAATGATTAATAAACTTAATGTAAGGAAGTAATATCAGTATTTTGAATCCAATAAAAATTTTAGGTAAAAATAGAAAATTGAATAAAGGCTTTTACTGAAATCAGAAACTATCTCATATTTTATATTTTTATTACAGTCTGGGTAATTTTCTACACCTAAAATTATTTTCAAAGTTCACTGTAGAATCTTTAGATTCACAAATAAAGTAAATAATAATAACATTCTAAAACAAGATTTTAAAACCATCAGGGCAACTCTGTAAATCACAAGCTTAGATTTTAAAAAGAGTAAAACAAGGTGTGCAAGTACTCTATAAGGTACAAAATGCATGAAAAAATAGTTTCTTTTATTCAGAAGAATTGGCAAAAATAAAATTCACTACAGTGGTATTTAATTCCTTAAAATTTGGAACTAAAATATCCTAAATGGTGAGTTTAATAGATTTTAACAGAGCTACACAATAATATACTGCTATGTTGCATTTAGTTTTGATTCACATGTCTACAAAAGGAAAATCTGAAACCACCAA
This sequence comes from Oryctolagus cuniculus, assembly GCF_964237555.1. Taxonomy (NCBI): domain Eukaryota; kingdom Metazoa; phylum Chordata; class Mammalia; order Lagomorpha; family Leporidae; genus Oryctolagus; species Oryctolagus cuniculus. The sequence goes on from NC_091435.1 coordinate 96,743,089, forward strand.
ATAATTACATCAATTTAAAAAGTTTAGGAAAAAAAAGTCAATCACCTATTCCAACATGTGCTTCCTGTATCATGCTTACATCATTAGCACCATCCCCAACAGCCAAGGTTATAGGTTTCTCAGGGGAGATTTTTATCAATCTGATTACCTGAAAGACAATGAATTAGCTCTTTATCATAGAATTTCAGTTTTCTCATATTTGCATAAAGCCATTTATCTGACCTGACTCTGAATTAAAAGAATGGTAATGAAAGAACTAATCTTGTAATATATAAGAAATGCACTGGTTTTCACTTTTTTGAGAGATGTCTCCATTAAGATTTTAGGGAAGTCTTTCAGAAACTCATAACAAAACAGTATAACGTTTGCATTCTATCTCTTAAATACATTTTATATTTTAAAAAGCTTAATAATTTTGTTTTGTTAAAAAATCGCACTTTAATTGAATTCTGTTAGGAAAATTTTTTTCTTTCTCATGAAATGATTCTTTTCACTTGATACATAGGAACGATAATTGCTTTCTCTTACAAAAAAATTGAGAAAATTTTAATAAGCAATCAAAACTAAACCAGATGAAATAAAAATAAATCTTACAAATTCTTCAATGTACTTTTATAAAAAACCTGGACATAATCTGTTTATTCTCCAGTTTTAGTTTCTATAACTTACGGTATCTGAGTTACAATAATTTAGGCACTGTAATGAAATTTTACAAAGCCCAAAAAATTAGATGTCTAATCTATTAGATGCATGTGAAATAATCAGTACTTAATGTGCACTGCAAAAGATATTTGTGAAAGATACAGTCTAAGACCTCAAATTTCATATCTGGAATTAAAAAGAGTTTGTATACATTTCCATTTCAATCATGGGTGGCTGAAATTTAAATATTTCCTGAATATAGTTTTATATTACATTAGGTTGCTTTTCAACTTTTCTACTAAAGATCTGTTTACCACTTGATGGGCACTTTTAGCAAACAACTATCATTTCATGAGAGTAAGAACCACTCGAAGGTGCAGATGGATTGAAGTCTTCAAGGCTCCTTTACCAGCTAAGTAACTAATTTGTGTAATATTAGCTATCACACTTCAAATTTGTATTGCAGCAAGATAAAAAACTGCTGCCCCTCACAGATTTTCTAGTCATTATAAATACTTGAAACTTGAATGTTCAGAGGACTCTGAAATTCATTTAATATATATGGTTAAAGTGATTAAGATTCATATTCTACGTATCACCAAATGAAACTAGGTAAAGCATTAACTTAAAAATATTTTTAGATTTAAATATCTTCATGGGAATTCTCATAAAATATGCATACTTTCGCTTTCTGCAGTGGTGCCATACGACAGCATAACACAGCTGAACAATTCCTGCAAACTTCCATAAATAGTTTTTCATGTTCCCTGAGTGCAAGAGAGAGGCTGGTTCCATCCACCACCAGCCCATGCTGAATCACATGATCTTCTGTAATTCTAAAAGAGAAAACAATGATACCCTCCATAAGATACCCTGAAGTAACATTATTTACACTCATATAGAAAAAAGATTCTTATGAAAGATGAACAGTTCACTCAGTCTGTTTTAAGACTGACAGATCAGGGAACAAATTCAGTTACATAATCTGAAAGTTAAGATTAAGAAGAATTGAGAGATACTGATATGATGAGAGTTCAGTTATGTGATGAGTTTATACAGAAATACAATAACTATATATTTTTTCTTATTGAAGATGATGTATTTATTATTTGAAAGTCAGAGTTTCAGAAGGAGAGGGAGAGACAGAGGAGAGAGATCTTCTATTTGCTGGTTCACTCCCTAGATGGCTGCAATGAGCAGCGCTGGGCCAGGCCAAAGACAGGAGCCAGGAACTTTACTCAGGTCTCTCATGTGGGTGGCAGGGGCCCAAACACTTGGGCCATCTTTTGTTGCTTTCCCAGGTACACTAGCAGGGAGCTAGATTGGAAGTGGAGCAACAGGGACATGAGCCAGCACCCATATGGGATGCTAGTGTGGCAGGCGGCAGCTTTACCTGCTACACTGCAACACCAGCCCCAGTAACTATATTTTCTAAAATGTGAATTATAACACATAATCTAAGGATATTCTCACAAACTGTGAATATGGAAATTCTTACAAAAATATAAATATTATTAGCTACAATTGTAGCAAATTCTAATTTTGAAAAATTAAGTCAATCAAGAATGTTCAGGTAGATTCATGAGCTAGATTTACCATGTGTGTGAGCAGGAAGGAAAGAAATGAAGGACTCAATGCTGTCTTACTGTAACTGCTATAATGGATGATAATGACACATATTACTATGTTGGAACAGGAATAACACCTCACTTGTCATATGCTATGCAAGTGCTACTCAAAAGTATGATCTGACTACCGGCAGCTGGGCAAACTATTGGCTGCCAGAAAATGTGAGGAGGAATCTACTCAATGTACATTAAATTAGGGTTTTCTCTAGACGTATGATGATCTCACAACCCATGGGATATTTAAGAAATATGAAAAAGGGGCCGGCATTGTTACACAGTAGGTTAACGCCTGTGACAACAGCATCCAATGTAGAGCAGCAGTTTGTGTCCCAGCTGCTCTGCTTCCAACCCAGCTCCCTGCTAAAGTGCTTGGGAAAGCAGCAGATGATGGCCCAAGTACTTGCGTCACTGCCACCCATGTGGGAGATGAGGATGGAGTTCTGGGCTCCTGGCTTAAACTAAACCAGCCCTGGCCATTGGAATGATTTTGGGAATGAACCAGTAGATGGAAGATCTCTCTCTCCTCTCTCTGTGACACTCTACCAGTCAAATAAATAAATAGATCTTTAAAATATATGGAAAAGCTTATAGAGTTATGAAACACAGTAGACAGCACCTGTTCATCTCTGTAGCCTCTTAGTTTGCTACGGCCCACACCCTCTCCCACCTACCTTGTTCTGGGGCTACATTTTCCTATGGATTCTTGAGAAAGCCTCCCTCCCAGCTCTGTGAATGTGCATACCTTCCCCCTCTGCTTTTGGTATTTATCCAGTTAACTTCTCACCTCTCAGGAGGCAACAGGGTTTCAGTTCTTCCAGAGCTCTCCCTGATACTCTAGGTCCAGGCTAAGTTTCCCTCTCTGCCTGTCTCAGTCACAATTCAGTTGTGACAGATCTATGACAATGTATTTACTTCTCTGTTTTTCCTACAATCCATGTATTTTGAGAATAAACAACATATTTTATATGACTCTCTGTTCCAAATGGCTAGATAGGAGACCATATATGTTTGTGAAGAAAGGGATATATAAACTAAAGCAATCAAAGGTATGGAATTCCTGGCTCTACCTAAGTTTTTCATAAACATTTTTAGAAAGACACTTCCTGAAAGTCTATAAATTGAAATCCTATTAACTTACATGTCTATAGAAGAAAACATATTCTACCAAAAAGACTTAGTATCTTCAAAATATGGTATACAACTGATGGAAGACCTCTGTCTCTCCCTCCCTGCCTCCCTCTTGCTCTCTCTCTGTTTCTGAATCTCTAACTCTGCCTTTCAAATAAAAAAATAAATCTTAAAAAAACCACAAAAAATGGTATAAATTTCACACAGCCAAGTGCTATAGTCTGTCCCCTCCAAAATGCATGCTGAAACTTAAGCTCTGTAATGGTGGTATTAAGAAGTAGGGCACTGGCCGGCACTGCGGCTCACTAGGCTAATCCTCCGCCTTGCGGCACCGGCACACCGGGTTCTAGTCCCGGTCGGGGCGCTGGATTCTGTCCCGTTTGCCCCTCTTCCAGGTCAGCTCTCTGCTGTGGCCAGGGAGTGCAGTGGAAGATGGCCCAAGTGCTTGGGCCCTGCACCCCATGGAAGACCAGGAAAAGCACCTGACTCCTGGCTCCTGCCATCGGATCAGCGCGGTGCGCTGGCTGCAGCGCACTGGCTGCGGCGGCCATTGGAGGGTGAACCAACAGCAAAGGAAGACCTTTCTCTCTGTCTCTCTCTCTCACTGTCCACTCTGCCTGTCAAAAAAAAAAAAAAAAAAAAAAAAAAAAAAAAAAAAAAAAGTAGGGCATTGAAGTTGGTGCTGTGGCTTAGCAGGCTAAGCCTCTGCCTGCAGTGCCAGCATCCCATATGGGTGCCAGTTCATGTCCCAGCTGCTCCAATTCTGATCCAGCTCCCTGCTTATGGAAGATGGCCCAAGTGCTTGGCCCCTGCACCCATGTGGGAGACCTGGAAGAAGTTCCTGGCTCCTGGCTTTGAATTGGCCCAGCTCCAGCCACTGCGGCCATCTGAGGAGTGAACCAGCAAGTGGAAGTCCTTTCTCTCTGTCTCTCCTTCTCTTTGCCTGTAATTCCAGCTCTCAAAGAAATATATATATATTTTAAAGAAGTGGGGCCTTTTGGGAAGTGATGATCGTAAGGGCTCTGCCCTCACGAGTGGATCACTGCTCTAGGACGCAGCATTCCTGGAGGCAACAACAAGGCACCCTCTTGAAAGCAGGCAGCAGCCCTCATCAGGTAACCTGCTGGTGCCTTGATCCTGGATTTCTCAGCCTCCAGGAGTGTGGAAAAAACAAGCAAACTCTCGTCTTTATAAATTACCTGGTTTCAGGTATTTTTCCATAGTGCACAAATGGACTAAGAAAGCAAGCCTTAAATCTACTTTGAGTATAGTCTTCACTTTAATATATAAACTTACGTTATTTATTTGTTGGAGGGGGAGGGGGAGGGGAGAGGAAGGGGAAGAGAGATGGGGAGGGAGGAGAATGAAAGAGCAAGCTTCCATCTACCAGTTCATTCCCCAAATGCCTGAAAAAGCTGGGGCTGTACCAGAACTGAAGCTGGGAACTGGGAATCCAGGTCTGCCACATGGGTAGCTGGAGCCCAGTTATTTAAACTGTCACTGCTGCCTCCCAGGGTCTGCATTAACAGGAAACCAGGAGTCAAACTCAGACACTCTGATGCCAAACACCGACACCTTAACTGGCATCTTAACTTCTAGGCTAAATGTCCACCTAGGTTCTTTACTTTGTAACTTTTGCACAAAAAAGGAAAGGAACAATACTAATCATTGTAACATATTCATGAAAAGCACTTATATTTGAAGACTTAAAGATATATGCTAAAATACAAATAGTATCTATAAATGCTTATAATTATTAAGCATTTAATATTTTTATTAAATGCATAAATGTATCTATAACTTTTAGTATTTTTAAGGATATATATTTATAATCAGAAAAAAAAAAGGAAATGAAATTTCAACAAACTTTTATTGACTAGGTTGAAATCATAGTAATAATTGAGTACAACTCCTAATAGAAGTCTACTAATGAGAATAACATCTTTTTGGGTGGGGAATAATATTTCACTTCATTAGAGTTCGAAGTTAATGTTCCCTACCTACCTACCATCAACATTAATTGTAAACATTTCCTTGTTAGCACTGATTCATCTGTAAGGAGATTTTAATTTTAATACAACAGAACTGTATATATGATCTAGATGTTAAATTCATTCTTGAAAATGTCTTTCCAAGCAGGTAGGCCAGCTAAAATATCACCATATAATAAACATAATAGTTTGCCTCCTAGATCAATAATAAAATCATCTCCACTTCACTGTTTCTTAAAATTGTGATATTGTAAGCCCATTCTTCTTTTCTTGTTTTGACATGATGGTCATACACTGACAATAAAGGGTACAACATGGTACTATACAGCATCCCCCACATCAAGTTCTATGAGGGCACTTTAAGATGTTCATGGAAGGCAGAATTAAAAATTCACAAAGGTTTTGAAATCCGTGCACAGCTTTTTTCTTCATACACATTTTCCAAGAATTTTCTAAAGGCCCCCTAACTGCGGCACTGTGATTTGCAGCGGACCAAGCAGCAGTGTGAGGTATGGGAGAGCACTTCAGAGGTCTCTGCAGCAACTAGTCAGCTCTGCTGTTGGAAGAGAAAATCAGTCATTTGACACCATGTAACAAATCAAAGTGGCTGCACTCCAATCTACTCTACAGACACTGACATTTGAATTTCATTTAGTTTTCATGTCATGAAATTGTATTCTTTTTTGGATTCTTTTGTATCCATAAAAAAAAAAAAATGTAAAAACCACTTGACCCTGTCAAGAGCAAGCAGTGGCAATGGGACACAGTTTGCTGATCCCTGACCTGAATGATGTAGATACCTATATTCTTACCTTCTGGCAAGCTGCCTTAATTGTTCAGCACATTCGCTGTCTGATTTCTGGTTTGTAAGTTCAAGGATGTTCATGGTTCTATGAAAATGTCCACATGATAAACTCACACTAACAGCTGTTTCATGTTTATCTCCAGTAAGTACCCATACTTTGATGCCAGCCATTCTCAATGCTTCAATAGTTTCTCGAACTTTATCTTGCAGTCTGAAAATAATAGGAAGAAAACTGGTAGCAGAAAATACTCTTCTAACTCACTATGTAAGTATAAATCAGACAGTATATGTGAGGTAAATTTTGGAGTCCTTGACATAGGAATGCAATAGCATAGCAATGTAACTGGAATTTTCTTCCATTACAGAAGAATCAGGAATAATCAGATTAGTAACGATCTGGCTAATACAAAATTAAATCTACAAATTTGTATTTTAAGAGTGTATCTTCAAAGGTGATTTTGACAAGATCAATTTATGTGGTCTTCACAGAATCCTAGTTTATTATTAGGAAATCTAAGTTTCAAATCTCTCTCTTTTTCTAAGAAAATTTCTCTAATCACTCATAGTTCAAAAATCACACTGGAAAACAAAGGACTATACAATTTCAGGTAAGTCTCAGAAATCTCATGAGAACTAAAAAGTTAATGAAAATTAAAATGTAGATTTAAAAATCTAAAAACACCCTTAGATCTAGGGAGTACAGGAAAACAAAACAGTCCTGATTTGTAGGATTCAGCTTAATACAAGAAACTGTGAAACAGTCATTGAGATAGATGCTGGGGAACACAGACAAAGAACGAACATGCTTCCATGAATTCACGGGCTAACAGAGAAAAAAAATCTCTAAACAAACAGTCGTAATTCAGTGCTGTAACAGCAGAAATAACTATGAAACATGGAGACTTCACAAAGAGATTTTTAAACTGTTAGGTGTCAGGAAAGATCTTGCCGTAGTGGGGCTAACATTTGAGCTCTAGGTTATGAACAGGTATTCGTAGATGGAAAGGGAGGACTCATCCAGGCAGAAGGCACAGCCTTGCCTTGGAACAAAGGTACAAAGCAAATGTTTTAACTACAGTTGGTGTGCAGTGGAGAACAACTGACAGCATGGCATCATTCAAATGAAAAGCAGGAGCGGGCAGCGGTGAGAGGGAGGCTGGAGAATGACACAAGTGCTTCAAATCTTTGTATAGTATATACAGGAGTAGTCCAAAAACTCAAGTCTACAGGGAAAACCATGGAGAGCTGGTTTCTTTCCTCTCTTTCAGATATGTGGCTGGAATGAAACTGTAGTGACTGGGAAAAAAATCAAGGCTTTAAGTCTCTATTTTGATTTTAAATATATTAAGTTATTACAGGATGTTAATCAGTGAATGCATTTCACACATTAGAAACATTTGGCTAGAAAAATTTTTGCAGAAAAAATGATACTTGCCTGTCTTCCACTGCTGTAGCTCCAAGTAATATCAGGTCTTTCTCTATATAATGGAAGACATCTGCCAATTTCTCTTCCCGCTGCTGCAGGGCAGTCCTGGCTTCAAACAGGCGTCTATCTATCACTTCATATTCTTTTGATGTAAACTGTCTATATGCTACACACAGAGTTCTTAGCCCTTTCTACAACAAACCAAAAACATTAAAGATAAATGTTGAATACAAATAACTAATGGAAAAATAAGAGGTTTTTTCATACTATTTGTTGAATTCTTAACATAGTTAAACATATGTGTATAAAGTCAATTGAAAATAGATCTCAGTGAAAAATAAGAGTGGGAATAAGAGAGGGAGGAGGAAAAGGGGTGGGAGTACGAGGGGTAAGAAGAGGGTAGGCACTGTGGGAGGAATCACCATGTTCCTAAGGCTGAAATTATGAAGTATATGAAGTTTGTAACTGTAAAGCTGTATAGTTCTGCATACATTCCTATAGACTCACTTCTAAGGGTACAGTTTTTAAACCGTAAGACCCAAAATCCCCTTAAGCTGGGTGGTAAAAATATCATCTTACATGTTAAAGTGATCATATGGATAGGATTAAGTGTCTGGTAATAATAACATATAGAATTTAAAAGGAATGAATGCTCCAACATGGAAAACAGTCTACACAACAGACTCAAAGAATGACAATCGCTTTAAGCAGCACTCTGACCTCAGAATCAGCCCTTAAAGCATTCTGGTCTGGCTGAAAAGCCCACGAGAACATTTCAGGCACGGAAAGCCAAGACACTGTGGCAAAAAATGTCTTACATGAAGGACCTCGGTGGGTGAGACCTCAGTGGAAAGAAGGGGTCGTCAAAGAAGGAGGTACTTTTCTCTGAAGGGAGGAGAGAACTTCCACTTTGCTTATGGCCTTGTCTAAATACTGACAGAGTCTGTGGATTCAAAAGGCTTCCATAGCCTAGGCAGTTCATGTCAATGTCAAGAGCCTTGGGGGATCACTGATGGCATACATAAGAGTGTTAACTGTTAAATTAACAACAGGAGTCACTGTGCACTAACTTCCCATGAAGGAGCTCTGTTCTCAAAAGAGTTGTATTATAATTATGTCTAAGTGTTCACAAAAGATGTATCATTCTTGGGTGCTTCTTTGAAGTTAATTAAGTTTCTAAAAAAAAAGAAGTGAAATTAATTTCAAGATGCAATGACTTTGAACAGCTCTTGTTTGGACTATTGAGGAACAGTTTTGTTTTTTTTCCCCCCATGAAAACTGTTGAACTCTTTACTTAGTATAGAGTTGGTCTTCTGTGTATAAAGTTAATTGGAAATGGATCTTAGTGAAGAGTGGAACTGGAAATAGGAAAGAGAGGAGGGGGTAGGATGGGAGTGTGGGTGGGATGGCAGGTATGGTGGGAAGAATCACTATATTCCTAAAGTTGTACTTATGAAATGCGTGAAGTTTGTATTCCTTAAATAAAAGGTTTCTTTAGCGAAAAAAACAGAAGCAATGATAGAAGGAACATAGGAAACATCTATATATACAAACAGTCCAGCTCTCTAGGAATAAAAATGCATTATGCATCAAAACAGATCTATTTTCAATTAACTTTATACCCAAAAGATTAACCCTATACTAAGTTGATTCACAACAAGTACTTCTGGAATATCAATATGCGCCAGCACTGTTTTACATATTAAAATGATGGTAACATAGAACAATGTCTGTGTTCTCTTGGATGGGACAGTGTGGTAGATAAATTAGAGCATAAACAATCAGGAAACAAAAAAATGGCGAAAAATAAACTATAAACTAGTAAAAGAAGAAGGTGAACAGAGATGAATATGGGGCACACATTAACAGAAAATAAGGCATCCTGAGGTCCAAGACTAAAGGAGAGTTGCTCAGTGATTTTCCTGCTCACATGAATTACAGCTCTTTGTTTTTGTAAGATTCATCTATATCTTTCATTTTTAAAATAAGCCCTCTTATTTAAATATAATTGAGACATAATTCACATTCTATAAAATATTCCCCTTGAAAGAGTGCATACATACCCAAGGGTTTTCAGTATATTCAGAGTTGTGCAATTATTATCACTAAGTCCAGAACATTTCAGCAACCTCAAAAGGAAAGTCCCATCCAGCTGCTTGCAACCACTAATGCACTTTCTCATTCTATGAATTTGCCTATTCTAAATATTTTTTTAAAGATTTTATTTATTTAATTGAGAGACAGAGTGACAGACAGAGGGAGAGGAGTGCCGGGACTAGAACATGCGTCCATATGGGATGCTGGTGCTGCAGGCAGAAGATTAAGCTACTGCGCCATGGTGCCAGCCCAAATTCTAGATATTTTTAAGCAATGGAATAGGTGACCTTTTGTGACTTGCTTCTTTCATTCAGGATAATCTTTTTGAGGTTCATCCATGTTGTGAAATATATCAGTATTCTACTCCTTTAAACACCCCAAAATGTTCCATTATATAGATATACTAAATCTTATCCATTCATAAGTAGATATTTGCATTTTCCCATATTTAGGCTATAGCAATATACAGCTTGTAAAATTAATGTACAAGTTTTTAATTCTCTTGTGTGTATACTTAGAAGTCGAATTGCTGGGTCATATAATAAGTCTATGTTTATCTTCTGAGCAATTGTCTAATTATTTTCCAAAGTAGCTCTACCATTTATAATCCCATCATCAATGTATGAGGATTCTAGTTTCTCTACATCCTCAGTATTCGCATATATTCTTTTTTTTTTCTTTCTTTTTTTTTTTGACAGGCAGAGAGGACAGTGAGAAGGAGAGACAGAGAGAAAGGTCTTCCTTTGCTGTTGGTTCACCCTCCAATGGCCGCCGCAGCTGGCGCGCTGCAGCCGGTGCATCACGCTGATCCGAAGGCAGGAGCCAGGTACTTATCCTGGTCTCCCATGGGGTGCAGGGCCCAAGCATTTGGGCCATCCCCCACTGCCCTCCCTGGCCATAGCAGAGAGCTGGCCTGGAAGAGGGGCAACCGGGACAGAATCCGGCGCCCCGACCGGGACTAGAACCCGGTGTGCCAGCGCCGCAGGTGGAGGATTAGCCTAGTGAGCCGCGGTGCTGGCCGCATATATTCTTTTAATAGTCTCTCTCCACACACTTTTTTTTTTCCCTTTAAAGATTGATTTATTTGAAAGTCAGAGTTACAGAAACAAAGGGAGACAGAGAGAGAGAGAGCAAGCGAGTGAGCTTCCATCCACTGGTTCACTCCCCAAATGGCCACATTGACCAGGGCTGTGCCAGACTCTAGTCAGGAACCTGAAGTGTCTTCCAGGTCTCCTATGTAGGTGCAGGGACCCAAACAGTAGGGCCATCTTCTGCTACTTTCCTAGGCACAGTAGCAGGGTGCTGGATTTAAAGTTGAACAGATGGGTCTCAAACCAACACCGATACAGGATGCTGGTGCTGCAGATGATGGCTTTATCTGCTATGCCACAATGCTGGCCCCAGTAACTCCCTTTTTTAATAGTGTTCTTCGAAGTTGTTCTTAAAACCAAAAGTACCCTTATTCTAATAGATTTGAAGAGAAGATACATTTTAGCAGGTTAAGTCACTGTTACAGTATAACAGAATGGCAGAATTTCCATAATTTTTAATAAATTATTAATTAAAAACTCAGACTTTTCATGAATATATTCTTTTTGGAGTTTTTTAAAATACAGAATTTATACTCACCAAAGCAAATTCATCTACATGAATTCTTGTTTTTTCTATTTCTCCACCTATACACTTGGGGAGAATAGATGACTCGGCTCCTTTAGCAAACAGAAATCTCTCACCTAAAAAGAAAAGAAAACAAGTTATCAAGCTTTTATTACTAGATAAATAAAACTCTGTGAAAGTTCATATTGGTTACCTGATGGTGCTTGAACAATTACACTCATTCTCCTACGATCTGAATCAAATTCTAGAACATGAAGCAGTTTGTACCTAATGGAAAAAATAATAAACATAAAAAATTTACTTTTTTCAATTATTCTAAGTGCAAATTTGGAAAGGGCCCATATTAAAGATACAAATGGCTAATCTAGAACAAGAAATTTATCTCAAGCATATTTCATGTTAATTTATTAATAACACTACATAGAAATAGAAGGAATTAACATCAATTGAGTACTTACCACAGGCCATATACATTATGTACCTTCTGTCATTTAATACCTATGAGAAGAAGGTCTTACCTCTTCTTTACAGAGGAAGATTACTAAACTCAGAAAGGTTAAAATTTGCTTAACATCAAGTAAGCTTGAGAGTGGTAGATCAGGGACTGGAATCCAGACCTGCACAGGTCCCTGTTTTTCTCACTTTTAAGAAAGGTGACTGGAGGGCCATGTTATGTAGCAGATAAAGCTGCCGCCCATATGGGCACCGGTTTGAAGCCTGGCTGTTCCACTTCCAATCCAGCTCCCTGCTAATACACCTGGGAAGGCAGCAGAGGATGGCCCAAGAACTTGGGCCCCTGCACCCATGTGGGAGACCCAGATGAAGCTCCTGGCTCCTGGTTGTGGCCTGACCCAGCCCCAGCCATTGAAGCTATTTGTGGAGTGAACCAGCAGATGGAAAATCCCTCTCTCACTCTCTGTCTCTTCTCTTCTCTAACTCTGAATTTCAAATAAATAAATCTTGGGGCCAGTGCTGTGGCACAGTAGACTAAGCCTCTGCCTGCGCTGCCACCATCCCATATGGGTGCCGGTTCGAGTCCTGGCTGCTCCATTTGTGACCCAGCTCCCTGTTAATGTGCCTTGGAAAGCAGTGGAAGTTGGCCCAAGTCCTTGGGCCCTTGTACCCACGTAGGAGACCAGGAAGAAGTCTCTGGCCCTCGCTTCGGATTGGCCCAGCTCTGGCCATTGCGGCCATATGAGGAGTGAACCAGCAGGTGGAGGACTTCGTTCTCTGTATCTCCCTCTCTGTGTCTGTGACCCTGCCTCTCAATAAATAAATAAATCTTTATAAAAAAAGACACCTGGTTATGTATGTACAGTGGGGAACAAATGTCCCTCTAGTGAGTCGTAAAATAATTTGTGTGGATAGGTACATGTAGCTTGGAAAATATTGCAGATGAATCATATATAAATAATTATGTACATATAGAATGCTTTACACATCTCAAAGAAAATTACTGAACTGAATAATATGTTGATGGAATGAGCTAGACAGGCTGCCACATGATAAAAGCTGAAGAATAGGCCTAATTAGTATGAAAAGGCATTGTGGAAAAGCACAGCTGGATGGGGCTGGCGCTGTGGCACAGCGGGTTAAAGTCCCAGCCTGCAGTGCCGGCATCCCACATGGGCATCAGTTTGAGTCCTGGCTGCTCTACTTCTGATCCAGCTCTCTGATAACACACCTGGGAAAGCAGCACAGGATGGCACAAATCCTTGGGCTGCTGCACCCATGTGGGAGACCTGGAAGAAGCTCCTGGCTCCTGGCTTCAGATTGGCTCAGCTCTGGCTATTGAAGACATTTGGGGAGTGAACCAAAGGATGGAAGACTTTTCTCTCTCTGTTTCTACCTCTCTCTATACTGTAACTCTTTCAAATAAATAAATCTTAAAAAAGAAAGAAAGAAGAAAGAAAAACACAACTGGAGTTGAGATATCAGAATTGATAAAACAATGAAAGGTATAAGTACAGTAAGCATGGACTAATTTCTCAACGAGTGCAAAGATTAAATTAGGAAATATGAGGAAATTTTTCTTTATTTAGCAGAAATCCATGAAACTCAACTCTAAGAATGTCTAAAAATAAACATCTGGGTGCCAGCGCCATGGCTCACTAGGCTAATCCTCTGCCTTGCGGCGCCGGCACACCGGGTTCTAGTCCCGGTCGGGGCGCTGGATTCTGTCCCGGTTGCCCCTCTTCCAGGCCAGCTCTCTGCTGTGGCCAGGGAGTGCAGTGGAGGATGGCCCAGGTGCTTGGGCCCTGCACCCCATGGGAGACCAGGATAAGTACCTGGCTCCTGCCATTGGATCAGCGTGATGCGCCGGCCACAGCACGCTGGCTGTGGCGGCCATTGGAGGGTGAACCAACGGCAAAGGAAGACCTTTCTCTCTGTTTCTCTCTCTCACTGTCCACTCTGCCTGTCAAAAAAATAAAACAACAAAAAAAACAACAAAAAAAAAACAAAAAAACATCTGGGTAAATTCTGAAATCAATAAGCTGAAATACAGATGAAAAAGTCATAGCAGAATATTGTTATAAATGTGATGAGATTCACAGCAATACTGACATCATTCTAGTGCCAGAGGTCAATAAACTTTTTCTGTAAAAGGCCAGATAGTAAATATCTTAGGCTGTGCAGGCAACCTATGTTCTCTGTCAAATATCCTGTTTTTTTTTTTTTTTTTAAACATCCTTTAAACATGGAGCATCATCTTTGAGTTGTACAAAAGCAGATCATAGGTCAGATTTTGCCAATAGGCCATAATTTCCTGATCTCTGTTCGTACTATATATTTAATATAGAGAATAATACGAAAAAAATTTACCTTTCCAGTTTTCCAAGTATTTTAACTTCCATAGTTTCTTCAGTATTGCCCACAAAAACAATGCCAATTCTGGTGATTGAAAGAAGAAATGTAAAATTTAAGGGTTTATATCCATACTCATTCAATACACAATTATAACATAGCTAGAACAGAAATATGTAAAAAGTTCAAAATGTATTCCAAAACCCCTTCTTATGCAAACTATATCATTCCCTTGAAGAACTCAGAGGATCACAATGGACCCATAATGATTCACATGCCAGTATTTCTCAGGTTTTATTACATAGAGTGGACAGTACCAGATTTTTAAGAGCTCTTTAAAAAATCATTTAGGACCAGCACTGTGTGTAGTAGGCTAAGCCTCCACCAGCAGTGCCGGCATCCTACATGGGTGCCAGTTTGTGTCCTGGCAGCTCCACTTCTGATCCAGCTCTCTGCTATGGCCTGGGAAAGCAGAAGAAGATGGTCCAAGTGCTTGGGCCCCTGCACCCGCACGGGGGACCAGGAAGAAGCTACTGGCTCCTGGCTTTGGATGGGCCCAGCTCTGGCCATTGTGGCCATTTGGGGATGAACCAGCAGATGGAAGACCTCTCTGTCTTTCCCTCTCTGTAACTCTATCTCTCAGAGAAATAAATAACAATCTTAAAAAAATCACTTAATAAAATGACAAAATTGATGACATACTTCAAGTTCTCATTTAAAATTCAGTTAAAATTCATTTCTATCTTAATTTATTATGAATTTGACAGCTTACAAGTATGTATTTATGTTTGAAAAGTTCATGTGAGAATTCTCCAACATTCTAATGTTTAATTAAAAGGTATTTTTCTTAATATTTGGGGAGAAGACTAGTTACCGTGCGGCAGCTTCCACCAGGGCCTTTTCGTCTGGTGAAGACGCATAGTACTCCAACTGCGACGGTGCCAGGCTGGACTGCCAGGGACCATCACCAATGCCATCAGTTTGAACACTGCTAATCTGTACAGTGTGACAGAGACTGACTGCTTTAAAGAAGAGATCGTGTTCTTTAATCTATAGAAACATAACAGACATAATAGACAAATGAGACAGAATTCTAAGAGCTAGAACAAGAACACTATGAACCTGATTGCCCAAATAAACAGCTGGTTGCTTGACTTCAAAGTCACTGACTTAGGACTTTTCAATACACATGTATCTTTTTAGGAAGCATAAACAAAACTGTAAATAAAAGGGAACACTGTTGCCAAAAAAGTGAGGTCTCAAAAAGCATATTAAATAACTGTAAGCTCCATTTCTCAGTAAGTCTTTTTCACCTGAAGGCAGTACTGCTTTTCTTAGCTCAGTTCTATTTAAATACCCAGAGAGCTAAGGCAGACACATATTAAGAAAAAAGCTAAACTGTGCTCTAACCACATATCTAGGATTATATTTTATAGCACTGACTCAAAAGATACACATTTCAAATAAATAATTCCTTGCTCTGCTAACACAAATATTTTTTCTTACCAATCATTAACTATTGAAGAAAAAAATTATTTCACATGAAGCTCTTATTTATTAATTAAAAAACTGCTTACTAGTTCAGTATCATTTTCAGGACTGGTTCTGAAAGAGGAACTGCTTGTAAGATGGGATAAACTGTTAACATGGGATAAACTACTCAGATAAGACAAATTTCCTTCTGAAGAATCTGGTGTCGGTCCTTCGGGTACAAGTCTACCATTGATTTCTTGGTATTTCATGCCATGAATTGAACATTCTCGAAACTGCATCTCATTTTCTGTCAGCGTACCCGTTTTATCTGTAAACACATATTCCACCTAGAGAGACCAAAAACAAAACAAAAAAAAATAGAACTTCTGTGTTCATAGCCTTAAATTAAACAACCAAAGCCTTGTCCTTTTTCTCCTGAAGTCAAGTTCACCTAGTAACATCTCATAATTCTTATAATCGAAGCACAACTAAATAATAAAGATGCTAAAGAAACAAAACAGGCAACATAAAATATTTTAAGTTTACTTACACTCTGAAGTTTTTAGTATATTTAGATATATGTTCACCTCTAGAGCTGACTGAGAATGTCATGTCAGAACTTTATTTCTACTTCATGGCTAAGGTGCTTTTTAAGTAGTAGGACTCAGGCATTATCTTTGAAGTAAGGGTGAAAGAGATGCTGAATAACCTAGAATGTAAAAAGGTTCCTGGGCCAGGACAGAACTGGAAATAATGCATGCCAATGATAGCAACACAGAATTTCGAGGTGAGAAGTTGCCTAAGACAGACAAGAACTTGAAACTAAGGGCAACAAACAAATTCAGTGAAAAAATAAAGGCTTTAAAGAAAAGAGCACATTCCAAAAGCAGATAGGACAAATTATTTTAACCATTTGGAAATTAATTCTAGAAAATCCTAAAAGAAGAGGAATCCATGAAGAAAAGGATGCAACAATCAAGTCTTGATACAACCAGGATTACAGTGAGGATTTGACTACTGTGATGATGATGACTTCAGAAAGAGTTATTTAAAAAGGGTATAGACATCACAAGGAAAAAACAATAAACAATAAACTCCTTACAAATGTAGATGCAAGTCAAATCCAGGAACATATAAAAAGGATTATCTACCATGGATATGTGAGATTTATTCCAGGAATGCAAGACTGATTCAACATAAAAATCAATGTAATCCTCCATATTAATACAATAGCACTTTCATTACCCTATTAACAAAACAACCATCTCAAAAGTTGTAGAAAGGGGCCGGCGCTGTGGCACAATAGTTTAACACCCTGCCTGAGGCGCTGGCATCCCATATGGGCTCCGGTTCGAGACCTGGCTACTCCACTTTCGATCTAGCTTTCTGCTATGGCCTGGGAAAGCAGTGGACAGTGGCTCAAGTCCTTGGGCCCCTGCATCCATGTGGGAGATCCAGGGGAGACATGGCTCCTGGCTTTGGATCTTGGCAGCTCTGGCCGTTGCAGCCATCTGGGAAGTAAACCAGCAAATGGAAGACCTCTCTCTCTCTGCCTCTCTCTCTGTGTAACTCTTTCAAATAAATAAATAAATCTTTAAAAAAAAGTTGCAGAAAAAGCATCTGACAAAATCCAGCATACTTTATGATAAAAATACTCAACAAATTAGGTATAGAAGGGAACTTCCTCAATCTGACAGAAGATTCCTATAAAACACCGAACACCTACAGCTAACATAATATTTAATGAGGAGAGTCTGCACTTGATCTTAGCAAAAAGGCTGAGAAGCGATAATGGGGAGAGTCTGAAAATTACCCTTTGAAAATCAGGAATAGATGTCTATTGCTCACTATTTTTATTCAATACTATATCAAGGGTTCCAGTCAGGGCAATTAGACAAGGAAAAAAAAATGAAAGTCATCCTAATTTTAAAAGAAATGTTAAACTATCTCCATTTGCATGATTTTATAGATTGAAAAATTCCCCCGAATCCACTCAAAATTATTAACACTAATAAAATAAATTTAGCAAGATTCCAGGATAAAAGATCAATATACAAAAAGAAAGGCAAGAGGTAAAGTCAGAGGCCAGCACTGTGGCATAGTGGGTGAAGCCGCCACCTACGACATCAGCATTCCATATGTGTCCCAGTTGGTGTCCCTGTGGCTCCACTTAATTGCCTGGGAAAAGTAGAGGAAGATGGCCCAAGTGCTGGCCACCCATGTGAGAGACCTAAGTGAGCATCCCGGCCCAGCACTGGCCATCTGGGGAGAGAATCACCAGATGGAATCTCTCTCTCTCTCTCTCTCTGTAACTCTGATCTTCAAATAATCTTTTTTTTATTTTTATTTTATTTTTTTTTATTTTTAATTTTTATTTTTTTATTTTTGACAGGCAGAGTGGACAGTGAGAGAGAGCGACAGAGAGAAAGGTCTTCCTTTTGCCGTTGGTTCACCCTCCAATGGCTGCCGCTGCAGCCGGCGCACCGCGCTGATCCGATGGCAGGAGCCAGGAGCCAGGTGCTTTTCCTGGTCTCCCATGGGGTGCAGGGCCCAAGCACCTGGGCCATCCTCCACTGCACTCCCTGGCCATAGCAGAGAGCTGGCCTGGAAGAGAGGCAACCGGGACAGAATCCGGCGCCCCAACCGGGACTAGAACCCGGTGTGCCGGCGCCGCAAGGTGGAGGATTAGCCTATTGAGCCACGGCGCCGGCCCCAAATAATCTTTTAAAAAAAGTTTTTATTTAAAAAGAGGTAAAGCTGGAAAAATATTGTTTTGATCTAGAAATAAAACTAATTAAGAAGCTGTATTTCAAGTTTTATATTTTCTAGTAAAAATACATCCGAGATGTAGAAATTCTGCTATATAAATTAATAGCAAAAGCTCTCACTATATTCTTCCCATTGCTAAGTGTTTGAACTCATTTAACCTTCTCAACAACTCCATGAAGTAGATATGATTTATTTTAGAACAGAGGAAGCTAAAGAAGAATAAATTAAGTTATAAGAAGTCACAGCATGGCTGGCGCCGCGGCTCACTTGGCTAATCCTCCACCTGTGGTGCCAGCACCCGGGGTTCTAGTCCCGGTTGGGGCACCGGATTCTGTCCCTATTGCTCCTCTTCCAGTCCAGCTCTTTGCTGTGGCCCGGGAGTACAGTGGAGGATGGCCCAGGCGCTTGGGCCCTGCACCCACACGGGAGACCAGGAGGAAGCACCTGTCTCCTGGCTTCAGATCGGCGCAGTGCACAGGCCATAGCAGCCATTTGGGGGGTGAACCAACGGAAGGAAGACCTTTCTCTCTGTCTCTCTCTCTCTCTCAGTGTCTAACTCTGCCTGTCCAAAAAAAAAAAAAAAAAAAAGTCACAGCTAGTAAATGGTGACCCTAGAAATAAAAGATAAAACATTTTAACTTTGCTATTTGATACTATAGATTGCCCAATATAAGTAACAAATGTGCAAGTGGAATTTTAAGGTGGATAGAAAAATATACCACTTACCTATACAAGTCAATTAAAAATATTTTAGATCAGGAAGATGAGAAATGAGGGATAAAGAAACTATTATGACATAAAATACATCAGCAGTGAAACAGAAGGTAACATTCCAGGGACAATAAGAATAGAGACACACCTCTTAGTCATGGAGTAATCTTTCAGAAAAAGATTAGGGGCCAGCATTGTGGTGCAGAGGGTTAAGCATCACCTGTGAAACCACATTCTGTCATTACAGTGCCAGTTTGAGTCTTGGCTGCCCTGCTTCTGGTCCAGCTCCCTGCTGATGCTCCTGGGAAGGCAGCTGAGGATGGCCCAAGGAGTTGGGCCTTTGACATCCATGTGGGAGACTCAACATGGAGCGCAGGTTTCTGTCTTGGCCTAGACCAGTCCTAGAGGTTGCAGCCATCTGGGGAGTGAACCAGTAGATGGAAGACCTCTCTCTCTCTCATTTTCTAATTTCCTTTCAAATAGTAAATAAATAAATAAATCTAACAAAAAAAAGAAGAGATTTGAGAGTAGGAATGAATAAAATATATTAACTTTGATTTTAAGTTGAACCTTTTAATTTCAGTGATAAAGAGGTCATTTTATAACCCCCCCACACTTTTTTTTTTTTTAATATTTATTAATTTACTTGAGATAGGGAGAGACAGAGAGGTCTCGCACCTGCTGGTTCACTCTCCAAATGGCTGTAGTGGGACAGAGCTGGGCAGATCCAAAGCCAGGAGCTAGGAACTTCTTCCAGGTCTTCCAAATGGGTTCAGGGGCCCAAACTCTTGAGCCATCTTCTACTGCTTCCCCAGGCCTTAGCAGGGAGCTGGACCAGAAGAGGAGCAGCCGGGACATGAACTGGAGCGGATATAGGATGACAGTGCTGCAGGTAGACTTAACTTACTATGCCACAGCACTAGCCTCATTTTGTACCTTCATAAGCGTAGTTTCTTAGATAACAAAAAATCGAAAGAACACAGCAGAGTGTAAAATAAAGAAAAGTTCATTAGTATAAAAACAGAGTAAGAGGTCATAAACATATATGAAATACTTGCAATCATAGAAGTAAAAACAGAGGCTGAGATAATTGGTATTAAAATGTAATCACTCAAAGTATCTTTCAAGGTAGACATGGGTATGCACACAGAGTGAGAAAAGACAATTCAACTATGAAGGAATGATGGGAGAGAAGTGGGATAGAAAAGACTGGAAAAAACATTTGTTCAGAGAAGCAGTAAAAATGGGTTATGTTTTTAGGTCTTGAAGAACTGTGATGAATTAATATTTAGCATAAAGTATTTAAAATCTCCTAAATGCTACTAAAAATAAATGGAGTAGCTTCTGGTTAAAATTGGCAGGTCAAGCACATGCAATTTTATCTGTTTCCTCTTGAAGCTTCACCACAATGAGAGTACAGAAATAAAAAGGAACAAAAATAAAGGTAAAAGATCCAACATGATAGGGAAGATTTGAGAAGAATTTTGAAGATGAGAAGAAGGTGAATGAAAAGTAACTGATCAGGGCTGGCGCTATGGCATAGCAGGTAAGGCAGCAACCTGCAGCGCTGGCATCCCATAAAGGCACTGGTTTGGGTCCAGGCTGCTCCACTTCCAATCTAGCTCTCTGCTGTGGCCTGAGAAAGCAGTAGAAGATGGCCCAAATCCTTGGGCTCCTGTACCCGTGTCGGAGACCCAGAAGAGGCCCCTTGCTCCTGGCTTCGGGTCAATGCAGTTCCAGTTGTTGGAGCCATCTGGGAAGTAAACCAGCAGAAGGAAGACCTCTCTCTCTCTCTCTCTCTGCCTCTGCTTCTGCCTCTCTGTAACTCTGCCTTCAAATATTTGAAAGGCAGAGTTACAGAGAGAGGTAGAGACAGAGAGGTCTTCCATCTGCTGGTTCACTCCCCAAATGTCTGCAATGGCTGGAGCTGCGCTGATCTGAAGCCAGGAGCTGGGAGCTTCCTCCGGGGTTCCCATATGGGTGCAGGGGCCCAAGGACTTGAGCCACCCTCTACTGCTCTCCCAGGCTACAGCAAAGAGCTGGATCGAAAGAGGAGCAGCTGGGACTAGAACAGGCAACCATATGGGATGCCGGCGCTTCAGGTCAGGGCTTTAACCTGCTGCGCCACAGCACTGGCCCCAATAAATAAATCTTTTAAAAAAAATAGTAACTGATCTAGCAGAGCTTAGAATCTGAGAGCTAAACAATGTAGAAATGTAGCCTCTGAAACTCTCAAGAAGTAGATACACCAGGCACCCCTGAATGTGAGAGTACAGAATGGGGCTGACAATAGGAGGAACCGAGAGGAGTTTAGATCCCGAACTCCTGGGACAGGCACTATGGTGCAGCAGGTGAAGCCACTGCTTGGGACAATCACTTCCCACACTGCAGAGCTGGTGCAGGTGCTGACTCTGTGAATGTGTCCTTCGAGGCATCAGATGGTAGCTTGAGGACCTGGGTCCCTGCTGCTCACATGGGAGACTGCATGGAGTTCTGGGCTCCTGGCTCTGGGCTGGCCTAACCCTAGCTCTTGCAGGCATTTGGGGAGTGAACCAGTGGATAACACAGCGCTCTCCTTTTCTCTCTCTCTTTGCCTCTCAAATACACACTTAACATTTTTTTCTAATTAAAAACAACTGGTAATCAGAATGGTACTGTATTTCTGAAAAGCAACACTGAAAGCTAGAAGACAATGGAGAAATATCTTCAAAATTTTGAGAAGAAATGATTTTCTATCTGGAATGCAATACCCAGGTCACTTACAAATCAAACGTGAAAAGAGAATAAGGTTATTTTCAGGCAAGCCAAGTCTCACACATCCCTTATCAGATTGACTGTTAGAAGATGTGCTGCATCAAAATAAGAGAATAAGCCACAGGCAGGAAGTCACAGCACGCAGCAAACAGGAGACAGGCAGAGGAATTTCCAGGGTGGTAGTAGCGGGAAGTCCTGAGTGACAGCTGAGAAGCTGGCCCAGAGAAAAGTTCAAATGGGGCAGAAAGATTAAAGTCTACAAAAGAACTGCTGAAAGGGAAAGAGAGAAGGAGGGAGGGAGGGAAAGAAGAGCAGGGGAGACGGAGGAAAGCCTACATTTCCTGATGTGTTTGAACATGTAGAGATGCTGCAAATCTGTCAGAGACTTATCTGTGGCACGTGGAAATTAAACAAATGAAAAACAGACCACTTAACTCTAGGGAAAACAAAACATGTTAAGAACAAAAATGTAATTATAGGTCATACATGAATAACTTTAACAATGCCAATAAATAAATATTTATAAATCTCAAATTTTGCTATGAAGAGGCAAAAAGGGAGTATGTATTTGGGTTTGTCTTTCTATTTCAAAGCAGATGATATCTACAAATTGAAAAGTCCAAAAAGAGTACCAGATAGAAATATAGTGGTGAATAATGGAAGAAACAACTTAGGATTTAAAAATGGGAAATAAGAATTAGGGGTACAGCAGAGTTGCTTTTTCTCTATTAACTTTGTAATATTTTCTGTTACATTAATCCTCATACACATATTGCTTTGATAAAAATAAAAATTAGAAAAAAAATTAGGATTATTTTCACCTGTCCAAGCTCTTCATTCAGATCAGAAGTATTGACTTGAGCTTTCTGATCTGATTCTTCATGATAAAGATCAAGATCCCAGCCAATAAAAAATGATCCAAGAAATTTCTGCATTTCGACTGTCACATATAATGAAATTGGGATGATGAAATTGTAGAGTACCAAAAAGGCAAGGAAGTCTGAAATAAATCTCAGAATCTAGGAAAAAAGAAATGGTTGTCTGATAAGAGAAAATGCCTGAGAATTTCTTCAGCATCATTGAAGAAAATCATTAGAAAATTTCATGTCTAAATAGACCATCAACTATATTCTGAGGTAGAACAATATTACGAATTGAAATTCATTGATTGAATTGGCTTTTTGAAACTACATTTTCTCCGGATATCTTACTATTCATTAGAATCTTGATCAAAGTAAAGGAATAAATGGTTAAACTCAAATAATTTAATTTGCTATTTTTCAGATGTTAAAGTCACCTGGTATGACTAAAACTACTTTTCACCACATTCTAATTATAAGCTCTGTAGTGTACTTATCTATTCTACTCCTACCCTTCAAAGTCACTGGTAACTAAAACTAGTATAACTTTAGAAAAAGTATACAACAATTGCTAGGCTAAAGTGTTAGAAATTACAGCTCTTAGAACGGATTATGCAAGAATGGCCTACTTCAACAGTATAGCAGCAGCACACTCTAACATGTATTCTGTGAAAGACAGAGTAGGTAATTGTGAAAGATACTGAAAATAGGAGCCTGTGATCATCTGTTTTGTGGTCTCCTGAGATTCAAATCTGTCTTCCAATATACATATTTTAACTGAAAGTGAAATTTGGAGAAGAATTATTTACCATAATTAGAATAAATTTTCTTGGTAGTCTGTTTAAAATTTTGTATGACCTAATTTGTATATTATTTCATACCATGAGGATTGATAATAGTGACTTTTTAAATTATTCACACAGAATGGAAAATAACATACTCTAATTCACTTACAGTATCATAAATAGAATAGAAAACTGAATCTGTAGTACTGAAGTGGAATGGAATTATAGAAAGACCTTTTAATTATGCAAGTCCTGGTGCTGGCGCTGTGGCGTGGTGGGCTAAGCCTCCACCTGCAGCACTGGCATCCCATACGGGCCCCGGTTCATGCTCATCTTCCAATCCAGCTCCCTGCTTATGGCCTGGGAGAGCAGTGGAAGACAGCCCAAGCGCTTAGGTCCCTGCACCCATATGAGAGACCCAGAAGAAGCTCTTGGCTCCTGGATTTGGATCGGCCCAGCACCAGCTGCTGTGGTCATTTGGGGAGTGAACCAGCAGATGGAAGACCTCTCTCTCTGTTTTTCCCTTTCTCTGTCTATAACTCTGCTTCTCAAATAAATAAATAAATAAATCTAAAAAAAAAAAAAAGGTTATTCAAGTCATGTCATAAGGAACCCAGCTGCTAACTCCCTAAACTTCAAAAGAGCACACCACTACAAACATGGTGGTCACTCTTCATTTGCAATGCCATTTTGTCACCCTTTAGTACTAATACTCTTAGGAAACTACAGTGGTCCTTCCTATCAGAAGAGACTACCAAAAAGCATTAATTGTGCTAAAGAATAAAGTTTCATTTACAGCCGAGTTAAGACCACCACAAAATACCTTACTACTATTTCTTTGATGTTCTGTTTTTTGGTTATACCAAGGCTCATCCCATTTTTCTTCAGCTTGCCATGTATATTTCAAGATAGTACTGATGATGGCTTCAGAAATAAGGATTATAAGATAAATGATCAAAAATGTATTCATTGACCTGAAGTAAGAAAAAGAGAATATAAAACATATCAATTATGTGTTACTATAATCATGTGCTTAGAAATAGATATTAAAATATAAGAAATTAACAAAGATATTAAAATACATATTACTGTAGTAGTTTCAAAGAATATAGTCACTATTTTTAACATATGACCATCTAGCAGAATTTATTTATCAGCAAAAAAAAAAAAGAACCAATATACAAGTGTATTCATGGCTTTTGCTTGTTTCTATTTGGATTACTGTGTTACTGTTGAGTTTGAGAATTCTTAATTCTACTATTTCTAAATATAAGGTCTTTGGGAGATTTGTGGTCTGCAAATATTTCCCCTTGTTGGTAGCTTGCCTTTTTAAAAATAGTTTTAGGGTTTTCTCTTTAGACTTTTTTTTAAAGATTCATTTTTATTTACTTAAAAGGTAGAATAACAGAGAGAGGGAGAGACAGAGAAGACAGAGATCATCTAACCACGAGTTCACTGTCCCAAATGCCCACAACAACCAAGGCTGGACCAGGCTGAAGCCTAAAGCCAGGAACTCTTATGGGTCCTCAGTGTGGGCAGCAGGAATGCAAGTACTTGGGCCATCATCTGCTGCCTCCCAGGCACATTAGCAGGAGGTAGTAAGTATGGATACCAATTGTTCTGGTACCATTTGTTGAAAAGATCATCTTTTCTCATTGTACTGCTTTTGTGCATCGCCAAAAATCAACAGAGTATATTTGTAGTAGTCTATTTTTGGTTCTCTATTTTATTACACTGATATCTGTAGCTATTTCTCCACTAGTACTTCTCTGTCTTGATTTCCACAGCTACACTCTAAGCCTTAACATTAGACAAGGGGCAAGCATTATGGTGTAGGAGGTTGAACTGCCACTTGGGATACTGGTATCCAATATCAGGGTGCTGTTTCATGTCCTAGCTGCTCTAGTTCCAAACCAGCTACCTGCTAATGTGCCTGGAAAACAGCTGATAATGGCTCAAGTACTTGAGTCCCTGTACCCATGTGAAAGACCTGGATGGAGTGCCTGGCTCCTGGTTTTAGTCTGGCCAAGCCCAGACTATTGGGGCAATTTGGGGAGTGACCCAGCTGATAGAATCTCTCTCTCTCTCTCTTTCAAACAAGTCTTAAAAAAAAACAAAAACAAACAAAAAAAAACACCCAAATACAAAGCACCAGATAGCAATTCCTCTCATTTCATTTTCATTTTCAAGACTCTTAGTTGGGGCTGGCATTGTGATACAGCAAGTTAAGCTGCCATCTGCAATGTTGGCATTCCATACTGGTATCAGTTCAAGTCTCAGCTGCTCCATTTCTAATACAGCTCCTTGCTAATGCAACTGAGAAAGCAGAGGAAGATGGTACTAGTCTTTGAGCCCCTACCCTGATATGGGAGACCTAGATGGAGTTCCAGGCTCCTGGCTTGGCCTGGCTCAGCCCTGGCAATTGTGGCCATTTGGAGGTGGACCAGAAGATGGAAGATCACTCTGTCTCTCTCTCTTTCTGTAATGCTGCCTTTCAAATAAAACAAGAACAACTCCTGGCTATGTTAATTCCTTTGTCTTTCTATGTAAAAATTCAGAATAAGTTAATTTATCACTACAAAAAAATATAGCTGGAATTTGCTAGGAACTACATAAAACCTATTAATTACTTTTGAGAGAATTGGTGTCTTTACTATATTGAGTCTTTCAATCCATAAACACGGTATATTGTCCCATTTATTTAGATCTGATTTCTTTCAGTGTGTTATAATTTACAACATAGAGATTTGTATTTTGTTAGCTGTATACTTAGGTTTTTCTTTTTTGCTGGGGCAAATGTAAATGGTATTGTGTTTTAAATTTTGGTTTCTGTCTGTGATTGCTTTTTCTGTTCTAATCTAAGTACTGAATGCTATAAATTTATTCTGCAGCACTGCTTTGACTGCAGTCAATATGCTCTATTATCATGAACTTCTAGGTATTCAAAAATTTTTTCCACTTCTGTTGCAAGTTTTCCCATATGTTCATTTAAATATTATTTTAGGCCCTATACTATATTTATAGTATCTGCTTTAAAGTTCTCATCTCCTAATTTCAAGATTTAGATGATTCTGGAGATAGTTGCTACTAAGTGCCTTTTATCTTTAAGTATGAATTACATTTTTCACATGTCTGCTTTTTTTTCTCTGTATTTATTTTTATTTATTTGAAAGCAGAGTTATAGAAACACAAAGGGAGAGAAAGAAAGAGGTCTTCCATCTGCTGGTTCACTCTCCAAAAGGCTCAATGGCCGGGCCGGGGCTGGGTCAGGCCAAAGTCAGGAGCCAAGAGCTACTTCTGGGTTTCCCACGATGGGGCGGGGGGTGGGAGAAGGTCCCAAGCACTTGTGCTGTCCTGCATTGCTCTTCCCAGGCACATCAGCAGGGAACTGGATCGGAAATGGGCCAGCCGAGACTTGAACCTGTGCCCATACAGGATGCTGGTGCTGCAGGTGGTGGCTTCACCTTCCTCCCTCCCTCCTCCCTCCTTTCCTTCTTCCCTCTCCCCCTCCCTCCCTTCTTTCCTTCCTTCCCTTCCTTGTGGAGGCATGGAGAGAGACCATACAGGGGAAGGGGGAGAAGGATAGATAGAGGGGACATTCCTATCTGCTGGTTTACTCCCCAAATATCCACAATGAGCAAGACTGGAAAGACCAAAGACAGAAGGCAGGAATTCAATCCCAGCTTCCCATGTGGGTGGCAGAAACCCACTCACTTGGGCCATCACCTGCTACCTTCTAGGATCTGCACTGGTGGCAAGCTAGAACTGGGAGTGAAGTGGGGAACTGAACTAATCAGCCACTCTGATAAGGGACGTGGGCATCTCTGAGGCCAAATGCCCATCTCTTGCTTATGTTTAATTGCATATTAGATTTTGCATGTTTTAAAAACTTTGTTATATATTTTTATTTATATGAAAGACTCAGCAATACACACACACACACACACACACACAGGAGATAAAGAAGAGAGATTTTCCACCTGTTGATTTACTTTCCACATGTCTGCTAACACCTGGAGCTGGGCCGGGCTGAAGCCAGGAACATGGAACTCAATCTGGTTTACCATATGGGTGGTAGTGACCCAAAACTACTTGAGCCATCACCTACTGCCTCTCAGGGTATGCAAGAGAAGGAAGCTGGAATTGCAAGCAGGGTGCAGACTCAAGCCCCAGCCACTATGAGATGTGAGAGCCTCAAGCAGTATTTCAACAGCTGCTCCAATGGACTTTATAAATAATAGGTTGCATAGAATCTGTGTTCTTTTATGCTTCTCAGAAAAGTAATGATTTTTATTCCAGGAAGCTCAAACTTTATGGGGCTCAAATCCCTAACTTTATCTTCACTGTTAATGGGCAGCAACACAACTCTGCTAAGTTCATTCAGCTTCCTGCTGCTGTTTTCCATTTTGTTTGGGCCAAGTCCACTAGGATCTCCCTTGTATATGCTTAGCTTTAGCAGTCAGCCACGGATTTGGGCAGAATTTACACACCGGTTTTGGAATTCATTCTTTCCTGTGGCTTCCTGACATGTTTACCTTTTTCTACCTTGACCTCTGACACCTCACTCCGGGAAAGCTCACACTTTTTAGTGTCCTAAGCAGCACACAAATTGGTGTATACTCTCAAGCAAAACGCTATATTCTTAAACCTTCCCCCTCCTGCTTTAATCTTTCAGGAATATACTCCTTGCCAGTTTCTGCCTGCTTTGGGCCACTCTCCAGTTCTTTCAAATAGTTGTTTACTTTAAAAAAATATTTTTCCCTTTTTTTTTAATTGTTACCAGAGAAAGGTTAGTCTAAGTGATTCTACCATTTACCTAACAGTATTTATTTTTAAAGCCATGCTTTAGAACTTAGTATATGCTAGACATCAGGCAAAATGCTACATGTTTTAAAAAAATGATTTGTCCCCATCTCCAAGAATATCATGTTTACTTGATTTGACAGATATATTTTTATACATTTAATATTTCATACATTCATGAAATGATACACACATATAACTATAATTACATGTAAATAAATTAAAAGAGACAGTTTTCTTACTTTTCTACTGCAGAGCGTTTCTGTGATTTGCTTTTGTAATTTAATGCCATTTTAGTTTCCATTCCAGTGTATACAGCAACGCCTGCAAAACAAAACAGTCTTTTAAACTAATCTTATAGTACACTTCACAAGAAATAAATGGACTCACCAGTACAAAAGCTTTCAGGAAAACATATCACCTGCAAGTTGCAATCATTTAGCTTCCTTTTAAGTCTTTAGTTTTTAAGGTTGTTCAAGTCTAAATTTGGGGCATCCCAGTCACTCAATCTGATGGATAAGAGGGGTATGGGGGTTCTGTTGCAGACTTACAACAGATATCTAAATGGAAAAGATACTACATGAGTTAGAATTGGTGGAGGAAAAGGGTCTAGAAAAATAAAGATGACAGGGAGGGATATTAGAGAGAAAGCCAACAGTATTAACAAGACAGGAATGGAAAAGCACGTCATTAGCTTGTAACAGTGAATTGAGGCTGCAGTGTGAAAAGCCCTGGATCTAGAATCCAGACATCATTCCATAAGCAGTGGAGGGATCACCCAGAAGTCTGTCAGAGCACAAGGAAAGTGCTCTTTAAATATGTGTGCCTTGAGGTTGGCGCTGCGGTATAGCAGGTAAAGCCACTGCCTGTGATGCCAGCATTCCCATATGGGTGGTGATTTGAGTTGCAGCTGCTCCACTGCCATCCAGCTCCCTGCTGGTGGCCTGGGAAAGCAGCGGAGGATATTGTTTGGCCCCTGAACCCAAGTACTAAACCTGGATGACTCCTGACTCCTGGCTTGGGTCTGGCCCAGCCCTGGCTGTTGCAGCCATCTGGGGAGTGAACCAATGGATGGAAGATCTCTGTCTTTCCCTCTCTCTTTCTTTCAAAATAAATAAATCTTAAAGAAAATATGTGTGCCTCTGTGACTCTGAGATGAGTGAGAATGACAGTAATAATGGGACTAAAACTAAAGACTAGCCATTTAGGGGCCGGTGCCGTGGCTCACTTGGTTAATCCTCCGCCTGTGGCGCTGGCATCCCATATGGGCGCCGGGTTCTAGTCCTGGTTGCTCCTCTTCCAGTCCAGCTCTCTGCTGTGGCCTGGGAAGGCAGTAGAGGATGGCCCAGGTGCTTGGGCCCCTGCACCGGCATGGGAGACCGGGAAGAAGCTCCTGGCTCCTGACTTCGGATCAGTACAGCGTGCGGGCTGCAGTAGCCATTTGGGGGGTGAACCAACGGAAGGAAGACCTTTCTGTCTTTCTCTCTCACTGTCTAACTCTGCCTGTCAAATTAAAAAAAAAAAAAAAAGAAAAAAAGACTAGCCCTTTAAAAAACTTTGTAGTCCATGCTTTGAACGGTACTTCTGCCACTTACTAGTTCTAGATTCTTGGGTAAATCATCTCTAGGAGTCTCAATTTTCTCATCTTTCAATGGGAAAAAAATACCTCATAAGAGTAGCTAGGAAGTTTGAATGAAAAATCAGCAAAATGCCTAGAACCAGATATCAATAAACATTCACCACATCCTTAATATGATTTAAAAAGCACGGTAGGGCCAAGTTCACCTTCTTAAATATCTGTCCTGGGATTTTTATTGTTAGAATTATTCCTTAAAGGTAAGGACTACTCCTCAAATGACAAGGTCATGGAAATTATATAAATGTGGGAAAATAGCCAGAATAATGCAATAGGTATAGGTGTTGGTGCTGAGGCAAGCAATAGAAAGAGGCTTTAAAATGGTCATGGAAAATGGAAGTAAAAGATGATACAAAATCTTGGTGAACTTTCTGATATGCTCTTGTTTAAGATGCAGCTAAAGCCATGCAATTTTTCAAGAGTGTGCAAAATTTGGATCCCTGCTTTAAGCTAAATGGGATAAAGGTATTACTGCAAGAAAAGTATGTTCAAAGAGTGTTATCTGATGGCTTCTGCTATCAAAACGTTATGGATTTTAAAAAATAATTGTAAAATATATAAAACATAGAATTCATCATTTTAACCATTTTTAAGTACATAATTCAGTGGCACTTAACACAATCACAATTTTGTGTAACCATCCTTACTATCTAACTGGAGTACAATTTCATTATCACCAAAGAAAACTCTGTAGCCACTAAGCAATCACTTCCTCTACTCCCAGCTCCTGGGAACCATTTCTCGGCTTTCTGTTTCCACGAATTTGCCCATTCTGGATGTTTCAAATAAATGGAGTCATACAATACACAGCTCTCTGTACCTGGCTTTTCTTTCACTCAACATAATATTTTCAAGGTTCATCCACGGCACGCAGTAGTACTTTCCTATGGCTAAATACCACTTCATCACACGGATATACTATATCCTATTTACCCATTCATTAGCTGACGAACATGTGAATTGTTTCCCACCTTTGGCTATGGTGAACAGTGCTGTTCTGAACAGTCTTGTACGGGTTTTTTAAAACACCCACTGTTAGTTTTTTGGGGTTCTATATCTAGGGTGGGACTGCTGAGTCATGATAATTCTATGCTTAGTGAAGAGCTGCCAAACTGTTTTTCACAGCAGCTGCAACATCTTCCATTCCCATCAGCAAATGTAGGATGATTCTAATTTTTCCATGAACTTGCCAACACTCATTATTTTCTGGGTTTTTAAAAGTGATGAATGGATTCCTTTATCAGAGAGCTTAACACTAAGACATAAAATATAGTACAGGTAGAAGGAAAAAAGAGAATGAAGAAAAGGACCTCAAAATTTGTAACAGTGGACCCAGATACTAAGGGCCCTTGGAGCTAACAGCTGAAGGTTATCATCATCAGCTTCACAATTTTCCTAGGGTTGATTCAGAATGTACTAATTTAATTTAGCTCTCCAAGGCAAGAGCACTATTTTTCATCCTTTTGATCCAGTCAATATATGTTCCAACGGTAACTGGTATACAGCCAAAGGTAAGAATTTGTTGAAAGAATTAATATAGAAATGAATGTAGGAATGAAAGAGTCAGCAGTTTTTAACTCAGTACAAGAATAATCATAGTAAATTTACAGAAATGGTTTATTACACAAGGATACATTATAATGTTCCTCATCCACCATTACTAGAAGTGCCAGAATTATCTTCTTAGCACTCAGTTTCACAACTATCCACAAAGACAATATAAGAGCAAGGTTCTAATCTACTACTCAAAAACAAGACCAACAACAAATAATACAACACAAAACTACACTAATACAATCTTTGTAACAAAATTTTATCTTAAATACCAGCTAATTAAATAATAAATTATCCAAACAAAAGATCACAAATGGCTGTGCTTTTAAAAATACTTTATATAAAGGATCAACACAAACCAATAATTAAAATTATGTACAAACCAAAAATTTCTTTTGTGTTTTTTAATCTAGCTCCACGAAGCAAGAGACTCTCTGGCCCCAGAGGTCTATGGAAAAAAAGAAAATAAACAAAAGCATTGAATATATTACCAACTCAATTCAATTCTAAAATGTAATCTTCAATAGGAGGTATTTAAGTTACAGCTACAACGCGGCCTAGGCCAACCATGATGTTAGGTACTGTAACAACAAACACCTGCTTTAGCATTTCAGTAACTTTAAGGTTAGTGGCTTAGAAATAAGATTATGCGTGTAAATAAACCCCCAAAGCCACTAGTTTAAAAAATTTTAAACAAATATAACAAAACCATATGATTAAGCAGTGCTTCAAGAATGCTTAGCAGAAGATAAAAGTTTTAAAGTTTTTGAGCAAAATTAATAAACAGTTTTGGAAGTAAGAGAATTAAGATGCCATGTAAACATACATTGTGGTATGACATGTATAAATGCATGAGTTTGGCACAATTCAAATTACATGGATTACAAAACGTGATGTAGACAGGACGTTAGTGCTTTCTGAGGGCAAGACTGCACAGCTCAACTTGACTACTTGCATTGTATACTTCTTGGAGCATGGGTCTTCTTGTTTGAAATTCTCTCCATGAAGGAGAAACATAACGACAAGGAATAACTAGAAAGGAAATTGTATCTTCTTAGTGGTAGCCAAATGATAAGTTTGTATGGATAAGTTAAAAAGTCTTTATTTTGTTGATCTTTACAGTTTTCTGAAACATACACACAGTTATGCAACCAAACAGAATAGGAACCATTTATGAAAATACCTACAAACCCAAACATTTAAAATAAAATCACAAGCCAAGGAGGACCAGGTGTTTGGGACATGGTTAGTAAGTATGGTTTTATTCCATACTCATATCATGGATATTCAAAATCTAACATGGCAACTATTCAGGAGCTATAAAATGAGGGTTTTCCAAAAGTTCATGAAAAATGCGTATTATGAAAAAAAACTATGCACAGATGTAAATTTTTGCACCAAAATAAACTTATGTTTAAATCCCATTTAAAAAAATCTCTTTGAAGCTCTTTCCTACTTGGTGTTGATTTTAACAATCAGGACAGATCTCTGAGCTACATTGGTATATAAAATTGGGGTATAATCACTTTTTCTGATTAAAAGAATTTATTAGTTCATTTCTTTGTAAAGGGTACAGTTCATTTCTTTAACTCTAGGAGTAAAAGTTACATAATTGCTATTTTTTATTAACCGCAATATTTTAATGCAATTCAGACTACACACATATACATTTTTTTATTTTTCACCATAAAACAAAACCTCATAATTGATCAGCAGGGGTCCTACACAGTGGACAAAAACTCTTAAAACAACAGTTTATTGAACATGCTCCTATGTTAATGCTCATTAAAAATGTGAATCAGTGTTGATGCATGATATTTTTGGTAGCTTGTCTGAAGGATTTCATTAAGAAATACCCAATTCTTTCTGTTAGTAACTTATTTCATGCAGCCAGTATAAATCCAAAGTGCTTGGATTCTAAATTAAGCCTTGCAGTCGTCAATAACAATGCAATCTCCATATTGTATCAGCAAATTTTTTACTGACCCAAATCCTTTCGTTTAGGCACCTGAATACTGAGGAAACTGAACTGAAACAATCAACCAAGCAAAAAGCCAGGCAGAAGATTCAGTGACTGGACTGGCTCCTGACTACTCCAACTTGCAGGGCATGATTCTAAATGAAGAAGACCACGGTATTGATGCTTGCTCAATGACACATAAAACATTTTTCACATTCTCTTCCATAAGTGTCGGAGCATGAAAGGTGTAAGGATATGAATAAAAGCAGCTATGCTTCCTTTTACAGTTGACTCTCTAATATTATTAGGAAAAGCAAAACAAGTACACCATTTTACTAAATTATTTTAACATTATTTCATAGGATCTGTTTCATCCTTACTTGCTCTGCTGCACATTAAGTAGCACATGTAATGTGAAAGGCTTTCAAATGAACCCTTTCCCATAGTGTGCTGCTTATTTACCTGATCTCCTTTTATCTTTTAATCCCTCCCCCAAAAGTTCTCACTTAAAAGTAATCAGATAACATGAATTTATTCTTACCTTACAATTTCTTCCATTTGTTGAGTTATTATCATTCGTCCCATGAATCTATCAAAGAATTCATCACATTATAAAAATATATGATGCTCTGCTTATGACATCAATGGGTAGAACATTCAGACAGTTTTAGCACTATTCTCATACAGGAGATAAAACTGACCTTTTGTATACATGAATGGCCTAATATTCATGTTATGAACTAGAAAGACAGTTTTTCAGTTTTAACAAATTTAATATTCTTGCCATCTCTACTCCAGCTACAAATGAAGAAATGGATGAAAAATTTTTCAAAATGACAATGGAAATGTTTGCTAGGATTTGGCTAAGAGTTTGAATGTTCCCCAAAGATCCTTGTATTAGGGACTTGTCCCCAAAGCCTTATGTTAATGATTAATGGAGTAATAGTAAAGGGTAATGGGTTAAGGGTGGAAACTTGACCTAATTATGATGTCTAGGAGTGGGCCTCAGGGGAAGTCCTTAGGTCACTCACTGCGGCTTGCTTTCAGATGATGCTCTCCCTAGACTCTTGATTCTACAAGGGAAGAGTGCTTCTTGGCTTACTATGTGAATCCTTTCTCCACATGCATTTCACCCTTATCAGAAGCCAGACTACTAGGGCCATCTGATCTTTGACTGTGAACTTCCAAAACTGTAAACCAAATAAGCCTCCTTCTTAAGAATCTCCATTCATGTTCTTTTAATTAAAGCAATTAAAAGTTGATTATATGGGGCTGGCACTGTGTCACAGCGGGTTAAGCCACCGTCTGCAGTGCTGCCATGCCGTGTAGACGGCAGTTTGAGTCCCGGCTGCTCCGCTTCTGATCCAGCTCCCTGCTAATGCATCTGGGAAAGCAGCAGAGGATGGCCCAAGTCCTTGGGCCCCTGCACCCACATGGGAGACCTGGAAGAAGCTCCTGGCTCCTGGCTTTGGATTGGCCCAGCTCTGGCTGTTGTGGCCATCTGGGGAGTGAACTAGCAGATGGAAGACCTTTCTCTCTGTCTCTCCCTCTCTCTCTAACTCTGCCTTTCAAATAAATAAATAAATATTTTTTAAAAAGTTGACCATACAAATTTTTTAAAATATTTAATTATTTATTTGAAAGGCAGAGTTACACAGGAGAGGAAAGGCAGAGAGAGAGAGAGAGAGAGAGAGGGGTCTTCCATCTGCTGGTTCACTCTGCAATTGGCCGCAATGGCTAGAGCTGGGCCAATCCGAAGCCAGGGGCCAGGAGTTTCCTCCGGGTCTCCCATTCGGGCACAGGGGCCCAAGGACTTGGGCCATCCTCCACTGCTTTCCCAGACCATAGCAGAGAGCTGGATGGGAAGTGGAGCAGTTGGGTCTCGAACTGGTTCTCATATGGGATGCTGACGCTTCAGGCCAGGGCGTTAACCCACTGCGCCACAGCACCGGCCCCCAAAAAGTTGACCATACAATGTTATATATCATTACTATTACTAGTTTGGCCATCATGAGAATTTATCATTGCTATATAAAGAAATTTACATTGTCTAGTCAACAATGAATGTTCACATATTTCATTACAGTTTACTGAAGAAAGCCTCCTGTGATTTAGAATTAGATCATACTTTGGAATCAGATCTGATTTGGAATCAGATCATACTTTGACCTATTCATTCATTCAACAATTATTCATTGAGCAACTACTATGTATGAGTTAATTGGTAGGGACAAGGTGGTAAGTAACAACCTTTCAAAACGTTGTTAGCTTTCCAGTTATATTTCAATTGTTTTAAGAGATTATTTTATTTATTTGAAAGGTAGAATGATACAGAGGGAGAGACACAGAGTAAGAGACTTTCCATCTGCTGGTTCACTCCCCAAATGGCCATGACAGTTAGGGCTGGGCCAGGTTGAAGCCAGGAGCCAGGAACTCCATCCAGGGCTCCCATGTGGGTGGCAGGGCCCAGGTACTTGGGCCATCTTCCACTGCCTTCCCAGGTACAGTAGCAGGGAACTGGATCAGAAGCAGAATAGCTGGGACTCAAACCAGCACTCTGATATGGGATGATGGCATTGCAGGCAGCAGCTTTACCCACTGTGTCTCAACATTGGCCCTAAAATATTTTAATTTTTGATTGCCTGAAATCTAGAGTGAGTGGCCTGTTATCATAATGAATTTTCCATTCAATATCTGCTTAGTGAATATACAATATAAATTTTCACATACTCTTAAGCAATAATTTGGAATTCTATCATTCATTCAATAATGTTCATGTACCTGGTACTGCTTTAGGTACTTCAGTAGATAAAGTGAACTGTATACACACACATCTTGCTGATACGTATCATAAAGAAGTAATTAAATACAAGGAAAATTTAAGTGCATAAAATTAAGTACATAAAGATGTTTGTTTCCTCAACTGTCAACAAATACATAGCAAGGCCTGCTCTATGCCAGACACCATTCTAGGTGCTTCCGGTACATCAGTGATCAAACCACACAAAGTGGCTTTCTTTGGAGTTTACATTCAAGTGAGAGAGAGGTAATAGCAATAAACATAACAAATGACTAAATTATACAGTATATTAGAGCATAGTATTGTTATGAGAAAAGAGAATAGGTAAGAAGGAGCAGGCCACCTAAGTATTCAACGCAGGCCTCACTGAGGAGGCGATTTTAATAAAGATTTGAAGGTGGTAAAAGAGTTACACAAGGACTAGCTAATGAGAAGGTGGGGAGGCGTACGCATATCTAAAGAGAAGCAGGGAAGCCAGTGTAGCTGGAGTATGAACAAGAGGGAGGAGGACAGGAACTCGGGTCAGAGAAGAGTCTGGGGACCAGGGGAGGTCAGGAAGGTCTTACAGATGGTGATAAGGATGTGGGCTCTGCCTCTCACTGACATGGAGAGCCGCTGCAGGGTTTGATCAGGACAGACCTGACTCACATGTAACAAGAATCACTGTGGCTGCGTCTGTGAGAATGGACCGCAAGGGAGAGAAGGGGAAAAGTGGAAAAACCAGCAAGTGGGCCTTTGAGAACAGTGATTCAGGCAAGAGATAGTATTGGCATAGATGGAATTGGTGAGAGAGTCAGATTTTGGATGAATTCAGAAGGTGAACTACAGAATGTTCTGAGGAATTAGGGTGAGATGTGAAAAGAAGTAAAGAAAGATGAGCAGAGAGATGGGAGGAGTCATGGTTGAACCCGGGTTTTTGGCTTGACCTAACTGGAAGGCCAGATTGTCAGTGACAAAGATAGAAAGACTGTTGGCAGAAAAAGTCTGGGAGGGATCAATAATTTCTTACCCTGACTTTTTGGAGATTTCTACTAAATTTCCAGGCAGAATTATGGAACAGGCAGTTGGATGTAAGAGTGTAAAGTGTGGGAAGGAAGTGTGGATGCAGAGATAAATCTGGAAGTGATCAGTATGTAGGTGGCCTTTAAAGTCATCAGATTGGATGAGATCACTCAGAGAATAAGTGCAGACAGTGAAGGGTACAGGTAGGGAAGGGAAGAGGCCCTCTGACATGCTCTGACACGGAGAGTTCAGGGGGAAGAGGAGAAATCAGCAGGACACACTGAGGAGGGACAAGAGAGGGCAGAGACCAGGAAATTAAGTACACAAACTGTATCAAATGGAGGAGGGAAGCAATGAACTATCCAACTGATTTGTCATAAGGCACCATGTCATATGTCTAATATAAAAACAACAGAGTTGGGTATTAAGAGTTTAATTTGGTTCTAGTACACTCACTTGGATTATTACATAGTCATTAAATACAATCATTAAGAACACTAGTAAGATGGAAAACACCTTTTCTTAAAATACTTTTTTGAACTATAAAACCAATCTATATTCTTTCAAGAAGTATTAGAAAGTATGAAAAAGTAGCTATTTTAAAAGCATCTGAAATATTGCCATCAGCAAATAACCATTAATGTTATGATAGATAATTTCTCCAGGTTTTTCTTCCTCTATCTTGCTATCTAACTACTCAGCTACTGGATCACACACAAACATTATTTTTACATAACTGGGATAATATGAAATCTGTATTTTTGACATATTTTGATATGTAGCTATGTCATGAAATTCTCTTAAATTTTTTTTTTTTTGGCTTTCTTTTTATTTATTTGAGAGGCAGGTAAACAGACAAAGAGCTCCCATCTGTAGGTTCATTGCCCAAATGCCCACAATAGCCATGGCTGGCCAGACCAATGCTGGGAGCTAGAAACTCAATCCAGGTCTTCTATAAGGATAGCAGGGATCTAACCACTTAAGTTACCACCTGCTGCTTCCCAGTGTAACACCAGAAGAAGCTGGAATCAGGAGTGAAGCCGAGACCTGAACCCAGGCAGTCTGACAAAGCTTCCCAAGTGGTGTCTTTTTTTGTTTGTTTGTTTGTTTGTTTTTGACAGGCAGAGTGGACAGTGAGAAAGAGACAGAGAAAGGTCTTCCTTTTACGTTGGTTCACCCCCCAGTGGCCACTGCGGCCAGCACACTGCGGCCAGCGCACCGCACTGATCCGAAGCCAGGAGCCAGGTGCTTCTCCTGGTCTCCCATGGGGTGCAGGGCCCAAGCACTTGGGCCATCCTCCACTGTACTCCCGGGCCACAGCAGAGAGCTGGACTGGAAGAGGAGCAACCGGGATAGAATCTGGCACCCTGACTGGGACTAGAACCCGGGGTGCTGGTGCCACAGGTGGAGGATTAGCCTATTGAGCCGCGGCGCAGGCCCAAGTGGTGTCTTAACAGCTAGAACAAACACCTGCCCCTAAAAACATCATTTTTAATATTCCCATATATCCTTAAGCATTCTCCTACTTGAACACTTAATATGCTTTCAGAATTTCATTTATATAGAGTAAATAAAATGAAAAAAAGAAATTTATATAAATATTCTCTTTAACTCCTATGAATTCTTCAAAGGTAGAAACTATTCTTATTCATTTTATCTATCATGTACCTAATGAGACATTCATGCTCGATAATAATTTGTAGAATTGGGCCGGTGCTGTGACGTAGCAGGTAAAGCAGCTGCCTGTAGTGCTGGCATCCCATATGGGCGCCAGTTTGAGTTTTGGCTGCCCCTCTTCCAATCCAGCTCTCTGCTATGGCCTGGGAAAGCTGTAGAAAATGGTCCAAGTCCTTGGTCCCATGCACCCACTTGGGAGACCCGGAGGAAGATTCAGGCTCCTAGTTTCAGACTGGTGCAGCTCCATCCATTGTAGCCATCTGGGGAGTGAACCATTGGATGAAAGACCTCTCTCTCTGCCTCTGCCTCTATGTAACTCTGCCCTTCAAATAAATAAATAAATCTTAAAAAAAAAAACTAGTAGAATAAATGAATAAGCAAAAACAGCAATCAAAGTCTTTTTGCACTATTATTGAGTTATTTTTCTATTATAAAAAACATGCTTTGGGAGTAGCTGTCTGCACAAGAGTTGAGATGCCATCTGAAACTTGGAATCCATTATCAGAGTGCCTAGGTTGGAGTTCTGGATCTACTTCCAGTGTGTTTCCTGCTGGGGAGCAGCAGGAGATGACTCAAATGCTTTAGCCCCTGCCACCCTCCTGGCTTTAGCTTGGCCCAGCCTCAGCTACTGGGAGCATGTAGCGAACGAATCTGTGGAAGAAGATCTTTCTCTGCTTTTCAAATACATAAATGAATTTTTAAAATACCTTGTTTAATGATTATATTACATTTATATTTTAAATAACATATACACTGCTATAAAGTGGAATTGTCTGTTAATTTAAAAAGTATTTTTACTTTCTCCCCATTTTCCAAGATAAGTTAAAAACCATAGACCAAAGTACTAGTCATATTTGATCTCACATTAATCTTATGTTTGCTTAATTCTGCATCATTTTGAAGTCTCATAACTTTTTTTTAAAGATTTTTATTTATTTGAAAGTCCAAGTTACACAGAGAGACAGAGAGACAGAGAGACAGAGAGACAGAGAGAGAGAGGTCTTCCATCTGATGGTTCACTCCCCAATTGGCCGCAATGGCTGGAGCTGCGCCAATGAGAAGCCAGGAGCTTCCTCCGGGTCTCCCACATGGGTTCAGGGGCCCAAGGACTTGGGTCATCTTCTACTGCTTTCCCAGGCCATAGCACAGGGCTGGATCTGAAGTGGAGCAGCTGGGTCTCGAACCGGTGCCCATATGGGATGCTGGCTCTTTCGGCCAGCGTGTTAACCTAGTGCCGGCCCCTGAAGTCTCATAACTTTTAAAAATTCACCATTACTGAGATCATAATAGCAATAAAAACATCTTAAGGTACTTAATTCTTCACAGTTAAGAGAATCTTGTAGTTTATAGTGTTTAAAGCATTTAAAAAATTATAAAATTTACTTTTAAATATGTAAAGATTTAACTTTGATGAAATGGAAGATTTTACAACATCACTTGAAGAAAATCCCCTTTACAAAGGTGTAATCCAAAATAGACGTGCAGATATTTGAAAAAGCCAATGACTAAAGATAAGAGTTTGAAATATTTCAACTAACAAGAAGCTGAAGGCGATTTTTATAATCTGGTTATAATTTATAGTTTACTATCAATTACTGAGTAAAAATGAGTTTAGTTTCCCATCCATTTCATAATCCAAGATGACTTATACTATAGTTGTATTTAATAAACTATAATGTTAAAAGAATTTAGTTCTTCTGTTTCTTTCCCTGTTTTCAGAAACAAGATCTATAAAAATCTAACAAATGGGGGCAGCACTGTGGCATAGCAGGCTAAGCCTCCATCTACGGCGCTGGCATCCCATATGGGCACTGGTTAGTGTCCCAGCTGTTCTTCTTCTGCTCCAGTTCTCTGCTTATGGCCTAGGAAAGCGTGGAAGATGGTTCAGTTGCTTGGGCCACTGCACCCATGTGGGCAACCAGAAGAAGCTCCTGGCTACTGGCTTTGGATCGTTCCCAGCTCTGGTGATTT
This sequence comes from Oryctolagus cuniculus, assembly GCF_964237555.1. NCBI lineage: Eukaryota > Metazoa > Chordata > Mammalia > Lagomorpha > Leporidae > Oryctolagus > Oryctolagus cuniculus. Next base: position 96,783,983 of record NC_091435.1, read on the forward strand.
CGGCCATTTGGGGAGTGAACCAGTGGATAGAAGACCTTTCTCTCTGTCTCTCCCTCTCTCTCTCTGTAACTCTACCTCTCAAATAAAAAAAGTTTTAACAAATAAAGAAAACATTAGGAGGTGGGTATTCAGTGCATCAGTTGCATCCCATATGTGTGCCTGGTTTTGAGGCCTGGCTCTGATTCCAGCTTCCAGCTAATGAACACCATGGGAGGTCGCTGGAAATGGCTCAATATTTGGGGCCCTGACACTCACACAGGAGATGCAGAGTGAGTCTCGGGGGTTCCTAGCATTGATCTGGCCCAGCCAGAGCTGTTGTGGACATTTGCAGAGTGAACCAGCAGACAGGAAAGCTCTATGTGTCCACTTTTTTTAAAAATTAAAGAAAACATTTATTTTATGTTTCCTGTAATGGAGGGTAAATAAAATGAATAAGATTAGTTTCTGTCCTTAACTCATAGCTATTAAAGATAATATTTAAATAAAGTTGTAAAAATTTTATTATGTGCTATATATAAGGAAATACTGAAAGCTATATAAATTGTAAAGTTCTGATTTAAAAGAGATATATACTAGTGAAACTCAAGACATAGCTCCTGCCTTCATGGAACTTATGAAAAAATCATTAGATAATTCTTTCCAAGGGAATCATTTTTTTAAAAAAAAAGATTTATTTTATTTATTTGAAAGGCAGAGTTACAGAGACAGAGAGGGAGACACTGGGAGATCTTCCACCTACTGGTTCACTCCCCAAATGGCCACAACAGACAGGAGTGGGCCAGGTTGAAGCCAGGAGCCAGAAGCTTCATCTAGGTCTCCCACATGGGTGCAGGGACCCAAGTACTTGTGTCATCTTCTGCTGCTTTCTCGGGGGCATTAGCAGGGAGCTAGATTGGAAGTGGAGCATTAGGGGACTTGAACCAATGTCCATACGGGATATCAGCATTCCAGGAGGTGGCTTAATTCATTATACCACAGTGCTGGCCCCAGAGGGGAATGAGCTTACTTCTACTATAACTACTGTTATAAAGTGAACATACTAGTTCATAAGGAAATAGAAGGTAATGGGAAGGACCTTGTGAATGATAGCATTCTTTTGAATTAATATCTTTTGCTTAGAATTCTGGAAAATTCTGTGGTTAGTTTTTTTCCCCCCTAAGATGCACTTTCCCTGACTTTCCCACAAATAATGCCTCCAATTAGCCAAAGGATTCATTTTATGATTATGGTTATAAAGCCAAGTTTGTAAACAGGACTTAAAATGAGTATGCTGAATGATCACACCATACCTGTACAGGTCTGCTTCTGGTTGCTGGCATTCTATCACAGCCACTAGGGTGTCCAAATTGGCAACTGTTTGTAACACTGCTGTTTCTGGAACCGCCACATGAGTCTGGGGGGAAAAGGATTAAACCGAACAGTTTCAGGATCTGACTGAGTCCTTAGTTAGCAAAACAGGAGAAAGAAGGATGTAAAATAAAGAAGGAGATAGTTAGCTACTGTGATTTGGCCTTTCCTGTCTAGCGAGGCCACTTGCATATGAAATAACTGTGTGTATAGTCACTAGTGCTCAAAGTTTATCATAAGGAATTTCATTGGGAAAACGTGAATTTTCACCCTTGACTGTACTCTGACAAAATTTCAAGCTGTTGGTTATTTTTTAAAAGCACCAAAAATATTATGAGACTGTATTTTTCCTAAAAATGCTTTCAGTTTTTAACTTGAACTGACTAAACCATGTAAGACTACTCTTGAAATAAATCAATATTAGTTGCTTTTTAAAAACTTCATGTATTTTTAAATTTCAGTAATTAAAAAGATTTTTCCTTTATGAGGTCAAATTTTATTATTGAAAGCAAAGAAAAATAAGACCATAGCCATATACATCTCACTATATTTTGTTTACCAAGACCAATAATGAAAAATGTACATGGAACAAACCTTCAGGTTAGTTTCTCCATCCAAACTAGCAGTTGTAACGTGACATGAACCATCAAGTCTATCTGAGGACAGAAGCACCAAGTCTGCAGGGAAAATTTCATCTTTGGCTATTCGAACAATATCACCTACCTATGAAGAATATGGGGAAAAGTGAATACACAAATTTTAAAAGGCAGGGACTTAGTTGTATTTGGTTCTAAGTAAACGGCCTCTAGGAGGAAAGCAGGTTTTGAACTAAAATATAATCCAGATTAGAATTATGTGCTACCAAAATATAATGGATTTCTAATTTACCAGATGCATACCCGAATATTTTTTGATCTAGTTTTTACAAGGCCACCACTTCGAACAACATAAACAGGAGCTCCATTTACTTCATTATCTGAGTTATGTCTCAACCAATCTTCGTACCCCTGTAATATCCAAAGAATAAAAAATATATTTTCAGCATAATTTGAAAATATTTTTAAATATTTTTATCAAATGAGAAAAAATTTAAAATTGGCAAACATTTCATTCACTAGAATTATATTTGGCTATTTTGACACATATGCTCATAAGTAGTGGACATTCATTCCTACTAGAGACACTCTTGCTTTTTATTATACACATGTTCCTGGTTTCACAGGATAGTTCCAGTTACTTCTCACTTTCCTTATAGGAGGCTCCATCTGTGCAACCTTAGGACATTTCCTCAAAATTTACTCTCCACTAGGAGATTTCTTTCATGCCTGTCTTCAAATTATATAAATATTCTGGCAATTCTGAAATGTATATCTTCATCTATCTCTCTCTTCTGGACTCCAAACCTGAATATTTAACTACATTATTAGTATCTCCATTTGAATGTCTTATGAATATCCTGAACAAACTCAAAACTAAATTAATAATATCATTCTCAAAGTCTGCTGCATTTCTAATGTCTCTCATTTTCACAAATGGCATGATTATTCACCAAGGTACTCATGCTAGAAAGCTGGGAAGTCAATTTTTGACTTCTACCTTTTCCTAACAGTATTCAATCACTAAATTAAATTATTTCTATGTGTAAATGAAAAGGCATAAATTCAGAGGACTATTACAGATAATAAACAGAAAAAAAAGAGAACAGATTTTGAAATGGAGGTAGAGTTCCATCATTTCTTAAACAACAGACCATTTGCATTAATTGTAACTACAGGTTCAATATCCCTATTTTGAAATTCTGAAATCAGAAATGCTTAAAATCCAGAACTTTTTGAGCACTGACATACCACAAGTGGAAAATTCCATATCTGATCTCATGTGAACCTTTCTTTTATGAAGAAAATCATGAAAAATAATGCATAAAATTACTTTCAGTCTATGTCAATGAGGTGTATATGAAATATAAATCAGTTTTGTGTTTAGACTTGGGATCCTACCCTGAAGATAATTTATTATGTACATGTAAATATTACAAAATTCCTCTCAGCGAAAGTCCAAAATCTCAAATACTTTTCATCCCAAGCATTTTGGCTGAAGAATATTAAAATTCTAGTACTTCAAAAAATATGTAAGCTATAAGGATCAATGTTAAAATGAGAAACACGTATAACCATTTCACCAAAAAAAAAAATCTTTTGGTTAAATGTTAAGGAGTGGTGATTTCCTTTTAAGTGGAAATGCAAATCAGTAATTTTGTATTTGGTCTTACCTTTCTACTTCATAGATTTTTAAGCTTCTAGAGAGTAAAGACTATTTTACTAGAGCACTGTATCTTCCATTACAGAACTGGAGAAATGACTTACTATGTGCATATGCTTGGGAAAAGTTAAAAATAAGTAACTGACCACCTCACTAAATAACTATTTTGATAAAAGCACAAAGGGCAAAGATGGCCTAAAAGGGGATAAGAGAAGAAAGGAAGGTTGGAATTCGAATGAAAATGACAGTTAAACTAATAAGCAGTATTTATTATACAGAACAACAGGTAGTGACACATGATTTCAAGAACAAAGGCTCAGGGAAGGAAATCAGAATGTGGCATAGTAGTCAGAAAAGACCAAAGTTTTAAGTTTCCAAGTTAAATGAGTGATTGACCTGTACAATTATTTGGTGGAAGAACTTCCCAGGAAGCAAGAACTTCCCAGAAAGCAAGCCTTGAGATAGGAGCACACTCACTTCTGAGTATAAGAAGACTGTGGCTGCAGCACAGCAAATAAAAGGAAGAACGGTAGGGAGTGCAGTAAAAGAAGGAACAGGGACTAGAGTGTGCAAGTCCTTCTAGATCACTATAAAGACTTTTGTTTTGGTCTAAGTGTGATGGGAAGCTACTGCACAGCTTTAAGGTGGGAGGGTAGTTATGATCTGACTTTAAGAGATCTGGCTGCTGTGTGAAAACCGTAGGAGGGAAAGTGCTAGAACTACTGGGAGAGGAATGAAAATGTCCAGGGAAGGGAAAATGATGGCTTGGATTATGAGGTTGATCTTGAAGACAGGAATAAAAAAGTCAAAGGATAATGCAGCCAGAGCTGGTGGTGGTGGATGGCAGTGCCATTTAATAAACTGAAGGTTAAGAGGGTAGTATAGTTTTAGAGGAAACAAAACCAAGAGTTCTGTTTGAAATTATTCTAAGATATCCAAGTGGCAATGTTGTGCAAACAGTGTTTGGAGTTCAGATAAGTTTCAGGACAGACAAACATTTGAGAACCATCAACAGACAGATGACACTTTAAGCCACTGGATTAGATGAAGTCACCTAAAAAGTATTTCCATACAAGAGACACATATCTATTACCTTGAGGCAATGACATCTGCAAAATCAAGTAAACATGTGACAGTATGAGGAGACTTGGATGCTTACTAACTTACACACGAAGTCCTGTCTCCAACAGAACAGTGAAAAAAGGAAAGGCAAATTTAGTGAGAGCTGTGGCATAACATTCTGACACACCAGATGTATGACATAATTGCTAATCTACAAGCTCCTTTTAGTCTTCTTATATAAGTGATAAAGAACATACTTCATCTCAGAAATGTAAAAATTTTGTCAATTTTATGCTGATATTAATTTATACCTTATCCCTATATTTTTAAAATGGAAATTAACCACTATTACTTAAGAAATTTCAGTCACCACTCTCTCAGGTGGAAGAGCTCATTCTATATTAACTCAGACCCTGTCAAGATATGACAAGTGGTAACCAAAGTGACAACACATTTCTATGAATTTAATTCTTATTCAGTATGTTTATCCGATAATCTTGTTTTTCTACAATCAGACTTTGTCAATTTTATTTCCCCCAGAGTACCACTTTAATAATCAACTTCAACAGAAAATCATGTAAAACAAAGGAAAGCTCTACAGAACTTTTTCCCTGAATCAATTCACCATTCATTGCATCATTAAAAACCACAAATTAGACTTAGAATCCAGGTTCTTGTTTCTGTAGCCCAACAACTTTTAGATAAACTTCTCCATCAGATCATAATTTAAGGATGTCCTTAAACCAAACATATAATTAAATATAAATTAACTCTAACTCATTGTATATATGAGGGTGTCTTAAAAAACTCATGAAAAAATGTACTATGAAAAAATTATGCATGTATTTAAGACCTTTTTTGCACCAAAATAAACTCATCTTTTAATTCCATTTTTCACACATTTTGAAGTCCCCTTACATAACTCCTGTTTTTGAATGCTTTAGGCATTAACAAAGAAACAATATATATATATATATATATATTTTTTTTTTTTTAACAGGCAGAGTGGACAGTGAGAGAGACAGAGAGAGAAAGGTCTTCCTTTTGCCGTTGGTTCACCCTCCAATGGCCGCCGCTGCAGCCGGCGCACCGCGCTGATCCGATGGCAGGAGCCAGGATCCAGGTGCTTTTCCTGGTCTCCCATGGGGTGCAGGGCCCAAGCACCTGGGCCATCCTCCACTGCACTCCCTGGCCACAGCAGAGAGCTGGCCTGGAAGAGGGGCAACCGGGACAGAATCCGGCGCCCCGACCGGGACTAGAACCCGGTGTGCCGGCGCCGCTAGGCAGAGGATTAGCCTATTGAGCTACAGCGCCGGCAAGAAACAATATATTTTAACAACTGTAGTCATTTCATGAGTGACCAGGTACTGAAACACAACATAGCAGTTAAGTTTAATTTTACCATACATAAAACAAATTTGCTGCTTTCTTATAGAAATACTTTTCACAGTGATAAAAGTGACTTTGGAATGGAAATACAGTTTTTAACAACTTCAGAGTGACTTTGGGGGAAAACAACAACAGAAAATATTCCCATACCTGTTTTATAGCAGTTACTGTTATCACAAAGAATAATGGAAGTCCACTGGTAATTGGACTGGTAGGTGTATCAATCATAAGCTAGTAAAAAAAAATGCAGATTATTATTTTTTATATTGTTCACATCACATGATCAACATCTAAACTCTCACACTGTTGTATGGTCAGTATAGTTTAGCTCACAATTTCTTAACTTCACTTTGTTGGCTATTACATGGGATTGGTAAAATACTTATATCTATTGCACACTCATTGTATTGCCAGAGGGGACTCAGTCACTTTTTTCTTAACACACAGGTTAATTCTTCCTCAATATTCATCTACAAGTGGTGCTACAGCCACTTGTATATGCACATTTCTCTGCACAGCCTGATAAATGCTGAAAAGCCTGTCAGCAACTATTTTTTAAAAGATTTATTTATTTATTTGAAAGGCAGAATTACAAAGAGGCAGCAGTAGGGCGTCCTTCCATCCACTGGTTTACTCTCAAAATGGCCACAACCCCTGGAGCTGGGCTGATCCGAAGCCAGGAGTCAGGAGTTTCTTCCAGGTCTCCCACACGGGTGTGGGGGCCTAAAGACTTGGGCCATCTTCCACTGCTTTCCCAGGCCATAGCAGAGAGCGAGATCAGAAGTGGAGCAGTCAGGACTCAAACAGGCGCCCATATGGGATGCCGGCGCTTCAGATAGTGGCTTTACCCGCTAAACCACAGCACCGGCCCCCTGTCAGCCAATTTTATGCTGGGATTCAAAATAAACTCCATAATAAAAAAGAGACCTAGGAATGGGACTATGAAAGAGGCTTTTTCTCTAAGTGATTTTTTTTTACATTGTAGCAGAGCCAGAGGGAGATAGAGCTAGGAAAACGATGCTGCAATTATTTTCTAAATCACAAAATTGAGGTTTCAGTAAATCATGGAAGAAGTAAAATAAATTTGTAATAAATGATACATATTTCAGGAGATATATATATGCTTACCCTGATTGGAACACTATAAAATAAATAAATATATTGAAACATTACATGATATCCCACAAATTTGCATAATTTCAATGTACCAGTTAAAAATAAAAATTAAATAATACATTTGCAGCAAATACCTAGGGGTAGAACCTAGATGTAATGAATTATTAATGTTTCTTTACTCTGAGTAGGCTGATCCATTTGTTGTATTTCATAGATACTTTAAATTTCTGGTCTTGGGGCTAGCACTGTGATGAAGCAGGTGAAGGTGTTGCCTTCGGCTCCTGCACCCGCGTGGGAGACCCAGACAAAGCTCCTGGCTCCTGGCTTTGGACTGGCCCAGCTCTGGCCATGGCAGCCATATGGGGAGTGAACGAAAGGATGGAAGACCTTTATTTCTGCCTTTCCCTCTTTCTGTCTATAACTCTGCCTGTCAAATAAATAAATCCATCTTTAAAAAAAAATTCTGGTCTTACCTACTGATTTCACAAAAGTATACCTTTTTAAAGGAAAATGAAAATCAATAGTTTAGAAATATTTATTTATCTGAGAAAGGGGCAAAGACAAGAAAGAGCTTCCATCTGCTGGTTCACTCCCCAAATGCCTGTAACTGCCAGAACTGGGCCAGGCAGAAGCCAGGATGCAGGAACTAAATCCAAGTCTCTCACAAGTGGTAGTGATCCAATTACGTGCGCTATCACCGCTGCAGGTAAAGCCACTGCCTACGGTCTAAGCATCCATATGGGTGCGTGTTTGAGTCCTGGATGCTCTTCTTCCCATCCAAGTTTCAGCTAATGTGTCTGGGAAAGCAGAAGAAGGTCCAATTGCTTGAGTCCTTGTACCCACGTGGGAGACCTGGAAGAAGCTCCTGGCTTCAAATCATCTCAGCTCCAGCCGTCACCACCATTAGGAGAATGAACCACAGGACAGAAGACCTCTCTCTCTCTGTCTCCCCCGGCCCCCATAACATTGCCTTTCAAATAAATAAGTATTTAAAAAAAAAAAAAAACTTCATTTATACTCAAGTTTCACAGGCTGTTCTGTTGATACACATATATAGTATACACAAAACAATCTGAAAATTAGGAAACTGTCAAATAGACTGTAATGAACAGAGGTTTAAGCTTAGAAAATGATCTCCTAAATAAAGGTTCTAACCTCATAGGGATGCTTAAAAGTTGATATAAACAAATTAAAACCTATAGAAAAACTTACTTTGTACCATGGTGATTCCATAGGTAGATATGTGCAGAAAACATGAATGAAAGAAGCCAAAATATTTATATTATGAGACAAAGCATCTGAAAGATGATGGGTCATATTTGTGGCTTATGCTTATTAGCATTAAAGCATAACAGTGATGAAATGAGCTATAATTAATCTTAATATGCAGAGGTGATTTCTTAGAAATTTAGAAGTGACTTAAATCATTGCAGTGACTGAATACAATGAGGATGCTTAGCGGAAAAAACTGGACCCACTGTCAAACAATTAAGAACACAAAATAATTTTTCCTTATTCTGAGATATATTTTTAGAAACCTTGTTTACAAACTTAATTGAGCAACAAAGCTTACCTGAACCAAAAATATAATAAGAAAATAAAAGTTTGCCACTCTTCTGAATTGTTCAAATAAATTTTTTGGAACAAAATTCCACACAGTATACTAAAAAAGAAAGAGAGATCAATAAATTAATATTTTAAAACATACATATTATTATATATAATAAGAAAGGTAAAATAAGATTTTACCAAGATTTTAGACAAATTCATGTAACTTTTTTTTGCTTTGGAGCCAGTATTGTAGAGCAATACGTTAAGCCGCCACCTGCAATGCCAGTATCACGTATCAGAGTACTGGTTTGAGTCCAGGGCACTCCACCTATTTTTTTTTTTTTTTTAAAGATTTATTTATTTGAAAGTCTGAGTCACAGAGAGAGAGTGAGAGACAGAGAAAGAAATCTCTAACTGCTTTTTCATTCCCCAGATGGCCACAATGGCCAGGGATAGGCAGGTCTGAAGCCAGGAGCCAAGAGCTGAGAGCTTCTTCCAGTTCTCCCACATGGGTGGCTGGGGTCCAAACACTTCTGCCATCTTCCCCTGAGTTTCCCAAGAAAGTAGCAAGCAGCTGGTTGGGAAGTGGAGCATCCAGGACTCAAATAGAATGCTGGTGTCTCAGGTGGCAGCCTTACTGGCTATGCCACAACACAGGCCCCTCATGTTACTCTTGATGTTACGGAAGCAATTTATCTGGTTTCTAAAATTCAGAACTTTTATTCCATTTTCCATTTTATTTATCATTTATTGATAATTTTAGTATAATTTTTAAAAATTAGATAAAGTGGAACCTATCAATCTTGCTATAAAATTCTTGATTTTCTTTCAGAAGTATAGAAAGTAAATCTATGGGGCTGGCACTGTAGTGTAGTGGGTTATAGCCTTGGCCGAAGTGCCAGCATCCCATAAGGGCGCCGGTTCTAGTCCTGGCTGCTCCTCTTCCGATCCAGCTCTCTGCTATGGCCTGGGAAAGCAGTGGAAGATGGTCCAAGTCCTTGGGCCCCTGCACCCACTTGGGAGACTCCGAAGAAGCTCCTGACTCCTGGTTTTGGATCGGTGCAGCTCCAGCCATTGTGGCCATCTGAGGAGTGAACAAGTGGACTGAAGATCTCTCTCTGTCTCTATCTCTCTCTGTCACTCCTTCAAATAAATAAAATAAATCTTAAAAAAGAAAGTAAATCTAAAATATTTTAATAATTTCATTTATTTTATGTTTATCTAGTTCAGTGTCAGAAACAGGAAATGTTGGGGCTGGTTCTGTGATGCAATAGGTTAATCCTCCGCCTGTGGCCCCAGCATCCCATATGGGTGCTGGTTCTAGTCCCGGCTGCTCCTCTTCCAGTCCAGCTCTCTGCTAATGGCCTAGGAATGCAGTGGAAGATAGCCTAAGTGCTTGAGCCCCTGCACCCATGTGGGAGACCTGGAAGAAGCTCCTGGCTCCTGGATTTGGATCGGCCCAGTTCTGCCCAGCTTTGGCCATTGCAGCCATTTGGGAAGTGAACCAGCAGATGGAAGACCTCTCTCTATGTCTCTCCCTCTTTCTGTCTGTAACTCTGCCTCTCAAATATATAAATAAATCTCTAAAAAAAAAAAAAAAAAACAACCAGGAAATGTGATTACAAAATTATTCTTTGTTTATTATGGGATATGGAAAATTAATCTAGAATGCTAAAAAATGTTTTAGATAGATGATCACTGGGATAATTACTAAGAAAATTTCAAAAAGGATATGAAAATTTGTCACAATGTCAATTTTAAAAGGTAAGACAATAGAGTACGGTGGTCAAGAGCATAGATGCTTGGGGATTAAACTGCTGTGGCACATATCCTAATTATAGCACTCACCAAATGACCTTGGACTTAATCTTTCTGCATCCTACTTCATTTCTTTATAAAATGAGGATAATCAAGTTGTATCTTACAAAGGTCTTAAAAAATTAAATGAACTAACACATTTATGAAGCACTGAGGATAGAACCCAGCTCACACTAATTACTATACAAGTGTTTGTTATTACTATCATTAATCAGCTCGTAAGTCTATAAAACTATATTACAGGGATAGTGTTATACACTACAATTTTTACTGGTATCACAATTCAAAACATAACTTCATATATAAAACAAGGAAGGAGTTTATAGAACTTTTACTTCACCCTAAGGACATTCTCTCAGTAGAATGAAAGATCCCTGAGGCCAGAGACATTGTTTTATGCACTCACTTAAATATCTACTTGGTACATACTTGGAGATCAAAAGTTTTGTGGGATTAATGAATGAATAAATAAGCATGGCTGAATGTGGTTTTTTTTTTCAGATAAATATGATGTCAGGCGATGAAGCCTTAATGATTACTAACCAAGTCAAGATTTTTAAAGACACAGTTTAACCTAATTTTCTCTGCTGTAATTCAAGATGGCTGCTATTTCTAAATTCTCATATGTCACAAGTTCACTTTGTGTATACAAATATTATAATATCTAACATTCTCTCTTTGTTGGAATTATATCTTCAATTCTAACCTAGGATGTATAAAACACTTTCACTCAGTAGTGGCAGCACCAGTATAAAAAGGGAATATTGAGAGGCAGAACTCATTAATGTTCAGGATAAAAGTGACAGCACCCATATAGATAGATACATTCTTGAAACACAGCCAAAGACATGAATTTCACATCTCTACATGTGAAATTATACATGAAATCTATAATCTCAACAAACACATAAAATCTACAATTAAACGTGATGTTTAACAACATGAAATCATAGCAAAGGCATACAGACAGGTGAATTCATCATGAGTTGGCGGAATGGCAAGTAATCTGGTGTGGAAGGAGTTTAAGCAATAGCAGCACAATGAAGAATAAAGAGATGAGAGACAGTATTTATGTTAAAAATTTTAAAAGGCAATGTTTACGTAAATATATAATTTTTGAAACTGTAGCCAAAACATTTTAAACCTAAGACTTCTGCTAGAAAAACAGCCACACCCAGGTAATTCATTTAATTCCAAAAGTTTTCCAGAAGGACACACAGCTTCCAGCACTAGTGTGGGAGTTAAATGGTCCATTGACCACCCAGTAGATGAGGATTGTAAAAACTAGATTTAAAAAAGCTATTTAAAAGTCTGGAAAGTATCCAAAATATAGATAGAAACCAGAAGAGTTTAACTTCAAAAAAACTGCAAATGGAAAAGTATAAATTGTGAATTGTTGGTTTCTTAGCTTAGAAGGGAGAAAACTACAACCTTATCAAAAAAATGTGGCTTAGCTTAAAGTTCAGGACTAGAAAAATAGCTGGAAATAAAAAAGGGAAAATGTAGGTAGGGAGAGAACCACACAAAGAAAATTATCCAAATTCAGAACCTAAGCTATCCAAACCCAAGCTGACAGCTGAACTATACATGAGAAAACAATGCACTACTGACACTGATATCTGCAACAACAAAGGTGAATCTCAAAGCATCATGTTACGTGAAAAGGAGTCAGATACAAAGACTTGCTTGTATATAGGAAAGTCTAGAAAAGACCAAACTGTAGTCACACAAAGCAGATCAGTAGTTGACTGGTTTTGACGGTGACAACAAGTGAGAGTGGTTACAAAGGAGCAGTAGAGAATTTCGCGAGTGAGGGATATGCTCTCTCTCTATCCTGACTGTGGTAGGGGTCACATGATAGTACACCACTGTCAAAACTCATCAAGTGACACACTCAAACCCAGTGAATTTTACTGTACATAAATTATGCCTCAAGTTACAAACCAATCTTAAAGCTCTCACTAGTTCTTTCATAAATTACTCAGAACTGTCTCACTGAAGTTCCTCCATCCTTCCGATATTTACTCTTCATTTCCTTTGTTTCAGAACATTGTTCAAAATGAGAGATGTCCCCAAGGTAATGTTACATATGTGAACATGAAGACAGAAAAAAGGGGGCATCACTGTGTAAAATGACACCAAGATTAGAGGGGAGAAAAAACATTAGTCATTTTGGGAAGGAGCAGTAACACAAAGATGTTTCCTGTGGTGTCCTATCAAGCAATAGTTATGGTTTGAGGAGAATGCTACCCTAAGTATCTTTGACTCACATCCTTATGACTGCACTATCCAATAGGAGAGCCACTAGTCATATGTGGCTACTGACGCTTAAATGAATTTAAATCCGATTACAACTTTGCTTCCTCGGTTGTACCAGCCACATTTCAAGGCCTCAATGGTTCCATGTGGCTTGTGGTTAACCTTCTGGACTGTGTGGAGACATTTCCAACAAGAGTAGAAAGTCTACGGGGTAGCAGCACTCTATAGTCTTCACCTTCAAAATGAAACTAAAATGTCTTAGAAATGCCATGGAGAAAAACGAAACAAGGAAGAATATGTAAGAGTGAAGCAGTAGTTCAGCATCATAAAATGTTTACAGAAGAGTGATAAAATTGGAGGAAACATGCTTTAAAGTTACAAGGAACTGAGTTCAAACTCCAGTCTAGCCACTAACTAGTGTGCAACCTTGGGAAAATTATTCCATTTCCCAGCACTTCAACTGGAGAAACACAATAAAATCAGTATAACAATATTTCGTAAAACAGGTTTTATGGCAGCTACCTAAAAGGTTTGCTGCAATCACAAAATGTTATAATATTAGAACTACTCAATACAGTATCTGACACACAGTATAAATATTGGTTCCTTAGTTTAATTTCAGTGAAGATAAATTTTTTTGACTGTTGACCTAATACCAGCAACTAACAACTTACTTTATTTTATCATTTTGATTAAGATAAATCTATCAACCACCATTTTCCTGAACTTGTAATTGATATAAATACATACTTTAGGGGCCAGCGCTGTGGCACAGTGGGTTAACACCCTGGCCTGAAGCACCAGCATCCCATATGGGCGCCAGTTAGAGACTTGGCTGCTTCACTTCCGATTCAGCTCTCTGCTATGGCCTGGGAAAGTAGTAGAAGATGGCCCAAGTGCTTCGGCCCCTGCACCCACATGGGAGACCCAGCAGAAGCTCCTGGCTCCTGGCTTCGGATTGATGCAGCTCCAGTCGTTGCAGCCATCTGGGGAGTGAACAAGTTGATGGAAGACCTCTCTCTCTCTCTCTCTGCCTCTCCTCTGTGTAACTGACTTTCAAATAAATAAATAAATCTTTAAAAAAAATACATACTTAAACATAGGCTAAAACACTTTTCAAAAAGTTTTAATAATGAAAGGATTAAACCTTACCTTAGATGAAATGATCCGATTATCTATAAATTTCTGAGGTGTATAAAGGCCATTCTGAGGAAATCTGTTGGCTATGTAAATAGTTCTTGTGTCACTTTGATGTGGTGGGTCAAAACCCTAAGACCAAGCAACAGAAAAATATTAATCTCAAGGTTAGTTATTATGATACTTCACTGCTGTTTTATTTACTTGAGCACATACAATATTACTGGTCTTAAACTGGTTATAGATACCAATGTGAATAACTATAAACACAGCAAGTCCTCTTTATAAGAGCTATGGAAGCCAGGTGAAAGAGTACAATGCCTTAAAAAAGGTTACCTGGAAGAAAGCAAGAAGAAAAGAGCTGCCAGCATTACCACACCTCCTAATCTAACCAATAATGAATAGCATTAGAGTCAATAATTAAAAAACCTCCCATCAAAGAAAAGAACAGACCAGACAGCTTTACTGCTGAATTCTAACAGTTAAAGAAGAATTAACACTATTCTTTCTTATTTTATTTCAAAAAATGGAAGAGGAGGGAATTGTTCCAATTCATTCTATGAAGCAGCATTACCTTGATACCAAAACCAGAAAGGACGCCAAAAAAAAAAAAAAAAAAAAAAAAAGACAAGCTACAGCCAATATCCTTGGTGATATACTGCAAAAACCTTCAACAAAATACTAGCAAACTGAATCCAACAGCACACTGAAAAGGTCACTCACTGTGATCAAGTGGTATTCATCCCAGGTATGTAAGGACAGTTTAACATCTGCAAATCAATAAATGTGATACACCACATAAACAGAATGAAAGACAGAAACCATATGGTCACCTAAATAGATGCAGAAAAGGCAACTGATAAAATTCAACATCTCTTCATGATGAAAACTCTGACCAAATTAGATATGGAAGGAACATAGCTCAACATAATAAAGGCCCATATACAACAAGCCAACAGTTAACATTAAACTGAATGGGAGAAAGCTGAAGGCTTTCTAAGATCTGGAAAAAGAGGATGTCCACTTGACTTTTATATAACATAAAAGCTAAAGCAATTAGGCAAGAGAAGGAAATAAAGAGCATCCAGATTGAAAAGAAGAAAGCCAAACTGCCACTGTTTGCAGATGACACGCTGTTACATACAGAAAACCCCAAAGACCCCACCAAAAATCTGTCAGAACTAAGATACATGTTCCATTAACTTGCAGGATACAAAGTCGGCGTACAAAAATTAGTAGTATTGTTATACACCAACAGTGAATCATCTGAAAAATAAATCAAGAAAGTAATCCCATTTTCAAAATCAAAATCAAAATCAAATCCTGGGAATAAACTTAACCAAAGAGGTAAACTGTATCTATAATGAAAACTATAGCACTGATGAAAGAAATTGAAGAGAATACACAAAAGACAGCCCATGTTCATGGACTGGAAGAACAATGCTGTAAAATGTGCATATTATCAACTGACTTACAGATTCAATGCAATCCCCATAAAAACCCTAATGAAATTTTTCACAGAGCTAGAAAAAACACTACTAAAATTTGCATGGAACCACAACAGACCCCGAATAGCCAAAGTGATTTTGAGCAAAAAGAACAAGCAAGAGGAGTTGGCATGTGGTTCGGCAGATTAAGACGATGCTTGCAAAGCAGGAATCCCATATAGGAGAGCTGGTTCAAGTCCCTAATGCTCTGCTTCTGATCCTGCTCTCTGCTACTGCACCTGGGAAAGCAACAGAAGATTACCCAAGTGCTTTGGCTCCTGACTCCCATGTAGGAAATCCAGATAGAGTTTCTGGCTCCTGGCTTTGGCCTGGCTCAAAAATAGATATTGAAATACTGCAGTCATTAGTGAATGGAAAAACCTCTCTTTTTCTTCCCCAACCCCACCCCACAACTCACTTTAAATGAATAAATCTTAAAAACAAAATAAGAGCAAGTCAGGAAGAATTACACTATCTAATATAAAATATATGACAAAGCAACAGTAATTAAAACAGCACGGTATTGGCAGAAAAATAGATCCAATCAAAACATAGGCCAGTGGAACAGAATTGCAACCCTAGAAGTAAATCCACGCATCTACCATCGAGTGATCCTTTACAGAGATGCTAAGAACATGCACTGTGAAAAAGACAGTCTTTTCAATAAATGGTGCTGGGAAAACTGCTATCCACATGCAGATCTTTATCTCTCACCATTATCAATTCAAAATGTATTAAAGACCTAAATGTGAGACCCAAAATTTTGAAACTTTTAGAAGAAAACATAGGGGAAACACTTCAGGACACTGGAGTAGGCGAGGGTTTTCTATACCAGATCCCAAAAGCACAGGAAACAAAATTTAAAACAAGTGAATAGGATTTCATCAAAGGAAGAGAGTTTTTGCATGACAAAGGAAACAGTAGACTGAAGAGCCAACTCACACAACAGAAGAAGGTATTTGCAAGCTTTCATTCTCAGAAGGGATTAATTTTCAAAACATATATGGAACTCAAACAACTCAGTAGTAAACAAACAAGTAAAAGCCCTTCCCAAATAACCAAAACCCTCAAATAATCCAATTTAAAAATGAATAGATCTGAATAACATTCCTCAAAGGAAAACATACAAATGCCAACAGGTACATGAAAAAAATCCTCAGCACTGCTAGTCATCAGAAAATGTAAATCGAAACCACATGAGCTATCAGCTCACACCAAAAAGACTGGCTATTATCAGACACTAAAGATCTTAAGTGTTGTCAAGGATGCAGAGAAAAAGAAACCCTTGCACTGTTGGTGGGAATGTAAATTAGTATCATTGGAAAACACTGTGGGTTTTTTTTAATGTTCCTCAAAAAGCTAAAAATGAATCCACTACATGATCCAGCAATCCTACTACTCGGTTTTGTATCCAAGGTAAAGAAAATCCATCTGCTAATGAGACATATGACCTCCCATGTTCATTGCAGCATTTTTAAAAATTTTTTTTGTTTTTATTTTTATTTATTTTTTTAAAATTTCTATTTAGTAAATATAAATTTCCAAAGTACAGTTAATGGATTACAATGGCTTTCTCCCCCGATAACTTCCCTCCCACTCGCACCCCTCCCATCTCCTGCTCCCTCTCCCATTCCATTCACATCAAGATTCATTCTCAATTATCTTTATATACAGAAGATCGATTTAGTACATATTAAGTAAAGATTTCATCAGTTTGCACCCACACAGAAACACAAAGTGTAAAATACTGTTTCAATACTAGTTATAGCATTACTTCACATTGGACAACACATTAAGGACAGAGATCCCACATGAGGAGTAAGTACACAATGACTCCTGTTGTTGACTTAACAATTTGACACTCTTGTTTATGGCGTCAGAAATCTCCCTAGGCTCTAGTCATGAGTTGCCAAGGCTATGGAAGCCTTTTGAGTTTGCTGACTTCGATCTTATTCCGACAGGGTCATAGTCAAAGTGGAAGTTCTCTCCTCCCTTCAGAGAAAGGTACCTCCTTCTTTGATGGTCCCGTTCTTTCCACTGGGATCTCACTCACAGAGATCTTTCATTTAGGTCTTCTTCTTCTTTTTTTTTTTTTTGCCAGAGTGTCTTGGTTTTCCATGCCTAAAATACTCTCATGGGCTCTTCAGCCAGATCTGAATGCCTTAAGGGCTGACTCTGAGGCCAGAGTGCTGTTTAGGACATCTGCCATTCTATGAGTCTGCTGTGTATCCCCATTGCAGCATTATTCACAACAGCCAAGAAATGGAAATCACCTAAGTGGCCATCCAATGATGAATGGATTAAAAAAAAGTGATACATATTCACAATGGAGTATTACTCAGCCATAATAAATGATGAAATCTTGCCATTCACAACCCCATGGATAGAACCAGAGGTCACTATGTTGAGGAAATAAGCCAAGCTCAGGAAGACAAATATCATATGATCTCACTCACATGTGGGCTATAAAAAAATAGGTAATCCAGTGGCTAGGGAGGAGAATAGGGCACCCAGGACGGATAAAGGCTGACTGACTGAAAGATAATAGGTTACAGTAGATAGGAATAAGATGTTCTTGGATTCTATGGCACAGCAGAGTAACTACAGATATTCCATAAATATGCACAATTTTTATGTTACCTCAAATCCAAACAAAATGAAGTGCTTTGGTCAACTAATAGTTTTTACTCCATTCCCCAAAATAGTAAAGTGACAGTTCTAAAAGGAGAATAACCTTTCCCTTATTCCCAAAGGTGACATAATATCTACTTGCACATTTTGAGCTTTTTCAGTTATGATTAATTTACAGAATCTCATCCAATCATAATGTGTGGGTGTATACGTGTATTTTTCACACATAAAACAGTTAAACTTAACATACATGACTATAGCAAAATTATGGTTAAATATCCTTTATGAAAAGTAAACCTGCAACTTCAGGTCACTAGTATCAAGTAACTCTACAACAAATTAGGCAAGCCATGAACTAAATAAAAAAACAAAACTGCCCCCAAAATGCAAAAATTGAGTTAGAGCAGAGCCCATAAATTGGCTTCAGTTATGTGAATCCCTGAAATTATATGCAAAATTCCATATATGTGCGTTTTTTGACAAGAGTATACATAGGTTTCATCAGATTTCCATTATGTAAATAAGCTTGAAACCTAGCAAAAGAGGATTTTTATTTTTCAATAGTATCTGTACCCTCTTTAGCAAGAGTCAAAACAAACATCTATTATCAAAATAAATCATATAACTACACTGTTAGTTTAAAGTTAAAGTATAGTTTCACACTATTTCTAGCAAGCATTATCAGCAATGCTGACACTGATGAAGAAATACAATCCAAAATCCCTAATCATTAGGGTGGTTATGTGTCAGGGTCCAGAAACCGTTGGCACGTATTACATTTTCTGTTGTCATACTAGACAACAGAACTCTCAACACTCAATGCTCACAGTCTCATCCCCTTAAAGTTTCTTGCCTGCTCCTTCCTCTTCTAATTTCATCTTGTTCTGGGCAAAATAACTGTGATAGACTAATGCCACTCTAGCCACTCTGATTTTATGTTGAAATCTGATAAAAAGTAGAGAATATGAGTATTGTAGGCCCAAGTTTAAACTATTTAAAAACTATCATACTTTAAGAAGCATGAAATTCAAACACTTCTTTCGTCTTCTGACTGGTTTTGTGAGCATATGTTAAAGCCACAGGCTCTGAAAAAAAATAAGGCTGGAAAGCATGTAAGGGGGAAAATTTCATGGTGGCAGATAGGGAAAGAACTAATATAAAGTGCTGATTTGAAAGAGACTCCTGGAGCTGGTGCTGTGGCATAGAGGTACTGGTTGCAGTCCTGGCTGCTCCTCTTATGATCCAGCTCTCTGCCTATGGCCTGGGAAAGCAGTGGAAGATGGTCCAGGTGCTTGGGCCCCTGTACCCACGTGGGATACCCAGAAGAAGCTCCTGGCCTCAGATGAGCTCAGCTCCAGCCGTTGTGGCCATTCAGGGAGTGAACCAGCGGATGGAAGATCTTTTTGTCTCTGTCTCTCCCTCTCTCTGTCTGTAGCTCTACCTCTCAAATAAATAAATAAAATCTTTTTTTTAAAGAGATGCCTTTTGTAACCATAAATTGAAGAGACACAGGGAAACCAAACCAGCTAATAGCCATGTGACTTTTAGAAGCTGGTCTCTGGCATAAAGCAGTATTTGAAAATTAATTAAAACATCTTACATTTTCTAATAAAATATGTCAGACTCTGCTCTATCTTAAAATCCTTAAGATCTTGGGATGGTGTCTGGCAAAGCCGTTAAGATGCTGTTGGATGTCCACATCCCTTATCAGAGCGCCTGGGTTTCAGGCCTGGCTCTACTTTCAATTTCAGCTTCCTGCTAAAGTGTACCCTGGGAGGCAGCAAGTCATGGTTTAAGTACCTGGGTTCTTGTCACTAATATGGGAGACCAGGATTGAGTATACGCTCTTGATTTCAGCCTGGCCCAGGCTCGCTGTTGCAGCCATCTGGAGAATGAGTGAAAAAATGGAAGATGTCTCTGTCTCTCTCTGTCTCTATTTCCCTGCTTTTCAAATAAAATGAGAACAGTTTTTTAAAGCTCAAAGAGCTTACAGAAAATACAGTAATTACAAATAAGAGCCAAGAGAATAATGTGATTAGCCATCTTGTAATATAACTAAGAAAACATCATCTTTAGAGTTCATAGTGATTGAAGTAAATTTGTGCCTTCTACCATTCTTATACGTGATCTCCTTGCTCCATGATAGAAAGAAAAAGCTTCAAAACAAAGAAAAACCCTAAACAACAATAAAAAAGAAGCTTCAAAGTAAAAGCTGCAATAGCATTAAGTCATTAAAATAAATGAAGAGAAGCTGTATTTATATCATACACTTTACAGACAGACAGTGGTTTATATTAGCTAGAGTTTCAATGTACACAAGCACATGAGGACAGCCTAGCAAAAATCCCAGTTCTGAGGAAGAACAACTTAATGCAGCTTACCAAAATCTACAAAGTTAATCTGGATTAGCATTAATGGCATAAACTTTCAATAAAATATAATTACATGAAATAATATAAGAGTAAAATAACCTGACACTGTTACCAGGACCAAAGTAAAGGATGGGAGTAATGTAACACACCCATGATACACACTACACAGTACTTTAACTTTTTATTTCATATTATGTAACTTTCATTTTGGTATTTAAGGTTCCTTACCATCTACCAGATCAGTCTGAGGGTCTAAGAACCCTGGCTTAGTGCAGCTCTGGATTGGGACTGGCTTTCAAATTATGAGATATAAAATCTACAGTGATTTAGAAAAAGGTAACTCAGAATTCTCAAATTATCTGCCCGTACTACAGGAAGCTCATCTCATATAGGTTATGATACTACTTCCCAAATTTCATTTCCTTCTCTAACATACACCTCCAGCAAAAGTCTACTCATCCTTCAAGTTTCAGCTTGAGTTTCTTTCTTTTTGGAGCACTAGCTGAGGCCTATCTTTTCCTAGAAACGAGAAGGGTATGGTTATTTACTACTCCCACCAGACCTTTTACATCCTTCCATTATAGATTTCATTACACTGAATTGTAATTGCTTGTCTGTATATACATCTCCCCCTCAAGACTGTATGTACTCAGATATGTATCTGTACAAATTAGTTATTTAGTGAATATTTATACCATGTATTAAATTCTCCAGTTCTCAGGTTCTAAGTTTGGTTTTAAAATATCTTCAAAATAAATTTTCACCAACATTAATGTAACTTCAATGACATTTAAAAGGAAAACATTTTTAAGTGATCTGTGAAGTCTACCACAACTAGTGAAATAAGAAATGGTAGGAAACTGTTTTCCTGGTGTTCCTACTTTTGTCTTATTCTCATCAAAGCCATTTACTATGGCTTTACAATAGGAGGGTGTCCACTTCTGGATGTCAAAAAAAATCAACTTTATTTATTGGAAAGGAAGAGCTAGAGAGGGAGAGAGAGAGAGATCTCCCATCCGATAGTTCACTCCCCAAATGGCCACAATGGCCAGAGTTGGGCCCACCTGAAGCCAGGAGCCAAGAGTTTCTCCCACTTGGTTACGGAGGCCCAAGCAGTTGGCCCATCTTGCACTGACTTCCCAGGCACACTAGCAAGGAGCTGGATCCAAGTAGACCAGCTGGGACTGGAACTGGTTCCCATATGGGATGCCAGCACCACAGGCAGTGGCTTTATCCACTATGCCACAGCCAGCCCAAGAAATCAACTTCTATCAGGGAAATGCAAATCAGAATTACAAAGAGATATCACTTAACATCCATTAAAAAGAACAACAGGGATGGGGATTTGCCTGAGCAATTAAGAGGTCCATGGCCCATACTGGAGTATCTGGGTTTGATTCCAGGCTTCAGCTCCCAATGTCAGCTTCCTCTAAGTGCAGATCCTAGGAGGTAGTACATGATGTAGCTGGGTCCCTGACTCCCACGTGAGACACCTGGATTGAGTTCCCAGATCCTAGATCCAGCCCTGGCCCAGCCCTTGCATTCTGTGGGTATCTGGGGAGTGAACTTGTTGATGGGAGCTCTCTCTCTATGTCCCTCAAATTAAATAAATAAGTAGAATAGAAAAGAACAGAATAATAAGTATAGGCAAGAATGTGGAGGAACTGAGACTCTTATACAGTGTCGGTGGTAAAGGTTGAAGCAACCCAAGCATCCAAAGTGTTCACTGACATATGAATAAGCAAACAAAATGTGGAACAGCTGTCCCGTGGAATCTGCCAAAATCCATGAATGCTCGAGTCCCTTATTTTCCCAGTATTTGTATATAACCTAGGTATATCTTCCTATATAGTTTATCTCATTTCTAAATTACATATAATACTTTAGCATATATGAATGCAATGCAAACAGTTGTTATACTATATTATTGGGGAATGACTAGGAAAAAAAGTCTGTACATGTTCAGTTTAGTTTCAATTTAAAAAAAAATATTCTCCATTCACAGTTGGATGTGGAACCAGATACCAGAAGGCTAAATATATATATACATACATTATAACATTATTGCACCTTAAAAAGGAAGAAATTTTGACACATACTGCAATACTGTAGGGAAAGAGGGCCCCAAGGCAGAGTTAGAGAAAAAAGGGTGGACTCTGGGCAAATTCCAGGAAAATTCCACCCTTGGTAGACAAAATGTAAGAAAACACAATTTAGAATAGACCAAAGGGAGGAGGAGGGGCGATATGGTGCCTAAGATAAGGCTATGAGAAACATTAACCAAATACCGACCCTTCCTACATACAGACAGAGGTGAGGGGCATCCAGTTACTGACCCTTCTGTGTGTGGAGAGCAGTAGAAGAGCTGATCCAAATAGGACTCCTACTGCACGCACTAGGCGTGGGACCCACACGTCACAGATTAGGGAGCAGGCAGAAAGAAATAACATAAAAGAGACCAGCCCCAGGGGCTGCGCTGTGGGGCAGTGGGTTATTTCCAGGCCTGCAGAGCTGGCATCCCAAATGGGCAATGGTTCGAGTCCCAGCTGCTCCATTTCTGATCCAGCTCTCTGCTAAAGCACCTGGGAAAGCAGCAGAGTATGGCCCAAGTCCTAGGGCCCCCTGGACCACTGTGGGAAACCCAGAACAAGCTCCTGGCTCCTGATCGGCTCAGCTCTGGCCAATGTGGCCATTTGGGGAGTGAACCAACAGAGGGAAGACCTCTCTCTCTCTCTGTGTCTACCTCTCTCTGTAATTATTTCAAATAAATAAAATAAATCTTTAAAAACAAGCAAACAAAAAAAGAGACAGGGGCAATGGATTCCCAGGACTGGAACCTCTCCCTCAAATGGGGGCGCTTCTGTTGCTTTTCATAAATAAACTTGCTCTCACTCTTGCACTTTCGCTCAGACTTTTCTCCTTATTTTTATACAAAGCAACAAGCCCAGGGGCAGGGAGAAAGCATCTCCCCAAACAGGATGCATCGATATGAAAGAGCCTTGAAAACAGTGTCTCCTGGTCTCCCATGCAGGTGCAGGGCCCAAGGACTTGGGCCATCCTCCACTGCATTCCCAGTCCACAGCAGAGAGCTGGACTGGAAGAGGGGCAACTGGGACACAATCTGGCGCCCCGACCGCGACCAGAACCTGAGATGCCAGCGCCACAGGCAGAGGATTAGCCTATTGAGCCGCGGCGCTGGCCAGGAATTCTTAAATAATAAAAAAATCGTTTTCCTAATAAATTTACCCACAAATTTTAAAATTCTGTATGAAAAAATGATACAACAAACAAATACAAGAGATAGACAAAGTTTAGAAGGCTCTTTAACATATACAACAAAGACATAATATGGAATATTATGGAAGAAATAAGAAAAATACAAGCTACCCAATAGAAAAATGGGCAATCTATTCAAAAGCATGAAATAAAGGACATCTGAATTTCACTAGCAATCAGGAAAATGCAAATTAGGACAAAAAAAGATACTGTTTCACACCCATCAGTCTGGTAAATTCTTTTTTCAAGTCCAAAGTGTTGACTAAGTTGTAGGGAAAGGGGACCTGTCATATCCTGGAAAAGAACTTCAAAATATCTAGTAAAAGTCACAGCATGTATACCCTATGACCCAGCAATTCCAATATTCCATTTCTAGGTATTCCACTTACAAAAAAAAAAATACACTACAACTATTTTTGTAACAGGAAGAAAACTGGCAACAATTCAAATGTGCATTAGAGAAGAACCTCCTGGAAGACTTGGCTGCAGCAGGTTTTCTTCATCTTGGTAGCTGCAAAGCCTAGCAACATGCTACCACAGCACACACAGTTCAGAAAATGCATGAGTAATGGGGGGAACTGGTGATAACCTTAAAAAGGGATGCAGAGTTCAGAACAGCTTTTGTTGGATGGCAAACTAAAATAGACAAAAAAGCAAACAAAATAAAAACCCTGCTTTCATTTGATAAACAAAGTAAGTAATTATGAGTATGTTAAATAGTGTTAAGTACTAAGAGAAATAAAGCAGGAAAGGGGAATAGGCAAGTATTAGGAGTTCGAATTTTATACTAAGTGGCCACAAAATGACTCACTCAGTGATAAGGCAGTATTTGAATAAAGGCTTATAAAGGAGAGGAGACAGCAGTTATCTGTGGGAAGAACAGTCCAGATAGGGATAACAGCCAGGACAGAGATCCTGAGTTTGGGGTGGGTGTTTAGGTTAGGAGCTGAGGCACCTGTATCACTCTTCAGCCTGGCCCAGACCTGGGGTAATAGGCATTTGGGGAGTGAACTAGCAGACCAGACCGGAGCTCTCTCTGTGTCTCTGCCTTTCAAATAAATGGAAACAAAAACCAAAAACCAAGAAACCCTGAGACAGCAGCATGCCAGGGACTTCAGAAGTGCAGGGCAGCCAGTGTAGATAAAGCAAAGGGACTGAAGAGTGGTGAGGAATGCTAAGTGGTCTGGGTGATGTGTGTGTGGAGGGGAGCAAGCACCTAAACCAAGAACTCTGAACAAGAGAGCAAGCTCTTGAGAGAGTTCAGGAAGCGGAATTACACTCCCTAACCCGTTTAAGTAAGATCACCCTGGCTGCTATGTGGAGAATAGGCTGCATGCTGAGACAGAAGGGGAGAAACAAGAAATGGACTAGAAAGCTTTTGCAATAATCCAGTAAGAGACAGGGGTGGCTTTTAGTCTGAGGTTGTGGGAGAGGAAAGGGAGATACATGATTCTGAATATATCATATTTTAACAACACACATGATTTGCTCCACAAACATTTAAAACTGTACTCATTATTCCATTCTTTTATAAGTCTTTTTAAATTTTAATTATCAAATGAAAATTACATGTATTTATGATTACAATATTGATTTTTTTGGGGGGGACTCATGTGCCTCCTCTCTGATTTGTCTTCCTCACAGATGAATTCATAGGGGAAATGTAGTCACTTTTAAAGAACTTTAGGGGCCGATGCTGTGGTGTAGTAGTAAAGCCGCCGCCTGTGATGCCGGCATCCCATATGGGTGGCAGTTTGAGTCCCGGCTGCTCCACTTCCGATCCAGCTCTCTGCTATGGCCTGGGAAAGAAGTAGAAGATGGCCCAAATGCTTGGGCCCCTGCATCCACGTGGGAGACCTGGAAGAAGCTCCTGGCTCCTGGATCGGCGCAGTTCCAGCTGTTGCAGCCAATTGGGGAGTGAACCAGCAGATGGAAGCCCTCTCTCTCTCTCTCTCTGTCTCTCCTTCTCTCTCTGTGTAACTCTTTCAAATAAAGAAATAAATCTTTAAAAAAATTAAAGAACTTTACCTATGGGTTACAGCATGAGGATGGGAGGAAGGGAAGCAGGAAGAGAATGCAGGAGCCATATATACAGGGAATTACAGTTATATGCTTAAAAAGAGTTATCTTTTGGAGATAAATATCAACATTTCTATGGGTGAAACTGTAGAATGTCTTGGATATGGTTCAAAATAACCCAAAAAGGTAGGAGGAATGGAAAAGTAAGATTGGCCACAAACTGATAATCGTTAAAATTGAGTAAAGGGGAAATGAGCGTTCATTTTCTGAGAGGCAAAAGCAGAGTTTCCCTCTGTTGGTTCACTCCCCAAATGTCTGTGACGGAGAGGGCTTAGATCTGGACTAAATCCAGGTTTCCCATGTGGGCGGCAGAACCCCATTACTTGACCCATCATTCACTGTTGCCCATGGTCTGCACTGGCAAGAAGCTGGAGTCAGAAGCTAGAACCAGGTATCAAAAGGTACACTGATATGGGATGCAGGTGTCTTAACCACTAGACTACATGTCTGCCCTCCACTTTTGCAAATGCTTGAAATTTTCCATAATTTAAGATTTAAAGAATGCAAATAACATGTACTAGGTATACTGGCTTCACATAATAATAATTAGTTATCTATATACAGCATCTGTTTTTCTTCCTAACTTTTGCATAATGTAGGGGAGTGATTTAATGGATGGTATCAGTGCATATTATCCTATTCTTTCTTTCCTCTGGGTATTCCCATTCCAATTAAAATTTGAAGATAAACAAAGCTTAATTAATTAAAATCTGTAATTAATTTGACATTTGAACTAAATTTTGTATAACAGTTTTAAAGAAAGTCTGACCTTCTGCATAAGCTAACTTTTTTAAAAAAGATTTATGTATTTATTTGAAAGGCAGAGTTACAGAGACACACAGGCAGAGGCAGAGGCAGAGGCAGAGAGTCTTCCATCCACTGGTTCATTCCCCAGATGGCTGCAATGGCCGGAGCTGTGACAATCCAAAGCGAGGAGCCAGAAGTCTCCCATGGGTGGTGCGGGAGTTTCTTACGTGGATGCAGGGGCCCAAGGACTCAGGCCATCTTCTACTGCTTTCCCAGGCCATAGCAGGGAGCTGGATCAGAAGTGGACCAGCTGGGACTTGAACTGGCGCCCACGTGGGATGCCGGCACTGAAGGTGGCAGCCCTACCCACTATGGCATAGTGCTGGCCCCATAAGCTCTTAATGTTAACTGGGATACACTATCTGTTATAAAATTTGAAAATAATTTGGCAATATAATATAGTCAGCCTCTGTATCTGTGGTTACCACATCCACAGATGCCAACAATCACAGACTGAAAATATTTGAAAAAAAATTGTGTCTGTACTGAACATGTAGCATTTTTTTCTTGTCACCATTCCTTAAACAACATAACAACTATTTACAAAACATTTATATTACATTATGAATTATAAGTTATCTGGAGATGATTCAAGTATGAGAGGTTATATGAAAATACTATGGCATTTTATATAAGAGACTTCATTTGCAGATTCTGGTATTTTGGAGGGGTGTCCTACACAGATATTGAGGAATGACTGCACCATGTTCAGGATAAGGAAAGAGGAAAATAGCCCTTTTGGCTCTCTGAGCACCACCATGGCAGTCGGCAAGAACAAGCGCCTTACGAAAGGCAGCAAAAAGGGAGCCAAGAAGAAAGTGGTGGACCTATTTTCTAAGAAAGATTGGTATGATGTGAAAGCACCTGCTATGTTCAACATACGAAATATTGGGAAAACACTGGTCACGAGGACCCAAGGAACCAACATTGCGTCTGATGGACTCAAGGGTCGTGTTTTTGAAGTGAGTCTTGCTGACCTGCAGAACGAGGAAGTTGCATTTAGAAAATTCAAACTGATTACGGAGGATGTTCAGGGCAAAAACTGCCTGACTAACTTCCACGGCATGGATCTTACCCGTGACAAAATGTGCTCCATGGTCAAAAAATGGCAGACCATGATTGAAGCTCATGTTGATGTCAAGACTACCGATGGCTATTTGCTTCATCTGTTCTGTGTTCGTTTTACCAAAAAACGCAACAATCAGATACGGAAGACTTCCTATGCTCAGCACCAGCAGGTCCGCCAGATCCGGAAGAAGATGATGGAAATCATGATATGGGAGGTGCAAACAAATGACTTGAAAGAAGTAGTCAATAAATTGATCCCAGACAGCATTGGGAAAGACATAAGAAGGCTTGCGAATCTATTTATCCTCTCCATGATGTCTTCGTTAGAAAAGTGAAGATGCTGAAGCAGCCCAAGTTTGAACTGGGAAAACTCATGGAGCTTCACGGAGAAGGTAGCAGTTCTGGAAAAGCCACTGGGGATGAGACGGGTGCAAAAGTCGAATGAGCTGATGGCTACGAACCACCCGTCGAAGAATCTGTTTAAAATTTAGACTTTGGCCGGCGCCGCGGCTCACTAGGCTAATTCTCCGCCTGCGGCGCCGGCACACCAGGTTCTAGTCCTGGTCGGGGCGCCGGATTCTGTCCCGGTTGCCCCTCTTCCAGGCCAGCTCTCTGCTGTGGCCAGGGAGTGCAGTGGAGGATGGCCCAAGTCCTTGGGCCCTGCACCCCATGGGAGACCAGGAGAAGTACCTGGCTCCTGCCATCGGATCAGCACGGTGCGCCGGCTGCGGCGGCCGTTGGAGGGTGAACCAACGGCAAAGGAAGACCTTTCTCTCTGTCTCTCTCTCTCACTGTCCACTCTGCCTGGCAAAAAATAAAAAATAATAAAAAAAATTTAAAAAATAAAAAAAATTTAGACTTTCATAGTGACAAATAAAATGTCCTATTTGTGGGAAAAAAAAAGAGGAAAATAAAAAACTAAATTAAAGGGATCATTTTAAGTGAGGCAGTCACAGCATAAAAAATATAGCTTTCTAGCTTTCTCCTGAGTGTACCCAAGAGTCACACAGCCCCCCTACAGCCATTTCCAAGTGCTAACGAGCAACAGAAATTCGATGCATGCCTCACAGTACTGGAGAAAGCTTCCTGAATCAGATACAATCACATATCCAGAAGAATTAAATACAAACATCTATGGACTTCTAACTGGAAATACTGGCTTAAAAATAAGTCTAGTAGTTTTTCCTATATAAATATCTCATCAGGAATGTTTTTCTTATACTAAATTTTATAATAGGAACTGTCAGGAAAAAAAGTAAAATACGGAACACTTGAGAATAAAATTATATCTATGAACTCAATAGAATCAGTTTCGGTATTCTGAAAGAAGCATGCATTTCTGGTAAAAACTAGGCCAATCATGAATGTTATCCTGTTTATAATGATCAGCAGATAGCTACAGAAAAAAAACAAGAGAATAAACATCACCATATCCTACCCACCTCCACAGCACTCAACGCTGACTCTCCAAATTCTTCCTAGTGGACCAGATCCTCGACATACTAAACAGTGTCATCAGGTACCCTATAATCTCTTGAATGTAACATGGACTAACATCATGCAAATAGGAAAATTCACAGCAAAAAAGCATGAATGAAATCACAAAGTTCTTGGAACTGGAATCTTTCTTGGATCTGCCTATGCCAGAGGTTATAAATCATTATCATAATCTAAAATAAGGGGCCAGCATTGTAGTGCAGCAGGTTAAGCCACCGCCTGCAACCCTGGCATTCCATAAGTGCTCCAGTTTGAGTCCAGGCTGCTCCACTTCTAATCCAGCTCCCTTCTAACGTGCCGGGGAAAGCAGTGGAAGATGGTCCAAGTACCTGGGCCCTTGACACCCATGTGGGAGACCTGGAAGAAACTACTCACTTTGTCCTGGCCCAGCCCTGGCTGTTGCAGCCATTTGGGGAGTAAACAGTGAAGCATGCTCTTACTCTGCCTTTCAAATAAATAAAATCTTTTTTAAAAAATCTAAAATAAATGCTATCCAACAGAAATACAAGCCATATAATTCTTAGTTTCCATATTTAAAAATATTTAAAAATTAATTTACCTTATTCAATTCATTTATATAACCCAATATAATTTTGACATGTAATCAGAAATTAGATATTTTACATCGCTTTTCTTGCCAAATTAAGTCTTTAAAATACAGGGTGTATTTTACACTTCCAGTACATTGTAACTCAGAGTGGGCACATTTCAAGTCTTCAATAGCCATATACCACACTGGAAAGCATAGGTCAAGAATATAGTAAATGAGTATAATGTTAATCAAAAAGCTCTTTTGAGGACCTGGAATGAGGTCCCTATTTCAGTGCTGCTGGAAATACCTAGAATTCCTCTAGTATTTTACCCTTCAACCAAATGAAAAACTGAGTTTCTAAGAAATGAGGGTACTTCAAAAAGTTCACAAGGAAAAAAGGAATTTAAGATGTTTATTTTTCTGCAAATTTTTTGAAGTCCCTTCTTATATATCTGAACAAGAAGCATGTATTTAAAGATGTAGATTCTTAAACATTAATTCCTGAAGTTTAAACTCAGCCACACAAAAATAAAACTGTTACAGGCTATTGTTTCCTTCTGCAATTCCTCTGTTTCTCAGAAGACAGGCAAAGAACATAGGTACTTTCCAACTGATGCTGGATTAAATCAGGTATTCATTTATTCAACCAACATTTGGACAATAAGTACCTACAATGGACAACCTACTGTCTTGAGCACAAAGGTTATAACAGAAACAAGATAGAGTTCTTGCACAAAGACATTTACAGTACAGTCTCATGAGACATGGAGACTTAGATGATATGCCATACAGAAACACAGGCTAACTTTTAATGTTATGCAACAGCACTAATGAAACATAACATAAGCCACAGATGCAAGCCACATAGGTAATTAAAAACTTTCTAGCAACTACCTTTGAAGAAAGTAAAGAACAAAAACAAAACTGCAATAACATTTACTTTACCTAATATGACCAGAACATTATTTCAGCATGTAAATAATCAATATAAAACTGGACATTACCTTGTACTTTTCATACTGTTTTTAAAATCCAATGTGTATTTTATATCTAAGAATATCTCAACTCAATTTCAAGTGTTAACAAACAGTAGTATCATTATGTAGGATAGACCTACTTTTTTTTTTTTTTTTTTTTTTTTGCCAGGCAGAGTGGACAGTGAGAGAGAGAGACAGAGAGAAAGGTCTTCCTTTTGCCGTTGGTTCACCCTCCAACGGCCGGCGCACCGTGCTGATCCGATGGCAGGAGCCAGGTACTTCTCCTGGTCTCCCATGGGGTGCAGGGCCCAAGGACTTGGGCCATCCTCCACTGCACTCCCTGGCCACAGCAGAGAGCTGGCCTGGAAGAGGGGCAACCGGGACAGAATCCGGTGCCCCGACCGGGACTAGAACCCGGTGTGCCGGCACCGCAAGGCGGAGGATTAGCCTAGTGAGCAGCGGCGCCAGGATAGACCTACTTTTTACAAAACTGCCAAAGAGTTTGGCATTTACAGGACAAAAGCATGCTCACAGGTTAAAACAAAAGAGAAGGAACAAACACTAGCAAGTAGTTGATGTGGAGTATGGTGAGCAGGGTCAAGCGGACTGGTTCCCTTGGAAAAGAGGAGGGGCTGCAGCTTCTTTTGTGGCAGGTGGAAAGAAGGGAAGAATTAAGTACTCCTGTAAGTCAGTTTGGAGAGTGGGAATAGGTGGGAGAACGGGCAAGTCGAGGGAGTTCAGGTTAAGAGTTTCCTGTTTTTCTCACACAATCAGAACAGAATCTTATCAGCCTCCTTCTACAACTATTAATACAAATCTGAAGGAATTACATTTGGGGAACAATTTAAGAAATATTTCTGATAGTATGACATATTAGGGTATGCTTTTCTAGCGTTACAGTCATTCTCTAGCTTTCTTCTGGTCAGTCTTGAACTTTGTCACTTTTCCTCCACATACGAATACTACCAGATTCATTCTTCCCTCATCTATCCATCATTTACTCAGCAAACACCGATACAATGTCTACTCTACAGTCAAAGAAGTGAGAGCACTGACCACAGGCTCTCACTGAATTCCATGTATTAGCATAGAATAGCCCCATATTCAGCATATTCTAATACCTGCATGCAGTGTTTTAAAAAGATCTTATGACCCTGCTCTGTAAAGAAATATTACATGTCAATTAAAATATGTATTGACAGGGGCTGACACTGTGGTATAGCAGGTTAATCTGCCACCTGCAATGCCACTGGCACCCCACATGGGTGCTGATTCGAGTCCTGGCTGCTCCACTTATGATCCAGCTCCCTGCTAATGTGCATGGGAAAGCAGCAGCAGATGGCCCACATACCTGGGCCCCTGCCACCCACTGGGAGAGGTGGATGGAGTTCCTGGCTCCTGGCTTTGGCCTGATACAGCTCTGGCAGCCCTGGCTGTTGCAGCCATTTGGGGAGTGAACTAGCAGAAGGAAGCACTCTTTCCCTCTCTCTTGCTATCTTGGTAACTCTTTCAAGTAAATAAATCTTTTAAAAAAAATATGTATTGAAACATACCTTCACTTGAAAGTCTAAATAAGTGCTGTTCAATAGAATTTTCTATGATAAACTGTTCTGTGTAATGTTAACATGGTGCCAATGGCCACTCTGAGATCAAATTTTAATAGTCATAATTGCTTTAAGTAGCACTCTGAACTCTGAACTCTGGCAAAAAAATGTCCTACATGAAGGACCTCGGTGGGTGAGACCCCAGTGGAAAGAAGTGATCATCAAAGGAGGTATTTTTCTCTGAAGGGAGGAGAGAACTTCCACTTTGCTTATGACCTGGTCTAAGTACTGACAAAGTTCGTGGATTTAAAAGGCTTCCATAGCCTAGGCAGCTCATGTCAAGAGTCTCAGGTGATCACTGACATCATACATAAGAGTGTTAATTGTTAAATTAACAGGAGTCACTGTGCACTAACTTCCCATGCAGGACCTCTGTCCTCAAAGAGTTATACTATAATTATGCCTAAGTGTTTGCAAAACAGGTATCATTCTTGGGTGTTTCTTTAAAGTTAATTTTCTAAAAAAAAAAAAAAAAGAAAAGAAAAAAAAGAAAAAGAAGAAGTGAAATTAACTTCAAGATGCAAATGACTTTGAATAGCCCTGGACTCTTGAGGAACAGTGCCCCTCCCCCCCACCTCATGCAAACTGAACTCTTTATTTAGTATAGAGTTGGTCTTCTATGTATAAAGTTAATTGAAAATGGATCTTAGTGAAGAATGGGACTGGGAATGGAAGAGGGAGGAGGAGGAGGGGTGGGAGTGTGGATGGGAAGGGAGGGTATGGTGGGAAGAATCACTATATTCCTAAAGTTGTACTTCAGAAATGCATGAAGTTTGTATTCCTTAAATAAGAGTCTTCTTTGGGAAAAAATTTTTAATAGTCACATGTGGTAATGGCTACCAGACAGCTCTACATATCAGAGTATGGTGAGTAGCTAATGACATTTCTACTATTATAATAAAGGGGTCATCTCTAATGAGTTACTACATCTGTGCTGCTGAAAAGAGTACACTATGAATAATATTAACTGTACCAGAACGACACCATGTGAAGATTTTCTTAGCATAGAATAGCTTACACATTGTGAACTGAAAAAGGAAAAAGGGAAAAGATATTCTAACTTTTTTTCACTTTATTTTTCCAAAGGAAAAATAACACCCACCTGATTTTTCCATCCTGTAAAGCAGTGAAAATACTTATCACAATAAGAAGTCAAACCTTTCCTTTTAATTAAAAACAGATTACTAGAGCATAGAAGTTTCTGTAATAAAATAACTTTTTTTTTGGCAAGACAACCTAAATAGTTGAAAAATCAAGATTCATATGAATAACATATGCTTGTAACTCTAAACAATCTGTCCTTGTGATTCACTGATCAATTTTTCCAAATCTGTCCCATTTAGCTAAATTTTAAAATAAACCCCTAATTGGGACGGGTGCTGTAGTAGTAGTAGGTTAAGCCTCCTGCCTGAGGCACTGGTATCCCATATGGACACAGGTTCGAGTCCTGGCTGCTCCACTTCCGATCCAACTCTCTGCTTATGGCCTGGGAAAGCAGTAGAAGATGGCCCAAGTCCTTGGGCCCTTGCACCCATGTGGGGGACCTGGAAGAAGCTCCCGGCTCCTGGCTTTGGATCAGCCCAGCTCTGGCAGTTGTGGCCATCTGGGGACTGAACCAGTGGATAAAAGACCTATCTCTCTCTCTCTGTCTCTCTCTCCTACTCTCCCACCCTCTCCCTAGCTATTAACTCTGCTTCTCAAATAAATAATATTTTAAAATAAAATAAACCCCTAACTAAAAAACATGGTGATTCAATCCATTCAGCAAATGGAATTATAATTTTAACTAGATTTTAGTTAAATAATTCTTGGGGTAGTAACTAGAATGAGTGCTTATGACTAGGATAGTAATATGTTTTCGTTACTCTGCATATCCAATATCCTTAATGTATAATTTAAATGACTACACAAACTTAAGCAGAGATACAAAGTCCTACATTAGCACGGGTCTGATTACATACTTAGAAGATCTGATAACTTAAAAGTAAATCCAGTGAGTTGAGCAAGTAAATGTCAGATAGCATTTTTTATGCGCAACAACTTGTTCAACTTGTTAACCATCCCTGTAAGACAACTGCCTTGTTAATTAACCACACAACTTCTAGTTCTGCCTCTTAGTTACGTTCTGTTTGAAGCCATTTTTGAAAACACTGCCAGATTTTGTGTCTTGAAGATGACAGTGGTTATACAACCAGGATTTTTTTCGGGCTAACAAAAACCTAACACTGAGAAACAGTGTCTTAGTCTACTGGGAAGGGCTGTAAGACAACCAAATTGGAATGATTTTCCTAACAATACAAACATCATCAGGTGAATAAGCCTTCTACATAATATGTAGAGCTAACAAACCAAATACATGAGATCAGATGTGTAATAATTAACTTGCAGAGTCAAATTACAGTGCTATGGCTTATTGCAACAAAGCCAAAGTATTACAACAATCTGGTATTATAATGACATCATTAGTTTGGTTTCCTAATAAAGCATATATCTGGAATATCTGAATTTACAATGAGCTAAAAATAGAAAGCCAACATTTGTGTCTGAGGGAGTGGTAAGTAGTTCTAATTTTGTTTGCAAGATTTTGGAGGTGGGGTGGAGAATGACGCCCACTGCAAAATGAAGTAAGAGAAAGCTAACTCTGCAACATCATAGAGTCTTAATATTAAAACGCGCTTCTAGAACAAGGAAAAAGCGGCATAGATGCTTCAGTCTTACCAAAATAGTTCTCCTTCACTGAGACCACTGCCTTTAGAATCACTAAACCAAAGCACTGAATCGCAGAAGTACTTAACGCGATTCGGAAACCAAGCAGTAGCACACCTCCCCATACAGATCAGGTCAGGCTTCTTGAGCCAGGGGCAAAGTCTGTCCTAACTGTTCTCGCTGCCTTCCTTAGTGCTGTCGTCTCTGGCCTGTAGTTGCCAGGAGGCATGAAAGAGTTTGTTTTTCCCTCTGAGTTAATTCTGGGAAAAGTAGGGCTTTATGCTTTCAATCACCCTTTCCTCAGATTCCCCTTTGGCCTCCAGGTGTTCCAGTAAACCTGCCTCTTTCCAAATGCCCCTGAGCAGAACGGGTGAAACGTGCGGGTCCCGTTCCCAAAGTTTCACCGGCGCTGCGGTGGGCAGTAAACCGCAGCCCTACTACCTTTTCCCAAAGTCGACGCGGAGTTGGAAGATTGGCCTTCTTTCCCCCATCCAGACCCTCGGTAAAAAATTCCTTTCTCCGAGAGCTGTCAGACTGGACAGGGTACCCGGCTCGGCGATCGCCGAAGACAGCCCTCCTCCTCCTCCTCCCTTCACCCAGACGCGTCCCAAATGCGGAGGCAGGAAACGCACGCCTCTCTCAGCTCCCTCACCCAGCCGCCTCCGAGGGGCTCCCCGACCCCCTGGGGACCCTCGCTTCTGGCCGCAGCTGCCCAGGAGCTGCCAAGAGGAGGAGGAGGAGGAGGAGGAAGTAACCAAGAAGCGCCGGCAGGGAGCGGTTCAGCAGCGCCGCTGTCCGCCGCCCGGGCTCGCAGGCTGCGCGCGGGGCTTCTCCGGCTTCGGGGCCCGCGCCCGCCTCCGCCGCGGCCTAGCCCAGCGCCCGCGCCCCGGCCTCGCGGCTCGGCGGCGCCGGCCTGTCCCAGCCACCCGGGGCCAAGAGGCCGCGCAGAGTCGGACCGCCCGGAGGTGGAGGAGCGGAGGCACCTACCAGCTGCTGCCGGACCCAGCGCCACATGCCCCCGCCGTCGCCGTCCGGGTCCCGCGGGGCGCGGGGGCCACGGGGCTGCAGGTGGAGGCCGACGAGCCGTGGGGGGGTTGGGGGGTGGGAGCGGGCGAGCCCCTCCTGCTGAAGTTCCGCTCGCCGCCGCCGCCGCCGCCGCCGCCGCCGCCACCTCACTCCCCGCGCCGGGTCCCCATCCTGCCGCGCCGGCCCCGAGGTCCTACAGGCGCGGTCCCGGCGTCGCCCCCGCCCGGCGCTGCCGAGTCTGCCGCCGCGCCGCAGCCACCTTCATTATTGACCGTTGTCACCCGAAGCACCCCCTCCACCCCACCCCCGCCCTGCCCGGCTCCCCGGTCCCACCCGGGCCCGCCCCCGGCGCCCCGGCCCGGCCCCGGACGTGACGAAAGGGGGGCACGGGCCGAGCCGGGCCTGCTCCGAGCCCGGGCGGGCCGTGCGGGCGGGGGCTGCAGCGTGGGAAGGGGTCGGGTCTCGGGCACGGCCTGGGTCCCGCGCTCCCGCGGTGTGCGGGGAGCTCCTGTGGCGTCTGGGGGGTTCCGCCTGTCTCCCGAGCCTGCAGCTCGCGGCCGACTTCTCGGTCGCTACCTCCTGTTGCCGGTCTGGTCCTGGCTCTCCGCCTGCTTCGGTCCACGCGGCCGCCAACACGCAGACGCACAGTCTGGAGTGTGCGCGACTGAAGGTTAATCCCCAGAAGTCCCGGTTTGGGTTGGCTTTTACCTTCTCAGAGCCGGAGGTGGTGTCCCCCTCGAACTCAGCCCATTTCTTTAGCGAGGGATGGGATGATTTTGGAAGGCTTGCAGTTCCCCTTGTCCCGGTTCGACCTGGACCGGTCGGTGTTTGTAGGAGAAAGGACGAGATATTCTGCCTTGCTGCGCTAACTTGGACAGGTTACGGGAGAAAATACTTTATCGTTAACTGCCAAACCCCTGAAATCAAAAACACCTTAGAAGAAGTAGCTTGACCTAGGTTAAGTGTGTGGATGAGGAGATAACGTAAAAGCAGGTGGCACAAGGCTTTGAAGGTCTGGCTTTGTTCAAAACCAGCTCCCTGTATACATCCTGTTATGAATATGTATTATGTGCGGTGTTTTTATTGAATTAAAGCACCCTTCACCAACAGACAGACGCTTGTGGTGTAAAAAAAAAAAATGTAGCAGAAACAGACATCTAAATGAGATTTGCATGACTGGGCAAGACATTGCATATGTGTACTCGGTCTTGTCGTTTCAGTAGATATTCAGTATTATGTAATGCTTATCCAACACCACAACTAGAGCCTTTTTTGAGGGAAACTGATGATTTATAATACACCTGGTGGAATTTTGTGTTATGAGCTCCCAGCTTCAAAAACAGCTAGATACAAGTATTTAAAATGAGAAAGTAATCTTACTTTTGTTCTTATGATTGAACCTTACTTTATAATCCTAAAATGAAGTTTGAGGTTCTTCCTTGGTGGAGCACTGTATATCCCAGGCCCTTTGTCAAACATTTGCAAGCTCTGATTTAGCACCCAGCAATTCTTCCTATTATATGGGTGCAGAATGGAGGCTCACTTTAAATAATTTGGCAAAGCTGGGTTTCTCTTGAACTGTCAGGAAATAGAGTTCATGCAATATTAACAAACCAAAATAATGACCATGTTACCTTATTCGCATGCAAATGGTTGGATTACAAATTGGATCTGAAAATTTTTATTTATATGCCACTAAAATTTGTCAAGATAACATAAGAAGTAGCAGTCCAGAGGACACTTTGTGCGTCATTATTTAACTTTGTCCCAAATTTTGGAAGATAGCAAGTGGGAGGAGTTGACTCTTAAGTGCTATGAAAAGATAGGATAAAAAATTATCTCAAGATAACCATGTAAATATCATGATTGAATATCAAACTTTCAGGAGCAGAATGAGCAGTCCAAGCAGTATTTTGTTCTAAGTATTTTTCAAGAGCAATATTACACACTTCATAGTAATGACAGGAGCGTGAGATGGGGAGTATTTTTATACTGTGGTTATAACCTGTAAGTGGTGGTTAAGTCCACTTAATGTGTCATGATCAGTAGTTTTTAAAACTAGAGTAGAAAACAGCATAAACTGCACATTGCAATATATTGTTTTGTGAAATTTTGGGTTCAGGTGTGTGTATGCACACACATGCGCATGTGCACAGTATAGAAGGAATTTCTTTCTATTGGCTGTGGCTGGAAACGTTTGAGGAATTTTGAGAATGGAACATGCAGGACTTAAAAAGGCAAATACCAGCGGTAAAAGAAAGGGGGGAAAGAATGATAGAAGGCAATATTCATTCATTTATTCCCTGCTATTTCTTACATGTTTCAAGCATCAAAAGTATGCATAACAACTGCCTGAAACCAGCAGGATGGAGGGCCCCCTTCTCTTTGAGTGGAATTCACAGTCAAGCTGGAAAGAGGAAGTACATAACCATCTAATACAGTGTATAATAAAGAATTATTCTGACAGTAGTCACTCATTGTAGAAAACTGATGCCGGCGATAGCAGTTGGGCAGGGCTTCAGAACAGAGCTGAGCTTGACAAGGGAGGCTGAAGGGAGGCAGAACAAACAGATGTTTGAGGCCCAGCAAGTGTGGAGTCGTGAGAGGTGGGGTTGGGAAGGGAAGTCATAGAAAGGGGGAATTTCTAGCTGCTCACAGAATTCACAGGAAATAAATCATTCCTGGAGTTTTCTAAACAAGGAAATGGCAGGACAAAATCAGAGCCATAATTCACAGACACTGTGTGATAGGCTGGAGAGAAGAAAGGTCAGGCGGGAAATTCTGCAACAGCGCAACAAGAGTTGAAAAGTGCTGGCCTGGGAAAGAGCCAGAAGTGACTGCATGTTATTGGAATAGGAAGTTGTGTGTGATGGATGACAAAGAAACCTGAAACTTCAGCCATTCCAAATGAGGTGACAGATGCTCCAAGAAAGTAAATTTACCAGCATCATATAACAGCCACTGAATTCATGGTAAATATGGTTGTGTTCATGTGCGAACTTGTTAATATGATTCTGTGCTAGTTATACTTGTGAGACGTGTTCATTCCCAGGAAAAACACATCTCCAAGTTCCATGTAATAGTGATTCTGAGGTATAACACAGATAAAACAAAGAGTGTGAGTTTTCTTGATCTTGGACCGCCAATAGCACAGACTGTCACTTGTTAAGGTCTCAATTCACAGCTCATTCATTTTGGTGCTCACAGTGTCTAAAGAGTGCTTCCTAAATGTGAGATGAATGAGGAAGTCAAGGCCAGTGAGTGAGTTGTTAGGGAAACCTGATCTAGTTAGGAATACCAGTGATGCAGAGCAGAGCATACAGACTGCTGGATCCACAACTGTATGCAGTGAGACCAGGGGTCACCACCTGTTAGATCCAGGGGACTCTGTTGCATGCCTGCCAGGCGACTTTAAGGGCCGGTCTGCTGGGAGAACACAGAGATTGGCCAATCTCTTGCTTTGCAACAGATTTCTGTAGCCATGGAGCTCTCAAAACAGGCCCCAGAAACTGCTCTGTCTTAGTTTTTAAAGGGGCAACTATCCACTTCCTCAAAAGTTGTTAGTGGATTACAAATGATTCCACTTAAAAGTCATTTCTTTCTGACAATATTCCAAGAGATGAGCATTGTGGTGCAATGGGCTAAGCTGCTGTTTGTGACACCAGCATCCCATGTTGGCACTGGTTCTAGTCCCATCTGTTCTACTTCCAATTCAGCTCCCTGATGGTGCTCCCAGGAAAGCAGCAGCAGATGTCCCAACTGCTTGGACCCTTGCCACCCGTGTGGGAAACCAGAATGGAGTTTCAGGCTCCTGGCTTTGGCCTTGCTCAGCCCTAGCCATTGCAGCCACTGGGGAAGGAAGATCTCTCCCTCTCTCTTTTTCAATGTCCATGTATCACTCTGTGTTTCCAGTAAACAAATATGGAAATCTTATTTTTTAAAAGGCAAGCCAAAAAAATTGTAATCCCAGGATTTTCAGACTAAACTTTAGGCTTTTTCTAGTACTGAACAGGACTATGTATTTTATCCTCTTGTGAAGAATTTCATTAGGAAAAATATCACATTACATATTTTCGTCTGTTCTTGAAAATCCATCGAGCAGATGCCAGTGTGGGCTAAGTTATATGAACTGTGTTTTTTTCATTGGGTTATTTATGCTTACAGAGAAGTGAAACTCAAAGCCACTGTGAAAAATCAGAGTCTGTTAAAATGATCTCATTCTTGAAAGGTAAAAAGGATGGAAAATATAAATGTGTTCTGTACATCGCTAGGTTTATTTTTAAAATTTTTATTTTTATTTGTTTGAATGGAATAAAAACAGAGACAAGACAGAGAGTTCTTCCATCTACTGCTTCACTCCCCAAATGCCCACAACAGCCTGGCCTGGGCCATGCCAAAGCCAGGAGTCTGGAACTCACTCAGGGTCTCCTAGGAACCCAAGTGCTTGAGGCATCACGTACTCCCCCCTCCCAGGGTGCACACTTCTCAGGAAGCTGGACTTGAGGCAGAGGAGCTGGAACTCAAAACCAGCACTCTGACAGGGGGTAGGCGGTGCAGGTGTCCCAGGCGACACTTTAACCTGCCGTGCTACAATTCTCACCCCCGTTTCCTCAATTTTTATAAAACAGCATTCACCCTTACCCTGGTTCTCATGACCACTCATGCAAATGAACATGCTATAAATTGCCCATGCGACTGCTTAGTGCGTATTAGCAGGAATGCTCAGCTGGGGGAGTACTGTTTATGGAGGATTTCCTGAAGTCCATGCACGTGAAAGAAAAATCATTAGAACTCTTTGGTTGGTTTTTTTTTTTTTTTTTTTTTTTTTTTTGGCTCTTCCTGTGATCACTTTTACTGAACTGCAGTTTGGGAGCACACAGCTTAGGTCTAGGGACAGAGAAGCAGGGTCAGGAGCCCTACAACCATGTCTGCTGGAGAGAAGCGAGCGGCTGAGACCAGGGCTCACTCGCACGTTGTGGCCTCTTACCAAAGCCAGCTCTACATTTAACTGTGCTTCTCTTGAGCAACTAGTTTGTTTTATAATCTTGTGGGCATTTCGAATTATGTAACTGAATATGCTTCCTTTCGTGTTTGTGTTGGTTGTTTAAAAAGGCAGAGGCTTACATATATCAAGTTCCCAGACCCTGTGATAATTATCTGATTAATTACTTTTAGTCCAACTTTTTCATTTGCCTATTCTTAGTTTCCTTTTGGCTGGTTACTCTTTTAATTGTTTTTAATTTATTTGAGAGGTAGAGCGAGAAAGCCCTCTCATCCATTGGTTCATTCCCCAAATGCCTGCAATGGCCCAGATTGGGCCAAAACTCAGAGCCAGGAACTCAGGCCAGATCTCCCACGTGTGTGGCAGGAACCCAATTACTTGAGCCATCACAGCTCCCAATGTCTGCATTAGCAGGAAACTGGAGTTAGGAGCTGAAGCCAGGCGTCATACCTGGGTACTCCAACATAAGTGGGCATCTTAACAAATAGGCCAAGTACCTGCTCCTACTTACTCTTTATATCTTTATAAAAATATATTTATATATATAATTTATATATTTTTAAAAAGATTTATTTATTGAAGGGCAGAGTGACAGAGAGAAAAAGATCATCCATCCACTAGTTTATTCCCCAGATGGCTGCAACAACCAAAACTGGGCCAGGCAAAAGTCAGGAGCCAGGAACTCCATCCGGGTCCCCCATATGGGTGGCAGGAATTCAAGTACTTGAGCCATCATCCATTTCTTCCCAGGCACATTAGCAGGGAGCTGGATGGAAGTAGAGTAACAGGGACTCAAACCAGCACTCCAAAATGGTTGCAGGCAACCCAAGCAGTGGCTCAACCCATTGTGCTATAATGCGACCCTCACTCCTCTTTATTTACATATACTATATATATGTGTGTGTGTGTATAATATATAATGTGTGTATGTATCTTTTCTAAATCACCTTGAATATTTTTTAAATAGAAGAAATAAAGGGGGCTGGTGCTGTAGCGCAGCGGGTTAACTCCTTGGCGTCCTATATGGGCGCCGATTTGAGTTCTGGGTACTCCACTTCCAATCCAGCTCTCTGCTATGGCCTGGGAAAGCAGTAGAAGATGACCCAAGTCCTTGGGCCCCTGCACCCACATGGGAGACCTGTAAGAAGCTCCTGGCTCCTGGCTTTGGATCAGCGCAGCTCCAGCCGTTGTGGCCAATTGGGGAGTGAACCATTGGATGGAAGACTTCTCTCTGCCTCTCTTCTCTCTGTGTAACTCTGACTTTCAGATTGATAAATAAATCTTTAACAAAAAAAAAAAAAAGAAATAAAGGAAAGCATATGACATGTCACTTATGATTACAAAGTTAGTTTTAAGGGGCTGGCTTTGTGGTGTAGCAGGTAAAGCCACTGCCTGCAGTGCTGGCATCCTATATGCGTGCCAGTTTGAGTCCCAGTTGTTCCACTTCTAATTCAGCTCCCTGTTAATGCACTTGGTAAAATCGTTGGAGGATGGCTCAAGCGCTTGTGCCCCTGTATTCATGTGGGAGAGCTGGAAGAAGCTCCCGGCTCCTGACTTTGGCCTGGCTCTTCCCTGGCCATTGCAGTCTTATGGGGAGTGAACCAGCAGCTGGAAGATTTTCTCTAATCTTTCAAATA
Source organism: Oryctolagus cuniculus (assembly GCF_964237555.1). NCBI lineage: Eukaryota > Metazoa > Chordata > Mammalia > Lagomorpha > Leporidae > Oryctolagus > Oryctolagus cuniculus. The sequence continues at coordinate 96,826,622 of NC_091435.1, forward strand.
AAATATTTTTTAAAAGAACTCAAATATGTGTTTGTTTGACCATTCCATAAAAAGTAAACAAGTACTAAGTGACAAATGGGAAAATCAGAGAATCTTCTAAGTGGTAAATAAAACTTCACAAACTATTTAATTTGGTCTTCTGGTAAGGAAGTTTTCTCAAGATAATTCCTATTCAAATATGACATAAGTCTGTCATCATAGTCAATCTATTATTGATGGTTTTATAAGACTTAGTCATAAAATTGTACTTAAACACTTGCCTGTTCTGATGTCCAGGTACTGGACTCTGGCTGTCCGCCTCCACTGTCACCTATTTTGCCGCCAGTCAGTTATTCAACAAATGTGTGCCAAGTGTTTAGCAAATGCCAGCATTGCGCTAGATATCTGGGTGAATATTCGCATAGGTCTTGCCTTCAAGAAGTTCATGGTCTAAGACCTGGGGTACTGTCCCAGAATTAGGTTGTTGATATCAGCATAATTTTATGTCTGCCAGCATAAGTTTAATCAAAAACATTGTAGGTAAAAGAAATCAGAAAGGTGCTAGTTGTACCTACATGGGAAGTTACAGGTCTGTAGAATACAGAAGATCTATAGAAAGAGAAACTTAGCAATTCTTAGATCTGTTACCCTGATTTGAAACTTGAGACCTATTTTTTTCACTGATCAGTTCTTTCGTTCTACGAGGATGTGCTAATATCTTGGATGGAGCAACCCTTCTTGCTAATCAGCATGCACACACCCAGGGAAACTTCCTGTCTGCAGAAAAGGAGAGTGATGATGTTGTCAGCGTGTGAGTGTTCATGCACACATTTATGCATATGCGTGTAAATGCTTGTGCCAGGAAGAGAAGTTGGGGGAGGTGATGTGTGTGTGTTTTGTTACTTAGCTCACTTGATATTTATCCAGAGTTACTAATCAGTGTAAAATGTAGGCTCAGTCCCCAGGGGTGGTTGTTAGCTTCACACAGAGAGAAAATCTCTATCCTATGACCATCATTTGCACTTCCAGTCCCAAAATGCAATGAGAGAGAGCAAGTGACTCAATGGAATCAGTAGCATGACCAGAAAGCTCAGTCATCTGATGGTAGATAAATATTATCATTATAAATAAGACAGAGGATAAATATTATCAGCATAAATAAAAGATAAATGCATATTAACATTATAAATAAAAATAAATTATAAATAAATAAATATTGTCAGGGCCAGCACTGTGGTGCCGAAGGTTAAAGCCCTGGCCTGCAGTGCCAACATCCCATATGGGTGTCAATTCAAGTCCCAGCTGCTCCACTTCCGACCCAGCTCCCTGCTAATGTGCCTGGGAAAGCAGTGGAGGATGGCTCAAGTGCTTGGGCCCCTGCACCCATGTGAGAAACCTAGAGGAAGCTCCTGGCTCCTGACTTCGGGTAGGCTCAGCTCAGCTCAGCTTTGACTGTTTTGACCATTTGAGGAGTAAACCAGCAGATGGAAGAGTCTCTCTCTCTCTCTCTCTCTCTCTCTTTTTCTCTTTCTGAAATTCTGTCTTTCAAAAACAAATCTTTAAAAATAAATAAATATTGTCATAAAGAAATTGGATCATTTAGGAGGAGGGGAGAAATCCTTAATTATAATAAGAAAAGTAAAAAACTTTTATGTGCATGTTTTCTTCTGCATTATTTTAATATGTTCTTTTTAAATGTAAGTACCTGTATAGAAAGTAGTGTTATTTAACCTTAAATAATATAATAATACGTGTGACTTCTAAGGAACAGGCTTTAGTTCCACTGAGGAACTTGTGATGGTTCCACAAGGTTGCATTAGAATCCTCAATGATGTGCTCAGTTTACTTCACTGAGTGGTTTTGATGCTTCAGGTGAGATGCTTTCTGTTGTGTCAGTGAATTGACAGCAGATTGGGAGTGATGCCAGCGTGTAGGTTGCACGATCTTTTTGATTTTCAGCTCTGTTGTGTTTTATCAAGTTACTGTTTAATCCCGATGCAGTACTTGGTTGTCCCACTACCTCCCATAAAATGAATACCCCAGCAGCTGGGGCCGGGGTGCTAGTCACATGCCAGAAAGAACCAATCTTACTTGAGGCCACTTCGTGGCTGCCTCAGAGTCTCAAAGTCTCAATGGGAGTTTTCGGTAAGGCTTTCTCGAAAGAATGTAGATGGGATTTGTCTCCAGTGGAAACTTAGAAGTCTCTTCTTCCTAGATTTTCCTTCTTCCCCTCCCGTGTTCCTGTTCCAAAATCCCACCCCTCAATTCAGAGGTCAGGGAGAGCCGCTGAATCTAACTTGGGAAAATGACAAATTACTTGCATTCTTCAAAGCAGGACATTTGCTATGATGATGGCCTGTTTTAACATAACTTTGATGCTGTGTTATTAGTTTGCATATTAATACATGCAGTTTTTTTTAAATTGTGTAGAACAGTAAACACCTTTATTGCCTGAGGTCGGACAGGAGGGAGGAGGACTGAACCTGCAGCTGGAAGTCCAGCCCATTGCCCTCTAGCATGCAGCCATCAGCGCCCGCACTCTGGTTCCAGGTCTTTTTTTATTATTATTTATTTATTTATTATTTTTGACAGGCAGAGTGGACAGTGAGAGAGAGAGACAGAGAGAAAGGTCTTCCTTTTGCCATTGGTTCACCCTCCATTGGCCGCCGCAGCTGGCGCATTGTACTGATCCAAAGCCAGGAGCCAGGTGCTTCTCCTAGTCTCCCATGTGGGTGCAGGGCCCAAGCACTTGGGCCATCCTTCACTGCACTCCCGGGCCATAGCAGAGAGCTGGCCTGGAAGAGGGGCAACCGGGACAGAATCCAGCCCCCCAATCGGGACTAGAACCCAGTGTGCTGGCGTCGCAAAGCCTATTGAGCTGCGGCGCCAGCCAGGTTCCAGGTCTTGCTGGGACACAAGCAAGCAGCCTGCCCTGCCAGAACCTCGCCTCCAGGAGACAGATGATTTTGCATCCCTTTTACTTTTCATTATCTATTTTAAAATTTTTCTTTGGGGCTGGTGCCGCGGCTCACTAGGCTAATCCTCCACCTTGCGGCGCCGGCACACCGGGTTCTAGTCCCGGTCAGGGTGCCGGAATCTGTCCTGGTTACCCCTCTTCCAGGCCAGCTCTCTGCTATGGCCAGGGAGTGCAGTGGAGGATGGCCCAAGTGCTTGGGCCCTGCACCCCATGGGAGACCAGGAGAAGCACCTGGCTCCTGCCATCGGATCAGCGCGGTTCGCTGGCCGCAGCGTGCCAGCTGTGGCGGCCATTGGAGGGTGAACCAACGCACAGGAAGACCTTTCTCTCAGTCTCTCTTTCTCTCTCACTGTCCACTCTGCCTCTTAGTAGTTTTTTTTTTGTCTGTTCTACTTAATATGACTGGTTTAATTCTGTAATTAATACACAATTATTCTTAAGTGTTGAAATTTAACTGAAATGTGATCCCTGTTAAACATAAGAGTAGGAATAAGAGAGGGAAGAGATGTACAATTTGGGACATGCTCAAGCTGACTTGCCCCAAATGGTAGAGTTAGAAACATACCAGGGGACTCCAATTTAATCCCATCAAGGTGGCATGTACCAATGCCATCTCACCAGTCCAAGTGATCAATTTCAGTTCACAATTGATCATAATGAAAGGACTAAGAGTCAAAGGAAGCACATAAACAAGTCTAGTACCTGCTAATACTAACCGATAGAATAAATAAAGGGGAGAGTGATCCAACATGGGAAGCGAGATACTCAGCAGACTCATAGAATGGCGGATGTCCTAAACAGCACTCTGGCCTCAGAATCAGCCCTAAAGGCATTCCAATCTGGCTGAAAAGCCCATGAGAGTATTTCAGGCATGGAAAGCCAAGACACTCTGGCAAAAAACAAACAAACAAACAAACAAACAAAAAACCACACAACTAAATGAAAGATCTCTGTGAGTGAGATCCCAGTGGAAAGAACAGGTCTTCAAAGAAGGAGGTACCTTTCTCTGAAGGGAGGAGAGAACCTCCACTTTGAATATGACCTTGTCTAAACAAGATAAGAGTTGGTGAACTCAAAAGGCTTCCATAGCCTTGGAAACTCATGACTGGTGCATAGGGAGATTACTGATGCCATAAGCAGGAGTGTCAATTTGTAAAGTCAACAACAGGAGTCACTGTGCACTTACTCCTCATGTAGGATCTCTGTCCTTAATGTGCTGTACATTGAGACTTAATGCTATAACGAGTACTCAAAAAATATATTTCACTTTGTGTTTCTATGGGGGTGCAAACTGTTGAAATCTTTACTTAATGTATACTAAACTGATCTTTGTAAAAAAAAAAAAAAAGAAGAAGAAATTATCAACTCCCAACTTGACTCTCACTGGGATTAAACATGACAATAGGTCTGATCTGATTTCATCATCATTTAAAAAATCATCTATTATTTTTCACTTTATGTTTCTGTGTGGGAGCAAACTGTTGAAATCTTTACTTAATGTATGCTAAACTGATCTTCTGTATATAAAGAGAATCGAAAATGAATCCTCATGTGAATGGAAGGGGAGAGGGAGTGGGAAAGGGGAGGGATGTGGGTGGGAGAGACGATATGGGGGGGAAGCCATTGTAATCCATAAGCCGTACTTTGGAAATTTATATTCATTAAATAAAAGTTAAAAAAAAATTTTCTTTGATCATGTTTTGTTTGTAATCTCTTCCTCCTCTTACTCCTGGGGAGTCAGCTTGGCTCCTGTCTTGTGTCCCAGGTGCGGTGCAGGTGGCATTCGTAACACCACACTTAGAGGTGCTACCTAATGAGCTTGATGCAGTTCTCCCCCGGGTCTTGGTGCCGACCAACTGGTTACTCGATGCATTATAGACCATGTCGACCTTCCTTCAGCCCCAGGAGAAGTTCTGCCCATCCAGTCTCAGGGCACAGGACTGCTTGTCACCTCCCTGCACATGGACTGTGTGTCTGCAGCAGGGCCAGTCTTGGTGTTGGCAGTGGGATGTCCCAGCTCGTGCATGTTTCCCTCCCCACCGTTCCCCTCTCTTTTCTTCTCCCCTCTTCTTTCTTTCCATCTTTCTTTCATTCACTGTTTCTTTATTTTCATGTTCTTTGAAAGAGAGACAAAGAGACAGCGAGATTTTCTACCTGTTGGTTCAGTCCCCAAATGCCCACAACAGCCACACAGTTGAGCCAGACTAAACAAAGCCTAGAAGCTGGAACTCCATCCAGGTCTCCTATGTGGATAGCAGGGACCCAAGAACTTAAGCCATCTGCTACCTCCTAGGGTGTGCATTAGCAGGAAGCTGGATCAGAGGCAGAGGAGCTGGGACTTGAACCAGGCCCTCCGATATGGGATGCAGTCTTCCCAAGCAGCATCTTAAACACTGAGCCGAAAGCTTACCCCTGTGCTTGTGTTTCTTGTGGTAGGGCTTTTGCCCCCAGTACTGCAGTACTTGTGCCAGTTGTTCTCAGATGCCCCTGGCACAAGGCTGGTTGGGTGTCGCTCCCCGTCTTCGTGGAGGAACGACACAGGACCCTGCTCTGTTCTTTCGTCTGCTCGGCCCTCCCCGGGTTTGCTGCTGGTTCTTCCCGGGTTGGCGGTTCCCCCTGCCACATTCCCCACTTCCGCGGGGGAGCGGCACACCGCCGACCGGCTCTCTCGGGGGCTGCACAGGTGTTCCTCAGGTGTTCCTCTTAGATGTTCCTGATGCATGCCGTCTCTCTCCTCCTTTATAGTCCTCCTCCGCCAATCCCAACTCGGCTGCCCACACGCCGAGTACGCTGCTCTCCTCCAATCAGGAGCAGGATCAGTTCCTGGAGGTCATCACTCAAGTTGGCAAGAGGCAGCTGCGTGGAAGCTGTTTTCTCCTCTCCCAGCGCCATATTGTGGGAGAGCAGATGCATAGAACAAGTCTTAATTCCAGTAACTCAGTCCAGTCCGGGTTGCTCCCCACAGTTGGGTTGGGAAGAACAATAGTATTTTATTAGATCACTAATAATTACAAAACCTTATTAATCAGAGGTGAGCAAGCACAGTGCATCTTGCTTTTTAACTTCTCTTTCTTCATCTGGCTGAAATTTCTAGGGAGTGAGGGCCAGGCATTTGGCCAAGTGGTTAAGACACAGGTTTGGATGCCCGCATCCCATATCTGAGGGTCTAGATTCTGTTCCTGACTCTGGCTCCTGACTCCAGCTTCCTGCGAATGCAGACCCCAAGAAGCAGCAGATGATGGCTCCAATGATTGGGTCTCTGTGACCCATGTGAGAGACCCAGATTCAGCTCCCAGATCCAAGCTCCCAGCTTTAGCCTGCCACAGCCTTGGCTGTGGTAGGCAGTTGAGAAGCAAACCAGCAAATGGAAGCACTCTGTCTTTCTCTCAAAAAAAAAAAAAAAAAAAAAAAAAAAAAAAAAAAAAAAAAAAAAGGACAGTGCCATGGTGCAGAGGTTTAAAGCTACAGCCTGCAGTGCCAACATCCCATATGGGTGCTGCCTTGAGTCCTGGCTGCTCCACTTCCAATCCAGCTCCCTGCTAATGCACCTGGGAAAGCAGCAGAAGATGGCCCAGGTGCTTGGACCCCTGCACCCCATGTGGGAGGTCCAGAAGAAGCTCCTGGCTCCTGGCTCCTGGCTTCAGCCTGGCCCAGTGCCAGTTGTTGCAGCAATTTGGGTTGTGAACCAGCAGATGGAAGATCTCTCTCTGTCTCTGCTTCTCTCTCTCTCTGTAGCTCTGCCTTTCAAATAATAAATAAATCTTTTTTTCTAAAAAAGACTTAGAATACAAATACGCTTAATTAAATTTGGCTACCTGTAGAATCTGCCATATACTTACAGAAATCTGTTTAGGTACTGTTCAAGTCCCAGTTGTTCCACTTCTAGTCTAGCTCCCTGCTAATGCACCTGGGAAGCTCCTGGCTCCTGGCCTCACCTGGCCCAGCTCTGATCATTGTGGCCATGTTGGGAGTGAACCAGCAGATGGATGATTCTCTCTCTCTGTCTCTCTCTCTCTGTCTCTTCATTTCTTTGGGAAACAGGATGCCACTTCTACTGAGTTAATTTTACAGTACAGAGGTTGGTTGGTTGGTTGGTTTGTGCTTATTATGCCATGAAGTCACAGAGAATGGCTTCCAGAAGCTCAGGCTCCTTTCCCTGGGTTCTGACAAAGTGGGCTTCCCTGAGTGGAGCAGGCTAATGCTGCAGTTGAACCAAGATACTTTTCTTGTTGTCTTCCTTCTGGTTCTGATCATTTTCCTTTGCACGTTTCAGGAAGCTATCTTGGCTCTTAAAGTGCTTACCTTGCTCAGTAGGCACATTGATTCTCTTGGTAAGAATCTTGCCCTTCACTATTTGTTTCCAACAGTAATGACAGCGTGCCGGGTCACACTGCAGTTCTGCCATGGTCACACTTACGGGCATTCCTTTTTGAAAGGTCCCCGTTCCCTTGATGTCTACAATGTCACCTTCCTTGTAAATGCACATGTGTATGCCCAACGGGACAACTCTGTGTTTTCAAAAAGGCCTGGAGAACATGTATTGGGTGCCTCTCCTCTTTCCCTTTGTGTTTGTCACCTTGGCAAATTACTGGGAGATGGTGGTTCTGGCCAAAAGTCAATAAATAAATATTTTTTTTAAAAAGAAAATTTTAATCGTGAAAAAATAATCACACTATTGAGTCCTATACATTCTGGGCTGGTGCTGAGGCATAGCCAGTAAAGCCACTGCCTGCAGTGCTGGCCTCCCATATGAGCACTGACTGGTTCATATACCAGCTGCTCCACTTCCCATCCAGCTCCCTGCTCGTGACCTGGAGAAAGCAACAGAAGATGGCCCTAGTACTTGGCCCCTGCACCCACATGATGAAACTCCTGGCTTCTGGTTTCAGTCCAGCCCAGCACTGGCTATTGCAGCCATGTGGGGAGCGAGCCAGCAGATGGAAGATCTCTCTCTCTGTATCTCTGTCTCTTTTTCTCTGCTGTAACTGATTTCCAAATAAATAAATAAATAAATATTTTTCAAAAATAAAAAAACTATACTTTCTTATAAGTAATGCAGAATTTTTCATGACAAATTTAGTCATTAATAAGGAGAGACATCCATATGGTGCTTACAGAAAATAATTGTGTAACAGGACATCTTTTGTGACCACACAGTGCAGAGGCTCAAAGTGTGAAGTATGTGTTTATATTTCTCTCTCCAACAAAGTGACTCTGTGGATGACAGAGAGATCTTTCATACCTTACTCTCACCTCTGGTTCTTATCTGTGTCCCCAGCTGGTTTCACCTTCCTTCCCTGCAAACAGTTGTCTTTATTTTATCATTCAGACAGACTGAGCCTGTTGAGAACTGATGAATCAAAGAAGCAAGAAAGTGATGTGTATGTACTGTATGTTTAATACTCATGTGCAGTCTGGGTAATGGAAGTATGGTTTGTTTTTTTTTTTTTTTTAATTTTCTGTTCAAACAGAGTTTATGTGAATAGCAGCCTCTGTCCTCTCAGGCTTACTTGAGTGGAAAAAATCCCTTTGAGGCTTTATCAGAACTTGTGGTACAATATTGATTAATTGGTAACACAAATTAGCTTTGAACTTACCATCAAAATATGAAAAAATATATTTGGATCAGTTCTGGCTGGTGCTTTCTTGGGTGGTTGTTACCGTCAGACACATTTCCCTCATGATGAAGGTGAAGATTATTAATTGACAGAATTAAAAAAAATAATCGATTGACCTTTCCAATCATACCTGAATAAAGCCTTCAACAAGAAAATGCTGTTAATTTTAGTAGTAGCTAAATTCAATAGAGTTTCGCTTCATCTCAACCACATTTTCCAAACCACCAGACCACTAAATGTCCGCTTGAGACTTTAAGGTCAGGGTAAAATGAGATAGCAATTCGGTAATTAATTGATGTAATATAGAGTGACAAGAAGCAATTTAGGCTCAAAACCCATAAACCTCAAATCCATTAAATTATCATGTTTTGAATGCTTTTTTTAAAGTGATTTTAAAAATAGCCATTTCCTTTTGGGTTATATACTCATAGTCTGAGGAACTACTGAATTGTGTAGGAGTAGAAAGCCTGCAGGAGAGTCTGCAGACTTGAGCTGAGGGCTGTCTGCTTCCTGGCTCCCCTGCGACAGTTCCCCTGCAGGGGCCTGCGGTGGCCATCTGCTGCCGTCACCAGAGGACAAACCAAAGGGGCCACCTGGTCTGGCACTGGAACCTCCAAAGCCCTGGGCTGAATAAAACTCTTCTTTCTGTAAAATTAAGAAAGGGAGAAGGCATTTGGCCTGGTGGTTAAGATGTCTGCCTTCCACATCAGAGGACTTGGGTTCAATGCCTGGCTCTGGCTCCTGACTCCAGCTTCCTGTTAGTGCAGACTCTGAGAGGAGAACAGTGAGGGTTCAAGTAATTGGGTTCCTGCCACCCTCATGGGGGAACCTGGATTGCATTTCAGCTTCTGGCGTGTGGGCATTTGGGCAGTGAACCAGCAAGTGGGTGCTCTCTGTCTCAGTCTCTCTGCCTGTCAAATTTATAAAACTAAAAATTTAAAAAAAGCTGATGTATTTCATTAAGGAAAAATTATTACCTACTTGCTCTTTGAGCCAAAAGTATTATTTAATCTCTGATATAAACTCCAAAATGTAAAAAAAAAAAAAATTGAATTGCAAATGTTCAGTAACAGTCAAAATTCAAGTCACTTCAGGGATGCTAGAATTAATTTTACCATTTTGTCAGTTCCTTTATATTGTGCCTTCTCTGAGTTTAATGTATCAATGCAGTTATGTTTATGAATTTAATTTTCTTGTACACTGTATGACCAAATAGGTAGATTCCCAGATGATAAAGTGGCATGTAGTAATTACTTCGTTTTCCTTAAACTTATTCACTGATTTTTTTCATACTATTTCCCATGATCTCATTTGATCTTACAGACATGAGTGGAGTAATCTCTTGGTACCTAGAGAAGCTATAAACTCTGCCCATTTTGCCTAGCCCTGACGGGTCTTGTAGTCCACTGCATCCATTCTAGTCCACTCACCAGGCATTAACTAGCAACAGAGGGAGACTCGATATTGATGCCTGCCATTTGCTGAGCACTTCCTAGGAGTCAAGCCCTGAACTGAACACCTAACACAGTATCTGATTTAATTCCCTGTATAATCTGAGGATGGTATTCGCGTATTCCTGTCACAACACTAATTGTTATAGCTACCATTTATTGAGTTAGTATGAACTGAGTGCTTTACATAGATGATATCATTTAATCCTCACAGCAACTCTTTATTTTAGGCATAGTTGTGTCAGCTTGATGACTAAAGTGGTTGCTAAAATTCTGACATTCTTCTGTAGTGGCCAGTGAAGAGCTGCTGCCTTGAGTTTGCCAACTGCTTTCTGTACCCTGCGTCTCCAGCTCTTCCTCCATCTTCTCTTCTCCAAAGTCAGCATCTCCAGGGTTAACCCTGGGCACAACAGAGGCTGTCTGGGATCCCTTCTTGAGGGCAAGTCCAGAGTCTTTTCTGATTGGTGGGTGCTCTGGCCATGAACAGGAATGCAGGCATTGATTGACATTTCTGTTTTGCAGGAGGAGAGTCATTGAAGTACATAAAAGTTAAGCCCCTTGACCAGTATCACCCACCTAGGAAGTGTCAGGGTCGGGATTCAAACCTAGGTCTCTCTCGGGTTAAAATCCTTGTTCTTGACTAGTCCGGTGTATACTAGAAAGCAGAGAAAGCCAGCCAGACATTGCTGTCGACTTCCCAGGCTCCGTGAGCATAGTGTTGGGGCCATGTATTCTGTGTCTGATTATTTGTACAGGGAATTTCACATTTCATGAAGTCTGTAATACTTGAAACTGTGAGAAAATCTTCAAAAACAAAAAAAAAGCTGTGCGAATGCTGTTGTCCTAACTGGTCCCCAGCCTTACTAATTTGCATGCAGGTTGATGATGGGTCAATATTTTGTATTATTTTTCCAACATCCTATATTCACTAATTTAGCTCATGATATATTTTAGAATAATTTCTCTAGAGGTAGAAATTACCCCATTCATTTTGTGACCACGACACCAGATCAGCAACCTTGAAATTGTCTATCCATTAAGTACACCAACAATGATAAATTACAGAAGTGACACTTTTATGTACTTTTATTTTCTTGGCCGTGATAATCTGTTTACTTGTGTTCATACCTTATCAGCATTTATATACTTTGAAATTATGTATACTTGTATGTGATTTTAATGTCCAAAATCCAAATGCTGAAGACTAAAAACACTTGGCATTATATTTTATTTCTCTACTCCGTCTTATCTACCATGTCTTTCTCTCCATTTTTGGTAAAAAGCTAACCTCCAGTTTAGTATACATAATGTCCAAGATGCTTGTACTCATAGACGAACTTCTCATATTATCACAGTACTCTGTATCTTTTAAAGGCAGTCACTTAGACCCAAGTCTGCTGGCCTCAACATGCATTTATTTATCGCAGTGCAGCAAAGCTCCTAGAATTGGGGATGCCACGTGCATGTGTGAGAGCAGGAAAATTTGACAAGGGGAAAAAAGCAGAAATACTCTGGACATTGGGGAAGAAATGGTGCATGTTATTGGTAGGTGGTATTTGGAGAGAGAAGTCACAGTAAGACCACTTGAAGCTATGTGTGGCAGCAGGGACAAGTCCAAGAAGGTTTCTTAATGAAGGCCCTAAGATTGCAGCTGAAGACAGTCTGACAGAGCAGGTGTTCGGCGCAGCAGTTAAAATGTCACTTGGGACACCCACATCCCATATTGGAGTGCCTGGTTTGAGTCCCTGCTCCTCCACTTCCAGTCTGGCTTCCTGCTAACCTGCACCCTGGGAGGCAGTAGGTATTTGGGTCCCTGCCACCTCCCTTGGGAGACTTGATTTCCAGGCTTCTGGCTGCAGCCTGACCCAGCCCTGGCTTCTGAGGAATTTTGGAGAGTGACTCACCCAATGGAAAATTTCTCCCTTGTGTCTCGGTCTCTCTGCCTTTCAGATAAAATAAAAACAAATAAGTAAAAATGTAAAGGCAGCCTGACTTTTGCCTATCTCTTGCTGTGATCTTATGAAATATATATTTGTTCTTGTCCTCCATATGCTGACATACAACTCCTAGAATCCTTGGAATCCTTGGAGTGTCTTTGGTATGCTGATGAGAGACTACACTCCCCTGGGTAGCCTCAGGCTAGGAACTTGTTGCCATGGGAACCAACCTTGCTTGGAGAATTGGAACTCTCAGTTTCACCACATCCCTACTTAGGGAAGTAGAGAGGGGCTGAAGGTTGGTTAAATGGGACAGGAGAGGCTCTAACATTTGAATGGCCAGTGATTTAATCACCCCTACTTAAGGAAGCTTCCATGAAAACCTCACTAGCAAAATTCATGAAGTGCAAGGAGTGATCATGGGAACCTTAATTTATACCTGGTCTATCCTGTTCTTGTGACTTGCCCAGGAAGCGGTGGTGGTAGAAAGCAGGCTTATGGGACTGAGCCTGTAACCTATAGGATCTAATGCTACCTCCAGGTAGATAGTCCTGGAATTGATCTGAATTAGAAGACACCCTGGTGGTATCCACTGCAGAACTGCTGGTTGTATGTATGAGACCCCTACACCCCTGGGGTCCCGGAATTATTCTGTGTTGTGAAGTAAAGTAAAAGAAATTTCTCTGTATATCCTTATACTTGATCACCCATTCAAGTGTGCAGAGGGCATTTGGGCTCTCACTGTGGCTCCTGAGACTGGCAGAGGAACCAGCTGGCCACAGCACCAAGCAACCTCACCCCAAAGGTACCTGCTGGTTCTCCTGGGGCCTGAGCAACACCTGAGGCCCTAGGGTTATGACCACACAGCGCTCTGGGGGTGTTTACTCCTGACGCTTTGAGTAGCATTTAGGAAGGGATGCAGCCTAGCACAGAATCACCTTTTCACAGATTCAAGGTGGCTGCAGGCAGGATCTCAGCTTGGAGAGCTGAAGGCACATGAGTAGATGTTTTCCTCATCATTCCCTCCGAGGGGATCTGAGTCAGTGGGGAGGAGCCAAGGCAGGAGCTAATGTGCTTATTGAGGACTGGAACATGCCAGGCAGGCGTGGGAATGCCCTGGGGGCCATGGCAGACCTAAGGGGCCTGGAAGGGGAGGGCTGACTCTCCAGCAAATGCACTGGAGGGGTCTGAGCCAGTGACCATTGCAGTAACTTCATTTCTTTGCATTTTTCTCCCCCTGGCAACTTGGAGAATGCATACTGTTAGCAAAAAGCTCACCCGAGCATGGCAAGTTCTGTTCCCTTTAGGGCCACACTGAGAGAGTTCACAGTGCAGTCATTTCGCAGTAGTGGGGAAGATACTGCCAGGGGATGGAACCGACCACCACCTTTCAACATGTGCCTCTTGAGCACCTACTGCACAGCCCTCATTGCAACGTTTTGAGCACCTGTTGCACACCAGGAGCTATATTTGCTATGGCATAATTCAAGGGAGACGGGACAAGGGACAAGGATTGTCACCACAAGGACACAGTTGGCTTCTGGGTGTGGTCCCTGTGCATCTCTCTGCCTTTAGATTCCCGTTCTGTGGCTCAGTGTGACTTGCTGCACGTCTGCCCTGTGTTTTGGAACGGAAAAGCTTTGCTTGACGTACAGTGTTGCAGAGGTGATGACTCAAGGAAGACTCAGAGAAATCATTGTTTCATAGGATCTGGGCCCAACAGCACAGGATTAGAAAACCTGTCGTATCAGTACTTGATCGGATATTGTGTGTTCAGTTTAGCAAACCTCTCAACAGAAGAAACCAGAAGAAACCAGAAATATATCTTATTTATTTACAATGGGAAATAAAACTTCAAAAATGGGGGAGTTCATTGCTGAAGTTCTCTTCATCTCCTTTTCTCTGAACAGGAGCCTCCTAAGCAGCTAAACCTTCAGACGATACCTTGAGGAGCCAAGACTTAGAAGAAGAGATATTTGTGCATTTTATGGCATGGTGTTGAGAGAAGCAAACACACGATGCATTCTGGCTCCAAGGTTGCACCCTCCGAACAGACCCGATCCTTGGCAGAAGCAGCTGGACGGGTTCATTTTCCTCAGCCAGCATATAGTGGGATGGGTATGTCTGTGGCTGATCGGATCTCGTTACCATTCTTGCCTTCCATGTGTTAGGTGGCAGGCAGTGTAGTTTTTCTAAGGCGACTTTGCGCATCTCAGTGTTGCCTTTGGTTTAACACCCAGAGTGCAATTTGATTTCCCCTTCTGGAGTATCTTCTCCCAAGTGTTGTTCATAGAATGACTATTAGATTTTAGCTATGGATTATTTTGATGTCCTTTCTAACATTTTATTAGTTTTGGAAATGTAAGAAATAGAGCGTGTGCATCAATGGCAGGCTAGGTTTAAAATTAGTGTTTCCTATGGCCTACACCCTTTGATAAATCTACTAGTTTTCAAAAGTGAATTCTCTATTGTTATTGCTATTCTAATTAGCATGCTTATTATTTAATTGGGCACTAAGGTGCCAATTAAAAGAAGAAAAGTCTTACATACTAGGGAAAACAATTGATTAAATTTCCTAGAAGTAGAATCCGTGGGAGATAAAGGATGTTCTATATAGTAACTGCCACATGGGCTTTCTCGCTCTGTAATTGTGTCTCTATAGGTCAGGAAAATTGCTAAAGCCAGCAAGGTGTTCCAAATGGATAAGCAAAACTCCTTGTCAGTTTTAGATCAGCTCAAGTCAATCTGGTTGCTCACCCACGAGAATCCTGACTGGTATACAGGGTCTAGCCTGGGACAAGTTTCTGCCGAGCACTCTGGGAATGTTGTCTGCAGAGCTGCCTCCTCCTCTCACTTGCTGCTTTGGATTCTGCCCGAGCCCTGGGTAGGCTTGGGAAGTCTCCTTTCCAGCAGAGCGAGCAGTGAATTGACCGTAGGTGGATGGCCACAGGATTGGCTGCTAAAGCCACTGGGATTTCTGCTGGAAGAACCAAACAGCAGGGAATGTCGTCATACATACATTCCAGTCCCCAAGGAAGCAGCCTCCCCCAACCTTGCCTCCATTCCATCCTCAGGAAAGCCAATTAATAAATTAATATTTGCCAGATAAATTGATTTTTCAGAAGATAGGCTCTTTAATTTCTATCTAGATACTTTTTTATTTTTCTCCAGTAAATGGGAATGGGAAGAGGCTAATAGTTTTGTTATTTGGAGCAAATTCCCAACTCAAAGTGCTATGTTGTGTCCTCTGAAAATTGACATGTGAACTCCCAATGTGCTAGTATTCAGAGGTGAGGCTCTGGGGTGGCTGATTAAGTCAGGAGCATGGGGTCCTCTCCAGTGAGATTAACCCCTTACCATGTGCACACCTGGCAAGAAGGCTCCGCCCCCCCAAAGCGTGGAGGGAACCCTTCCCAGACGCCCTATCTGCTGGTGCCTGATCTTGGACTTCCTGACCTCTTGATCTGTAAGAATACATTCTTGTTGTGACTGAGCCAGCTGGATCAGTGTGTTTTGTTACAGTGGCCTGAACAAGCTAAGATACCAAACTCAGGCGTAGAATTGAATATAAAATAAAATAATATTTGCTACTAAAATTTTAATGATTAGCTTATGATTTTGATGTTATACTGCAGAATCAATCAATACTCATCACTGTCAGCTGCAAGATGTGTGTGTAGTCTCTGTATTACACATTTCTGGGATGAAATGGATGCTCATTTTCCGTCAAGGTCAATGAGAGTATGGTGTCTAGTTTCCAAAGATGATTAATCAACATTTTAATCTGTACTGTAATACTGATCAATTTATTTATGTCAATGTCTGATTACTGTGGATAGAGGTGAAGAATGCATTCATGTATCTATCTCTTTATTTCTTTGAATAATTTTCTTGGGATAAATCCCTCAAAGTAGAATTAGTAAAACAAAAAGTGTGACTATGTTGTAGCTAGTGCTTAATCCATCCTGTGCAATAAGTAAGGACCTATGGCTTACTGGCCTCACAGCGCATGCCTCCTTTTGTGGTGAGAATGCAAGGGTTACGGGCACACTTTAACAGCAGAATTTGTGCTTGTTGTTATTTTTTTTTTGAAACAAATGTGAGAAATAATTCATTTGCTATTGACAGGGCAGGGAAAACTAGACAAAAAAACTCTCAATAGGCTCTGGGGAAGAAAGATACGGCGCTTCAAAGGAAAAAGCCAATTTCCAAATGGAAAGGTCTGGAGTACACGAGCAGCACCCTCCAGGCTTTAGTCACAGAACAAAACTGATCTGAGTTCTATGCAAAGAACTCCCAGATAATTGAGGCAAATATAAGATGTATCATCTCTTTTACATTTCAATATGCATTTTTTAAAAGATTTGTTTACTTATTTGAAAGTCAGAGTTACAAGCACAGAGGGAGAGACAGAGAGAAAAAGAGAGAGAAAGCGAGCCAGCTTCCATCCACTGGTTCACTCCTCAGATGACCACAACCACCAGGGCTGAGCCAGGCCAAAGCCAGGAGCCAGGAGCCAGGAGCTTCTTCCAGGTTTCCCACGTGGATAGCAGAGGCCACTGCTTTCCCAGGCCATTAGCAGGGAGATGGATTGAAAGTGGAGCAGCTGGGAGTTGAATTGGTGCCCATTTGCGATGCCAGCAATGCAGATGGCAGCTTAACTTTCTGCCCCACAACGCCAGCCCCAATGTGCATCTTTTAAAAAAGAACTTCTCAAAAATAAAAAACAAAACCAGAAAAGAACTATCCTTTGAAATAGTAATGATATCTCACTCCTCCCAAAAAAACTACCAAAAAATATTTAACACTATCAAATAGCCAATAGTATACATTTTCCTTATTCTTTTGTGTTTTTTAATTTATTTGACAGGTAGAGTTATAGACAGTGAGAGAGAGAGAGAGAGAGAGAGAAAGGTCTTCCTTCTGTTGGTTCACTGCCCAAATGGCGCTATGGCCAGCGCTGTGCAATCCAAAGCCAGGAGCCAGGTGCTTCTTCCTGGTCTCCCATGCGGGTGCAGGAGCCCAAACACTTAGCCATCCTCCACTGCCTTCCCAGGCCACAGCAGAGAGCTGGACTGGAAGAGGAGCAACTGGGACTAGAACCCAGCACCCGTATGGGATGCTGGCGCCACAGGTGGAGGATTAACCAAGTGAGCCATGGCGCCGGCCCCTAATCCTAAAATTTTTAAAAGCAATTTACTCAAATCTGATGAAGCAAGATCTGTATATTGTTGTTGATTGATACATATCTTGAATGTTTTCTTTTCCAATTTTATAAGTTTCTCCATAGATCTCTTTCCTTTGTAATTTTATTGTTGATGAAAAATAGTTAGAGTCTTGTAGAAGTCCAGTCACTGCCTGGACTTTGTTGACTGAATATCTGCGGAGTTATTAAATATGTTCTTCTAGGCTGTGTATTTTCCATAAATTAAAATCCAAGACTCAATCATTTTTAGATTGAGGAGGAGAGGGTAAGTGACAAGACAACCATAAAAGGTGTTAAAAACTTGCATCAGTGGCCGGCGCTGCGGCTCACTAGGCTAATCCTCCGCCTAGCGGCGCCGGCACACCAGGTTCTAGTCCCCGTCGGGGCGCCGGATTCTGTCCCGGTTGCCCCTCTTCCAGGCCAGCTCTCTGCTGTGGCCTGGAAGTGCAGTGGAGGATGGCCCAAGTGCTTGGGCCCTGCACCCCATGGGAGACCAGGAGAAGCACCTGGCTCCTGCCATCGGATCAGCGCGGTGCGCCGGCCACAGCGCGCTGGCCGTGGCGGCCATTGGAGGGTGAACCAACGGCAAAGGAAGACCTTTCTCTCTGTCTCTCTCTCTCTCACTGTCCACTCTGCCTGTTAAAAAAAAAATAAAAAAAAAATTAAAAAAAAAAAAACTTGCATCAGAAGCTACATAGCATCTGGCTGTCTCCTGTTACTGAGCCATGCTCGTATAGTGATGTTTTAATTCTATTTTTTCTTCATTCATTGGCTGTAATACTATATAAAAGAAACTTTCCCTCACCAGCTAACAGGTTACTCTGGGGCACAGGTCATATTTTCTTTTTTTTAAGATTTATTTATTTATTTGAAAGTCAGAGTTACACAAAGAGAGAAGGAGAAGCAGAGAGAGAGAGAGATAGAGAGAGAGAGAAAGAAAGTGGTCTTCACTGGTTCACTCCCCAAATGGCCGAAATGGCTGGAGCTGGGCCTGTCCAAAGCCAGGAGCCAGGAGCTTCTTCTGGGTCTCCCACACAGGTGCAGGAGCACAAGCACTTGGATCATCTTCTACTGCTTTCCTAGGCCACAACAGAGAGTTGGATTGGAAGTGGAGCATCCAGGACTCGAACCAGTGCCCATATGTGATCCCAGCATTGCAGGCAGCAGTCTCACCTGCTATGCCACAGCACCGGCCCCACAGGTCATATTTTGATCAATGGCTACAGTCAGTGGCTTAAGCCACTGTGTGCCACAATGCTGTCCTCTGAAAGTCAAATTTATTTACTACTTACTCGGTATCCAGAGCTGAGCTAAGTGCTTTATTTAATCCTTATAACACCTTCATAAATAGGTGGTATTATTATTCCTAAAGTGCTAACAAGGAAACTGAAGTGTAGCCAACTTTGGGGAACTTGCTCACATGGAAGGCAGATTGGTATAGTAAGGTTTGGAACCCAGCTGTCTCTGAAGTCAATATGCATGCTAGACACAACTGCACAAACTAGCAGTTATTCTATTCAGTCAGGATGTAAGCCAAACCTTCGTTGTACAGAACACATAGTAAACGCCTCCTCCAAGAATTCTTTGATGGTTAATTTTCTATCATCTGGTCTTACATTGTTCTGGGGGTTTCTTGAAAGATATTTTTGCATGAGATTAACTTTAAAAAAAAAAGATTTATTTATTTATTTATTTGAAAGGTGGAGTTACAGAGAGGCAGAGAGGTAGAGAAAGAGATCTTCCATCCACTGATTCTCTCCCTAAATGGGTGCAATGGCCTAAGCTGTGCCGATCTGAAGTCAGGAGCCAGGAGCTTTTTCCGGGTCTCTCATGCAGGTGCAGGGGCCCAAGCACTTGGGATATCTTCTACTGCTTTCCCAGGCCATAGCAGAGACTGGATTGGAAGTTGACCAGCCAGGACCCATATGGGATGCTGGCACTACAGGTGGTGGCTCTACATGCTACGCCACAGTGCAGGCCCCTGAGATTAACTTAAAAAAATTATTTGCAAGGCAGAGAGACAGAGATGCTGGTGCTGGGTTGGGCCAGGCTGAAGCCAAAAGCTGGGAACTCAATGCAGGTCTCCTGCATGGATGGCAGGGAGCCATCCACTTGAACCATCACCTACTGCCAACCTGGGTTCATATTAGCAAGAAGCTGGAATTGGGGGCAGAGCCAGGACTGGAACCCAGGCATTCTGATATGGCTATCCCAAGCGGTATCTTAACTGCTGTTCCAAATGCCCACCCTGAGATTAGCACTTGAATTGGTAAAGCAGGTTGCCATCCTTAATGTGATGGGCCTTGTTCAGTCAGGTAAAGGCCAGAATAGATTGATGCGTCTGAGCCTCCCCCAGGTAAACAGGAACTCTGCAGTGGATTGTCCTTGGACTTCAGTTGCCCCATTGGCTCTCCTCTGGCTCTCTGCCTGCTGGCTCACTGCAGTGTTGGGCTTGCCAGTCCCTATAATCACATGAGCCAAGTCCATATAATAAATCTCTTTAGATAGCTAGATAGATTCTATTGGTCTGTTTCTCTGGAGAACCCTAATACAGGTTTATTTTAAGAAACCCAAATGAAAGAAGCAGTGTTTAAATTGCCCCTAAATTTTGCAAGACTGACACAATGATTTTATATGAAAGTGGCCTTTCCTTCCCATGAATCATATTCCTGAAATAATGTGCTTCTAAAAATCATGAACAGATGGTCCTACCTGCTATATCTGATTTTGTGTTAAGAAATGACTAAAGGAAACAGATTTTGGTTTTGTCATCATCAGTTTTCTTCCCATATCATTTCATTGGTAGGACTGCAGATGTTCTATTGGTCTTATGCTACTACTTTATGAGACAAAATTATTTATTAACTCAGCACACATTGGCAGGCCCAATGCTAGGCATTGCAAATGGACCCTGATCCTACCTAATTGAATTGAGAGTCAGGCAAATTAAAACCATTACAATACAATATGATATCTCCTATGCTGGGGGCATGTCCCAAATGCATTGAGTACAAACAAATGATATCCAAATCTATAGGAATGCCAAGAAGACATCTCAAAAACAAGTTTTAATATGAAATGTGTTTTGGTGGGTCATCAAGGACTGATTTTCCTTTTCGATTTTCACTGAAGGCACGTTCCATGTTGTAGCAACATGAAAGGAATCCTGATCCTATATTTTCCTAGTTGCTTGGCTTTCTCTATCTGGTTCTAGAATTAATAAGGATTCTACCTTAATACCCCGGTATTAATATCATGTTTTCCTAGGTGATTTTTCATCCACTACAGAGTCTTGGAAGGGTGTTTCAGAGGAATGTTCCACTGAATGAAGTCATGCATCATCAAAATGTTGCATTCCTTTTTCTCCTCTGAACTCCAGATCAGCCTCTGACTCTAGCTGCAGCCCTACAGCTAAATGATTCATTTCTCCATTGGTTTTTCACACTCAAAGGCAATTAAAGATTTTTGAAATTGTTTAAAATAATTAACAATAAGGTCTCCTACTTTTCTCTCTTCTCCGGATTAGATTTCCTTGTGAGCTATTCCTGGGAGGTAATATTTAAAAGCTTGATCTTCATTGACATTAATGAGATTAAAAGATGTTAAGCAGCCCCTTTATACCTAATTACTCAATCAAAACCAAAATTAATCACTTCAATGAATGCTGGAATTTAGTGTTCTCAAATTGGACTCCTTGCCAAGTTGCCTCTCCTAGTAACTTTCTTGATCTAATTAGAATTATTTTAAAATTATTTATTCAAGAGGTAGAGGTTCAAACAAAATAGAGGAGAGAGAGAGTGTGCTCCCATCCATTGTTTATTTCCCAAATGCCTGCAATGGCCCTGAGTTGGACAGGGGATGAAGCTGGAAGGCAGGAACTCTATCCAGGTCTCGCAAGTGGGTGGTAGGGACCCAGGTACCTGAACCATCCCCGGCAGCCTCCTAGCATTAGTAGGAAGCTAGAAGCACGAGCCAGAGCCAGGAATAAAACTCAAGCACCATGATATGGAACACGATGTCCTACCCAGTATCTTAACTGCTAGACCAAATGTCTGCCTCCAGTTAGATTCTTTATTAGAACACATTTTCACATCTGTTGACAAGAGAAGTCATGGTGAAGTTTTAGTCAGAGTCCTGTGATTTGAAACTGGCCAAATTGTTTATATGTATATAGCACATACAATTTGAATCAAGGGAAGGTAGCTTAGCTGTATTTCATTATCATGAAAGAGTTTCTGACCCTTTCTGTCCCTTCTTCCCTCACAGAATGGCATTCTGGATGACAGTATTAGGAAAAGAAGAGAGATTTTAAAGCTCAGACAGATCTGTGATTTACTAGTTAGAAATGTACCTCTTAGGGCATACATATGGCATCTTGCTGCTTGGAAGGTGAAATAGCCTGATAATCTTACTGGGACTTGGGAGAGGGTGGCATGTAACAAAATTCAGTCTATTTCATGCAGGCATCAGTGGCTAACGGCATCTGAATTGAGGGGACAGAGCAGCAACACTGTTCGTAAAATGGCACAGTCTTATGTGTGGCACCATCTATGCCCCAGACACCATCCTAGGCTCTACTCTCAACCCCCCCACCCCCCATTGCTGGAAGCCAGGTGACCAGATGGCCCAACCGCAGCTGTCAGCTCCACCCCCACCCTAATAGGATTTGCTGCTCCTACTTCCCTGCCCCCTGGCAAGGGTTTAACAGGACCTGCTTCTTGTACACATGGGCTCTTACTCTCTCCCCCTCTCCCCCAGCCCATCAGGGCTTCCCCTACCCGACAATAAACCTTTCCCTCACTCCGGTGTTTGGCGTGTTTTGTGGCAGCCTACAAACCCCATTTCTGAATCTTGTGAGGACTATATTGTAAATCAAAGAGGTGTGTCTGTGATGAGATGAAGCATACCAGGGTCTCGCCCTGGAAATGAGGCCTGCGGTAGCTAAGAGAGAGGAGCACAGCCAGCTTGCTGGAGGTCAGAGCTGGCTCCAGTCTCACAGAGACTTGGGAAAGAGATGCAGCCAGGCTCAAGGACCAGCTGCGAACCTGCGTGTTCGTTGTTGTGAGACTAGATGGAAATAGTGACTTTAGCTCTCACCTGGGCATCCAGGGCTTGTTTTTCATCATGGTTGAGCAGAGGGGCATCATCCCTAGAAGAGAACCAGGTAAGAATTAGGCTGCGCCTGGGCAGGATGGAAGTTCCAGCCAATTACAGCAGAGTTAACAGAGCCCATCCAAGTTGGGGTTAGCCTGAGAATTAAGAACCAGGGACTCGAAGGGGGTCTGTTACGCAGGCTGACCACACGCAGGAGAGATTGCTACTAATACGCTCCAGAGTTCCATCAAACATTTCCACTTATGCCACATTGTCCAGGATGTAGGCACATGGGCAAAACTAGTGACAAGAAAGGCTGGGAAATTTGTCTTTCATGTCAAGTGACAGCTTACCCAGATAAAAACTGAGATTCTGTTGAGGAAGAAGAGGAGGATTGGTATAGGGAGGCAATACTTGCTACCATGGTCCCTCTTGTCCTCTGTAAGAGCTTTGCTTTTTCTTTCTAAATCCTGACTGCCACTTGCTAGTCCTATGACCAAGAATAAGATAACTACTTATCTGTATCTTAGTGCTAGCGTATATAAAAAGGGCCGATCACTACCTAGCTTACAGGTTTATAAACATTAAGTAACAATAATATATATAGGCAATACTAGATACATGCTGCTTCCCCTTGTCCCCAAGTTGCTTCTGCTTTTCTCTTGGCTCTTCTCTTTTCTCTCTCTCTCTTTTTAAAATATTTATTTTATTTATTTGGAAGACAGAGTGACAGAGAAAGGGAGAAAAAGAGAGATGGAGAGGGAGAGAGAGATCAACTCATCTCAGATCCTGCCTCCTCAAGGAAATGAGTTGATCATATAATAGAACATTATGTGAATTCTTGGCATTTACCAATTACAGGGTTCATGATAATTTTTGAAGACATTTGTTAATTTGGGTCTAAACTGGCATACTCCTAACTGGTACCTTAGAAACAGTTGATATGTCATGCTGACAACAACATTGAGGTTGTAACTTATTTAAAATAGTTATTTTTGTGTGTGCCTGCTCTAAACTACGAAATTCATCATTTATGGAACAGTAGCACTGTAGTCCTTGCTGCCGTAGAGTAAGCCATTTCTGGCAGCACTTTTCTCTTGTCATATGATGGTCACCTGTTAGACCTCACAGTCACAGACTCATACCCGTGGCTCTAGCTGTTATTTGCTCATGTAATGTTAAACCTAGATTAGATCTGAACCCGTTGCCATGTTCAGTGGTTGAAAAAGTCCCTTTAGGATAGCAATACCTGATTGTTCTTCCCACCTGCTCTTTGCCTGGTCTCTGTTATCTTTGTTACCATAGAAACAACTTGGCGGGGTGAAGCTGGAGCAGATCCACTCTTTCGCGGCGTGGAAAGCAGCGGCTGCATCACTGAAGTGACATAGAAGAGTTGAACCTCAGACAGCAGCTAGTCTGGCCTTGGAAGGAGGATGGGGGAGGGGACCTCAGCCTCTGCACATTGTTTTTCTGCCCCTCCTCTTTTCCTTCTACAAGTCCTGGATGCCCATTTCCCCCCTTGGTCATTCTCTCCCACTTAGACTCCTTTGTCCTTTTCCAATTCTGTCCATCCGGCCGGCTCTGAGTCCTCTCTCCAGGTGTGCAAGGACTGTAAGCTTTGGAATGGAGTCTCTTAGGAGCTAGAGCACTTGATTCTCAATCTCCTGCTGCATGTAACGGAAAACCTACTTTTCAGAGTTATTTTGAGGATAAAATAAGCTATTTGTGCCTACGTTCTGGCTATGCAGTAGGCATTCCATAAATGTTGGTTTCTTTTCCTCCATTTTAATCTTTCTCTTCTGACCACTTCTGTGTTCTTCTTGCCTCCAAGACTCTGCTTACCTCAACTGTGGTGCGTGGACCAGCACACTGGAGATGCCTCGTCTTGGGCCCCACCTGGGCCTCCTGAGTCAGAATTGCATGTTAATGCCCCTGTATTTCCTAGAGGTGATCCAGATTGAAAAGTGCCACTCTGAAATGAACACTTGCTTGTGCTGGTACCCCTTTTGCTAATGGGAAGAAGGAAGAAGGAATGGCCACCACGGGTTACAAACCTGCCTGGTGCCAGATGCTAGTTTCCGGACCATCACTTCCAGAACTCTTCCTCGCTCTCTGAGCTTGGCACTGTTGTCTCTTCTTGACCTATAGGCAAAGAGACTAAGGGGGTTGACTTCTTAGCCGAAGATTAAATAGGAATGATACAGGCGAGACTCAAACACCTTGTACTATCTACTCCCAAACCACGTAGGCCTGTGGTTTTTGTTTTTGTTTTTTTTCCTGGAGAAGATAGAAGTGGGGAGAAAGAGAAAATTAAAACCATAAGTCCTGTCAAAATATGGAGACATAAAAACATGAAAGGTAACCTTGTGTTTCAATGACATCAGTAGAGAACCATGTCCTTGAAACTAATTCCAGCTGTCCTTAATTCTGTTCCTTGCCCTTTGTTTGATATTGACATTTTGACACCTAATAGAGGTTAATAAGATATTTCCTATACACAAAGTAGTTGTTTAATTTTCAGCCTCTTTAGTGAAATGACGTATCGGCTAATTGTGGCAACTAGCCCAGCATACGATTGTGTGACTTCGTTCGTGAGTTTTTCCAGATATCTTCTTTCTCTCGATTAGACTGTGAGACTGTTGAGGAGAGATAGTCCCTGCACTCTGCCTTCTCCTTCCTTCCATGTGATTTTATAATGGCAAGGGGGAAAATCCCACCAGTAATTGTAATTCTGGAACGGGAAAGGAAATTTTGCTTCAGGTATGTAGTAATTTTAGTTCATTTGCAATGAATGTCAAGAGACTTATTTAAGAATGTTATAAAGGTCAAATACAAGAGAGCTTCCAAAAGTTCATGGAAAATGCATATTATGAAAAAATCATGCACACATTTCAAAATTGTTTTGCACCAAAATAAACATCCTTCATTCCACTTTCCCCTAAACTTTTTGAACTACATGCTTATTCGCCTCTGAGATCTCGCCACAAGCTTAAAAATCAGTTCAGGTTTCCAGCATTTACCTTTTCGATTAAGAATGTTCTAGAAGAATGTAAGGTTTATTCTACATGGGTCAATAATTGTATTTTATTTATTTTGACCCATATGGAATCACTGGTATAATTTTTGCAATTCACATTAGAAACAAATATTTCAGTTAATTTTTGAGAACTATCAAGTACAAGGTTGTCATAAAGTAGAAAAGTTCATAGTTATGGAAAAAATGCATAGATTTCAAAAAGAGAGAGATGGCTCACTCCCCATATGGGCCAATCCAGGAGCCAGGAGCTTCATCCAGGTCTCCCATGTGGGTGCAGGGGCCTAAGCAGGATCTGAAGTGAGCAGCTGGGACTCAAACCACCACCCATATGGATCCTGGTGCCACGCAGGCATCCCTGCCTATTAACTTTTGAAGTGTACTTTCATTTAATTTTCTTAGTGGGTTTTCCAAACCTGATGTTTTCATGCTTTTCTAATTCCAAAAGTCTTATTTAGGGAATTTGTTCTAAATAAAGCAAAAAAACTGGACAGAGATTAGTGTAAAAGACAAAATATTCGTATAAAATACCACCTCTTGATCTAAAATGAAATTAGCATAGATTTCTTCTTCAGACCAAGATATATATCTACTTTACAGGATAGTTTTATGGGTTGTTTTAGATATTTCATAGCATGCAAATATGACCTGTGGGGTTGGCGCTGTGGCATAGCAGGTGCAGCTGCCGCCTGCTGTGCCTGCATCTCATATGGGTGCCGGTTCGAGTCCCGGCTGCTCCACTTCCTATCCAGCTCTCTGCTGTGGCCTGGGAGAGCAGTGGAACATGGCCCAAATCCTTGGGCTGCTGCACCCGCGTGGGAGACCCAGAAGAAGCTCCTGGTTCCTGACTTCAGATCAGCACAGCTCTGGCCATTTCGGCCAATTGAGGAGTGAACCAGCAGATGGAAGACTCACTCTCTCTCTCTCTCTCTGCCTCTCTGCCTCTCTGCCTCTCTTCTCTCTGTGTAACTCTGACTTTCAAATAAATAAATAAATCTTTAAATAAAAAGAAAATATACACTTAGAATTATGCCTGACACGTGTTTAGTATCCAGTAAATGCTAGATATTAGTTAATGCTTTTTTTTACTGAATGATGCACCACTAGAAGTGCTCATGCTATACAATTTGTCCCATCAATTGTTTCTGAATAGCTGTTAGGTGTCCTTCTACTGAAGATTGTTCTCTATGATGTATTTGACATATTTACTTCTTTGAATAACAATGAAGCTTCTGAAAGTCCACCCAGTGTTATCAAATGATTGTCAATCATGATGTCAATCATCAGACTGGAAAAACCTCACCATGGAATCGTATCATATACAACCACCTCCTAACCAACACCCACACATTCGGACATATGTAGCAAAAGGTACTGCTTGCCTCACCCTTTGCATGTGGAGCAGCGAACAAGAAAATACCTATGTCTATGAAAATAGAAGGTTAACTTTTCGTGAAAACATAAGGATTTTTATTTTGGGAACATCTTTTAGTGCATTGCACATGTGTGCTACTATATTTTAAATTAGCATCACTCAAGCTTTCTGAAGTGTGATGTACTTCATTCCTTCTTTTATATCAGGTCCAATAACAGTGGTTCCTAAAAGTCATTGACCAGTTACTTCATGCCTGTGCTTTCCTTCTATTAACTTGCAAAAACCCTGTGAAGTGAATATCCATTATTTCCATTTTGGAGGTGTGGCACACGAGTTTGAGTAACTTCCCTAAGGTTAATAGCTAGTCCATGGTGGAACCAGAATTGGAGCCAGACAGTCTGGTTCTAGCAGCAGCTCGTCTTACACCATACTATGTAAGAAGTCTTCAAAAGTTTCATGGAAAATGCACCTTATGAAAAAACTACACATGAATTTCAAAAAGTTGTACAACAAAATAGACTTACTTTTTCTGTAACTTTTTGACGTCCTTGTACACTAAGATCTCTATTAGTGAGTGGAATATACTCATAGACTGTTCTACAAAATGCTTTATGCATTTGCCATGGGGTTGAGTTTAAATCAAGTGAAAATCAGAAATATGACTATATTAGAGTGAACTCTTATAACATTTCTGTAAAATATTTTATATAGAAATATATCCTAACCAGTTAACTTGAGTTTTGTTTTCTTAAGCTCTAAGCTGTTTTTCTTTTTTTAAATAAACAATTCCATAGTGAAGTTCACTTTGTCAAGGAATACGTTGAATGAGACAAAAAATAATAAAATTATCAACTTGTGTTTGCCTGGTGTTTTATTTTGAAAATTTTACAAATGGTGAATTTTCTGGTACAGGAGAGGTGATTCTTTACTTTG
Organism: Oryctolagus cuniculus; assembly: GCF_964237555.1. Taxonomy (NCBI): domain Eukaryota; kingdom Metazoa; phylum Chordata; class Mammalia; order Lagomorpha; family Leporidae; genus Oryctolagus; species Oryctolagus cuniculus. Next base: position 96,854,226 of record NC_091435.1, read on the forward strand.
CAAGACAGGTCTTTCTCTAAGAATTTCGTAATTACAGTCATGTAACTAATGAACTCTAAAGCTTCACCGATACTATCCACTGCCCTCAGGCAGCAGTAAGGGGGGAAAATGTTACCGAGTTAGTGGCCTCAGGAATGCTGGACTGATAGGGGAAAGTTTGCGCTCGTGTTAATTCCAAAGAGATTTTTAAGAATGCATGGTGTGGGAGCCAGTGCTGTGGCACAGCAGGTAGGACCACTGCCTGCAGTGCCGGCATGCTGCTCCACTTCCGATCCAGCTCTCTGCTGTGGCCTGGGAAAGCAGTAGAAGATGGCCCAAGTCCTTGAGACCTGCACCCACGTGGGAGACCTGGAAGAAGCTTCTGGCTCCTGGCGTTGTATCAGCACAGGTCCGGCCATTGTGGCCAACCGGGGAGTGACCCAGCAGATGGAAGACCTCTCTCTCTCTCTGCCTCTCCTTCTCTTTGTGTGACTCTAACTTTCAAATAAATAAATACTAATAAAAAATTTAAAAAATGCGTGGCATGTAAGTGATCTATTGGTTTATACAGGCATCCCCCTGAGCCCTGGCTCCGTGATCAGAATTCCATTTGGGGAAAACTGTCCTGAGAAGCTGGAGGCTGGTGAGCAGTCTCCACATTGTTCACTTTCATTTCATAAGCCCCCTGGTCAATTTGAGATAGGCCTGGGTTTTGGGCTAGGGGTAAAATCTTCCCCAGTCTGCGAGTTTTTCTGCTGCTTGGACTCCCCTTAGAATCATTCTTGTCCAAAGTCTGTCCTGTCCCTTCCAGAAGAGCCCCACAGATAGCTGGGCCTCATTGCTTCTCTAGGGAGCCCCTGACTTTCTTCTTCTGTTCTTCTCTTTCCTCTTTCTGTCTTGCTTTGTTCTCTGTTTACCAGATCCTTATAACATCCACTTACTGTTTTTTTTTTTCTTAATCCTTTCTTCAGGGCCATACAGAACAAAATCATACCCTCCTACAACTAACTAGAGACAATTCTTACTGTTATTCATTCTATTTAAAGGTTATGGATTCTTTCAAGCACTTTTTATAAACCAAGAGTAACTTTTGTTGAATGCCTACTATGTGCCAGGCTGCTAGGCACTGTTCATAGCCACTTCTAACTAATCCTCACAACCTGGCCAGATAATACAATGACAGCTCATACTTAACACAGTCTTTAGAATCCACTCTCCTAGGATATGGGCACAAGTAGAGGACTTATAGTAGTGGTAGGCATTCATTATATGTTAACATATTCTAGTAAGATTTCTGAGAATTTTTAAACTACAGTGTTCTACATTTATCCTCTTCTTTCTTCCTTTTGCATTTTATCTCAATGGAATTCACCTGAGAAGACTTTTTGGCTCCTGTTGGACTGGTTCTCCCAGCTTTGTATTCATCACATGTCAGTCAAATGAGTGATCATTCAAATGAGTGATCAAGGATCGAGGATGGGGACCTGCAGTTTTCAAAAGTTTCTGTTTATTCTGGGCCTGACCTTCTCTGCACAGTTCTTTGAGGTCTGCTTCTTCCATGGATGAAGCACTATCCTGGGGGTTGGCATCCAAAAGCCGAGTTTCAGCTCAAACAGAAAGCTGCCAAAAACTCAGCTGTGGTTAAGTTTCACATATTAAAATCCATCCTGCAAAACTGTACCTTCTGTTGCCTCAGTTAAAGAGAAGGGGAAATGGTCCATGGCTTGGTTGATCAGGAGTGGGGCTGCTGGTGGCAGCTGCCACTCCAGCCTAAGAAGTGGCAATAACTGTTGGGAGAGCACCATTTAGTAGACAGGCAGTTAGGCACTTAGGATATTACTATTCTTTCTGGACATCGCTCTCTTGCTCCTAGGAGTAATAGGTTGGGCTTTGGGGCCAGTTGCCTTGGGCTCACACTGCTATGAACTGGGCAGGACTGGTGGAACCGGTCCTAGGTGGTTAGAGCAGCCACGGCTCTAACCCAGGATACTGTATCCCAGGATACTGCCCTTCAGGAAGGGAGCTGCTCTGAGGAGAGTTGCCAGTCAGATTTAGGAAACACGGGAAGAAGCCTGGTGGGAGGAGCCTGGGCCTTGGTTCCTGGGTGCTACACCCAACCTCAAGTCGTGCTGGGAGCTGTGCCTGCTTTGAATCTGACTGTGTCAGTCCCACCATTCCTTATTTTCTGTTTTTTTCTTTGGCCCCCTCCTAATAACTTCAGTTTGACACAGAGTTAAGCTATGGTCCACAACGTCACCTCTGGTTATTTGCTGTGTCACAGGATGTTGTGAAGAGTTAGATGGGTTCATAAGCAGTTAGGTAAGGTTCTTGTTAGGATCGAAAAAAGGGACAAGGTCTCTTCAAAAGTGAAAAGAAAATGCTCCCTCATGGGGGTGGCCTCTAGCCACGCATAGTTTCATCATAAAACCTGAGTGTTTGCTAAAAACAGCCCAGGGATGCCTCCCTGAGACCCACTAATTGCTGATTGGACAGAAAGTTCCCTGATTGGTTGTTATCCCCTACCTGCTGATAGGCGCTAATTGCTATCCCTGACTTTCTGAGTGTCCTTGAGTGGCTATTAACCCCTACTGCATGGGCCAATCAAAAGTGTATTTTTCCATGCCCCACTGACTGGAAATTGCTTTAGTCCCTTAAACTAGCCAAATAGTTACATGCCCTTTTTGTGTAATAAAAAGTTTGCACTTGCAAGCTGTGGGGACAATTCCTCCCTTGGAAGCCCCCTCCTGAGTGGTGCGTCAGGAGGCTCCTAGCTTTCAATAAAATTTTCTCTTTTCACTCTTTTTGTCCACCTGGAAATTCTTTTTGGTGTAGAACAAGACCCAAAACTGTCCTCCGGCTATAAGAATGTAGGTCAGAAGCAGAGGGGGCTCTCCAGAAAGCTAAGGAAACTTAAGCGTTGGAGCCCCCATCTTGTATTGGCCTCTTCCCAGGTCCTGGGAGGGACCAAGCAATATGTTTATATTGTTAAAGGACAAAAGTGTGTTTTAAAAAAGGTAAAACCATGAGTCTCCTATAAATAAAATGAACATGTATCAAGTATTTCACTTAACTCATTAAATGATGAAGAAACCAGTAAGAGGTTATAATTAGTCCAAGGGAGAATTCACACTAAATGTGATATGTAGATGGATAGACCCCAAAGTAGTCAACATCAGTTGTATTAATTGACAATAATAAGAAATAACAGGCAATAATCAACTGTATCCCACAATATAACATATAATTGTATTTCCATATACAGCAATCATTTACTTTATTATGAATTTTCTCCATTTTACAGGGTTGTAACATATCGCAAAGACAATGAAAAGACACAGGGCCCTATAAACTCAAATAACCAAGTTGGACATACTAGAAAGACACTCAGTAACTTCTTTTTTGGAGGAAGGAACATCCATTTCAAAGCTGTACACCTTTTTCCTAGCAATGTGGTCAGATACTTTTGTAAATTTCAGTAGTCAGATACTTTACCCGCAATTGATTAATTTTGCAGTAACTTTCCATTCCGACTTGACTTCTTTGCCACACTTTCCCTCAAGGCCTTGAAGTGGTAATGAATGTTTTGAGATCCAGCTAAGTGACCTTTGATCTGTAAATATGTCTAGTGGAGATTTTAGTCAGGTGTCCACACAAGGCCTGCTGTCACTCCCACATACAACACTTTTGCTAGTTGTTCAGATGTAGGAAGTGGAATGACTTCTTAGAATGTTCCTTCTGACCTCTGCGCTGACACATGTCATCCTTCAACCAAAAGCACAAGGCTAGAATTCTTGTCATATGTATATGTTCCACAGCACCTAGTACCAGAGGTACTAGGTTCTGAAAAAACAATAAGTCTTTTTTTTTTTTAAAGATTTATTTATTTGAAAGTTACACAGAGAGAGGAGAGGCAGAAAGAGAGAGAGGTTTTCCATCCGATGGATGGTTCACTCCCTAGATGGCCGCAATGGCCGGAGCTGTGCCTATCGGAAACCAGGAGCCAGGAGCTTCTTCCGGGTCTCCCACGTGGGTGCAGGGGCCCAAGGACTTGGGCCATCTTCTACTGCCTTCCCAGGCCATAGCAGAGAGCTGGATCAGAAGCGGAGCAGCCAGATCTCGAACTGGCGCCCACATGGGGTGCCGGTGCTTCAAGCCAGGGCGTTAACCCACTGCACCACAGTGCTAGCCCCAGCAATAAGTCTTAAAATATTAGGACTAATCTGAAAAAATTTTCTAAACTATTATAAATTTAAAAACAAACAAACTTGAATGGTAGAGATTTTCTCAACTTGACTGTCTTCCAAATATTTTATTTATTTATTTATTTTCTATAAGACAGAGAGAGAGATAGAGAAAGGGAGAGAGAGAGGCAACGTACTCCTACCCACTGGTACACTCCCTAAATGTCTGCAAAGGCCCCCAGCTTGGGCCAAAGCAAGGATCTGGGAACCCTGTCCAGCTCTCCAATATAGGCAGCAGGAACCACTCGCTGAGCCATCGGCACTGCCTCCCAGAATTCACATTAGCAAGAAGCCGGAGTCAGGAGCTGGAGCTGGGAATGGAACCCAGGCACTCCAGTGTGGGGTTGTTACGGAAAGCTCCATCCCTGTCCTCTGTGCCAAATCACAATAATGAGGACAAGGTTTTGGAAGAAGGAGAAGACATCTAATCTGTAGACAGGAGCAGGTGGTAGCAGGCCTCTGGGTCGCAAGGACTGCCGTTCTGCTGGATGAGGGTGTTTTGGAGCTTAGCAAGGGGCAGCAATCCAGCCCTGAAGCCTCAGCTTCCAGCTTTACAATTAAACAGTAAAACTCATTTGCTTATGTTACTTTTTAAAAAAAGATTTATTTATTTATTTGAAAGTCAGAGTTACTCAAAGAGAGAAAGAGAGGCAGAGAGAGAGAGAGAGAGAGAGAGAGAGAGAGAGAGAGAAAGAGAGGTCTTCCATCTGATGGGTCATTCCCCAATTGGCCGCAACGGCTGGAGCCGTGCCGATCCAAAGCCAGGAGCCAGGAGCTTCTTCCGGGTCTCCTAGATGGGTGCAGGGGTCCAAGGACTTGAGCCATCTTCTACTGCTTTCTCAGGCCATAGCAGAGAGCTGGATCAGAGTGGAGCAGCCGGGTCTCGAACCAGCGCCCATATGGGATACTGTCATTTCAGGCCAGGGTGTTAACATGCTGTGCCACAGTGCTGGCCCCCTTATATTACTTTATATCTGGCTATAGGATGTGGGTGTCTCGACCACCAATCCAAATGTCCACCCCCTTTGAAAATATTCTAGTTATTTATTTGAGGGTTTGGGGAGAGAGAGAATCTTAAATACTTATATGACTTTATGAAATATGACCTGTGAAGCTGAAATAAGTTTTGACATATACCAATAATTAACAAAAAAAAGCCTCAGGTAGGCTAGAGGAAATACTAAGCCAGCTTTCCATTTTCTTTACTGAAAATATTACCAAGTAGTTTTGAAATGAAGAGCTGATTGAAGGATATACAGATGAAAATGTAGCAAACAAGTGTTGTATTACAGAAGGTTGCCAGGCAGGTGACTAATAAAAATATTGCTGCTTTTGGGTCTTGTGATGTGTCAGCTTCTCAAAACTTCAAATTAGCTTTTATTTACTTTCTTGTTCTAAATAAACAGTCACTTTCATACTAACTTATTCTGTCTTAAGCAGTCTTTCAGTTAAGTGTCCACAATGTGACAACACAGTTTCCAGCTCCTGCCCAATGCAACTCATAGTCAACCAATATTAATTAAGAGAAGAAAAGCATAAATTGTGGCAGTCTAAGATTCAGGTGGATACATCTTGGGTTTGCAGGATGAGTGGAGTGTGAAGAGGTGGAAGAGTAGTGGCCTTAGCAGAGGCATAGAGATGGCAAAGACCATGGTGATGTCAGGATAACTAATAGTTAAGACTGGCCCAAGCCAAAGTCTGTGTCGGTAAGTGGTGGGAAAATTGGAAGGAGGTTTTAGGCCTCGTTAAAGCACAAGGATCCTGAACATCACACTAAGGGAGTTTAACCTCAGCATTCAGCCACAGGGCGGTAGCTTGAACGTTTGTTGCTTTTGCCTTTGCGGAGCTCATGCCTCCTCTGGCAACAGCAACTTAGATTCTACAGGAACCCGGCTTTTCGGGCTCTTACTGCATGTGGGCTGGGTGAGTTGACCTCACTCTCCAGGCTCTAGGGTTGGTCCATGCTCCAGGGCTTTGGAATCGGATTCAGTGTTAAGACTTTTGGTGGGCAATTGAGAGAGTCCTCCTTTTCTGCAAGTGAGGCTTCCCCTCATAGCAGAAGTCTGCAGGTGCTGGCAGAGAAGCCGATCCATAGCCAAGAGGTGGAGGAAAGGAGAATTCTAAAGATAGTGCTTGAATAGCTCAATCCAGCCATGCTCAAAACTGCTACCTGGGCCTTTTCATTCAGGTGTATGTCAATAACTTTCTTTTAATTGCTAGTTCGAATTGGATTTTATTTATTTATTTATTTTTAACAGGCAGAGTGGACAGTGAGAGAGCAAGACAGAGAGAAAGGTCTTCCTTTACCATTGGTTCACCCTCCAATGGCAGGAGCCAGGTGCTTCTCCTGGTCTCCCATGGGGTGCAGGGCCCAAGCACTTGGGCCATCCTCCGCTGCACTCCCTGGCCACAGCAGAGAGCTGGCCTGGAAGAGGGGTAACCGGGACAGAATCAGGCGCCCTGACCGGGACTAGAACCTGGTGTGCCGGCGCCGCTAGGTGGAGGATTAGCCTATTGAGCCGTGGCGCCGGCCCTGAAAACTTCTGATTAATATAGGCAATAGATGCTTGTGAACAGGGTTTTATGACGATTAATCTGGTAGCAGATAGGGTACAGAAAGCAAGATCCTGGCAGTGGAAATAGAAAGAAAAGAGATGAGCAGTGGGAGAATGAAGAAGCCTTGATGATCAGAACAGAGCAAGAAAGCAGAAGGACTGGAATTTTGAGACTCCTAAGTGCGTGATAGAGAGAACCATTCGTAGAAGTTTGGGAGTCAGAAAGGGCACCATGTTCTTCCGCCCCTCCTAGGGTAATGCATTTATTCTTAGGATATGAGTTTGAGATGACGATCAGAAAAAAAAAAAGTAGAAATATTTAGGAGGTGGTTTAACAATGGAAGTGAAACCTCCCGAGAAATCTCAGCCAATGTGTTGCCGAGATGAGACAAGGCGATGATCTGAGGGCAGAGGTGAGCCTGCAATCGTGGAATGAGAAGTAGCCTGGTGGGCAGCAACGTCAAAAGGAACAGGGCTAGGAATGAAGCAAGCCTTTCCCCTGCCAGACTTCTCCACCTGCTGCAGTTCAGGAAGCCAAGTTTATGAAACAGGGACATGTCCTTGGGTAGGCACAGACGCTGAACCGTGCCCCACAGAGCCAGAACTGAGCGCCTGAAAGTTGTGAGTGGGGCTGAGAAGCGGGAGAAGAGGGAAGAAAGTAGGGTTAGGAGGTTTGATTAGAAAACCTGGATTTCAAAGAAAGTGAACCTTTACTTAGCGGACCATCGACTGCTGCGACCTGCAGAGAGGGGAAGAACATCACTGAGCTATAGATTTACTGGAGGTGGCGTTAGAGCGAAGTGAGTGGATGGTGTAAAAGCAGGGGCAGCGGGTCAGAGCTAGAACGTGGGCAGGGAAAGACGGGAGGGAGCAGAGGAGTGTAGTGATGGAATACCTTAGCAGAGGATTTGGGTTTGGTTTGTTTATTTCTAGGGTAGAGGAGGCTTGCTTCAGAGGATGGAGGGCAGAGACAGGATAGTGAATCCAGGAGCTTGAGGATGAGAGGGAGAGGGAGAGGGAGAGGGAGAGGGAGAGGGGGAGAGGGAGAGACCCAGCATAAAGAGGAAGGAGAGGTGAGTGGTGGGGAGAGCAGGTGGGTGAGGTGGCAGTTCATTTCCTGCTTGAGACCAGCAGAGAGGAAGAAAAGGCATAAGAGAGAAACCTGGGGGCCCGACAGGGAGGAAAGGGGCCGTCTCTCATGCGCTTCCAGCTTCAGTAAGACAGGAACATGAGGTGTCTTGCGCGTTCAACAGTCTTAGAATCAAGTTACAGCGAGGATGTCCAAATCGCTTTTCTCCCCGGGAGAGTTCACGGAAGATTATGTTACTGTAAACTGATGTTTAAGCTAGGAAAAAAAAAATAATGAAAGGGACATGCAGTCTGCTGCAGACTTTAGCTTTGTAATGTTCAGTAAACACGGGGCAAATTGTCAGTGTTGGCAAGACAGGAAGCAGATATCGCAATCCCACAATGACATAATCCATGCAGCACAACTTGTCATCACTTCTGTAAAGTAAAAGTACAAGCTTAATGGGAGGGGACATGGATTTCACAAATGTGGGCTGTGAAATATGCACTCCTTTCTCTGGGAGGATCCCCAAGAAACCAATGATCAAGTCTGGCAGCTGTGACTTACTTGGCTGAGTAATAAATACATCAGAGAAACCAGAAAGACTTGCTGTGAATCAGACGCAGAGCCAGGAGGTAGCCCGTCCTGGGTTCTTACCGTCAGAGCCAGCTACCCAAGGGCAGAAGAACTGGTGCGACCTGCTGGGAAGGAGACACCATGCTGCCTCGTCTGGGAGAGGGTGCTGCCTTCCTGCCCCTGCCCCCGGGGTTGGACTCTTCCTCAAGGCAATGCTCGTTGCCCTGGAAAGGTGGCTTGTGCCAATGTGTGATGGCAGTGATGCCCCCGCCCAGGTCCTCCCATTTTGATGCAGTCATTCCGCATGCAAACCTCCTCCCAGCTGGCAACCCCATCTCTTCCTGGCACCCTCTGTGCTCCTGGGCATACCTCTACTTGAGTCTACGTAAGGAAATAAAAAGCAGAGTCGGTAGAGGCATTGGGAGGGCAGGTGTGCAACACGGGACAGGACTCTTATTAACAACTTCTTACTTAAAGATAGCCCCTTCAAAGAAGTATAAGCCAAGAGCCAAAAGTCTAAGCTGATGCTTGTAGGGGCAAAAAAGAAAAAGAAAAAGTGTGGGGAAACATGAATATATCTTGCAAAGTAGGAAGCTGAAATTATCTCAGTATCAAGGATAAGTGTGGACGTGACTGAGTCGCATCATATGACTACGACAGATGAGACTTCCCAGCGGCATCCAGGGGTCCCAATAAAGGCACAACCTGGGCATCCTAGGGGTCCACACTGCCCAGGGAGTGTTAGGCGGCACGGTCACAGTGATTGGGCGCTACTGGCCATCAGTTAGAGATAATTTGACAGCGATACTAAGTGTCCGGCATTGACAGCAGAAACAGTCAACCCAAGGACAAATGACCCCATGGAACATGCTGCTGTCACCCCGTTAGAGGTCCCAGAGAACGCTCACTCACCGCGCTAGGTTTCACAGCTTTCAGTTGGAAGAATCAAAGTCTTTGAAAATGCAACATACAATGAAGTTGGATATTTTTGATTAATTTCAAAAGAACCCCAAGTCTGCAGAGAATGAATAAAGTTGTTTGCCTTTGTCTAAAATAAGATATGAATGGCTTGACAATTGCTCAGGCCTCTCATTTCAAACCTCTGAAGCAGAAATTTCAACTAGCAGGGTCAGACGTGGCAAACCACGGAGCAGGAGAAGTTTGTATTTTGAGTCCCTAAATATCAACCTTTTTGTGCTGCGACCTCCTTCCCAGCAGTAATTTTCTCTGCCACACTCCTACAAAGCCTTATGCAATGACCCCTGTGCTTGGTAGAGTGCTGTACAGTTCAGGGAGTGCTGGTACTTACGGCGTCTCATTCATCTTCTTGTTTCCTCCCTTTCCCTGTGTGCTTCCGCTCTCCTTGCAATCCATCCACAAGTCCTGTTGGTTTACCTCTGCTTTGTATCCACTTTCCTGGCCTCCACCCTGGTGAGGCCATCATTGTGTGGGAACTCAGAGATCTTGGCCCTGCCCTGGCTCTGCCGCTTACATCGCTTAGGAAAATTCAGGTTTTCCTAAACATGGTTTTGAGAAGATTGATATAAAAAATTAACTTTAATCATTCCTTCATTCATTCACTGAGCAGATATTCACTGAATGCCTGAGATACAACAGGTGTTATTCTGGGTGTTGGTAATAAAACTGGGAGCCACATGGACAAGAACCTGCCCTCATGTGCCAGCAAGTGAACAGGATAATTTCAGATTAAGGATTGAGACCATAGTAAACAGGATGACTAGGACGAGGGAGGGGGTTTTAGAGGAGTATGATGGGGGTACCCAGGAAGCAGTCAGGAGAAGATGACAGTGGCGCAGTGACTTAAAGCAGGAGAACTAGAGGCCGGCTACTGGACATTCCAGGCAGAGGGGGAGCTGAGTGTGCTGGAAGACGAGAGAGATGCCAGAAGCACAGCAAGCAATGCTGCAGCAAGAGGCAGAAACCAGGAAGGAGAGAGGAATGCTAGGAGGCGAGTTCTACTTCTCTTGAAAAGGAAATTTCATTTACTTGTTTTATTTGGTAGGGAGAGAGGGAGAGAGCATGAGAGAGAGGGAGAGAGAGCATTCCCATCTGCTGGTTTACTCCCCAAATGTCTGCAAAGGCCAGGTCTGGACCAGCCAGGAACCCAACCTGGGACTCCCATGTGGGTGACGGAGACCCAAGTGCCTGAGCCATCAGTGACTGCCACCTAGGGTCCCCAGGAAGAGGAAGCTGGAATGGAGAGTGGCACTGGGCCTGAAACCCAGGCATTCCAAGTGGTGTCTTAAATGTCTAAAATGGTTTAAAATTGCATGTTAAATGCGAAGGAGGATGTTGAATGGTTTGGAGTGGAGGACTGACACGAGATGAAGAATTAGGTAGAAGACATTGTGTGGCTGGTGTGAGGAGAGGGGGCAGGGAGTGGAGGGAAGAGGCAGAAACGACCCATAGAGAAGTCACTGACGGCTATTGCTGGAGATCAGCAATATTTATTTAGCTGAAAGGCAGAGTCGCAGAGAGAGGGAGAGGGAGAGGGAAAGAGATCTTCCAGGCACTGATTCACTCCCCAAATGCCCACAACAGCCACGGCCAGGGCACAGCCAGGAGCCAGGAACTTCATTTGGGTCTCCCATGTGGGTGCAGGGGCCCAGACACTTGGACCATTCTTTGCTACTTTCCCAGATGCATTATCAGGGAGGTGGATCCAAAGTGGAGCAGCAGGAATTGCTCCACAGTATCCATATGGGATGCTGATGCCGCAGGCTGCGGCCCAACCTGCTATTCCACGGTGCTGGCTCCTAAAAGTGACTTTAAAGTGTGTCTGTGTGTGTTTTTTTTTTTTTTTTTGTAGAGGCATAGTTTTGTTCATATAATAAACAATACTATATATAATATTATACTAACTTTGGAGAGGTATAAAATATAGAGATCTAAATAAATATACTTATTACTATTGAATAGTGGTTCCTAGAAGAGAAATAAATCATCTTAAATTTCTACATTAAGTCTCCTTCCACACAGGTGGTACTGTAAAAGCAAACAATAGGGCTGTATTTTATTAGATGCTAGTAACAAGTGAGCTATAATATATGATAGAATAAATTCCTACTTAGTCTATATAGACAGAATAAACATATCAATAAACATGGGCACAAAGTATATGTCAACATAAAACCAGTTTGAATGCATTTCAGTACAGATGGTGACAGCACATGTAGCCAAACAAAAATTTCAGTAAAAGCTAGCACAAATGACAGGAACGAATAATGGCATAAAAGGAACGCCAACATCACAGTCATGCAGGCAGTTAAATGGTTTACAGATATTCACACACAGAAAGCAACCAAGAAAGAGATTGAATTCCTATGGAAAACAGTGTTACAATTAATACCATATCCCTGTAACAATGAGCAGAAACAAGAAAAAAGATGCTGTGGAAGTTTTTTTTTAAAGATTTATTTATTTATTTGAAAGGCAGAATTACAGCGAAGGAGAGGCAGGGAGAGAGAGAGAGAGAGAGAGAGAGAGAGAGAGAGAGAAATCTTCTATCAGCTGGTTCAGTTCCTAAATGGCCAGGGCTGAGCAGAGGCCCATGGATTGGGCCATCCTCTGCTGCTTTCCTAAGTGCATTAGCAGGGAGCTAGTTGGGAAGTGGAGCAGCTGGGACTGGAACTGGTGCCCATATGGGACATCCGTGCTTCAGGTGGCGGCTTAGCCTGCTGTGCCACAGTGCCAGCCCTACCATAGAAGCTTTATCTTCAGACTGTCGTAAATCTTTTCCTTTAACATCAGCCAAACCAAACCCTTTGTCACTGCTGAATCCCGATGTGTTTCTTCATCACTGGGAGTCACTGTGCTGGAAATGGAGTCGACATTCGTCCCTAAACAATAAACCCACACTTCAACCGATTTCATCACTATTCTTAGCTTTACAAGAGTGCATTTACTATCAACTCACTATGTACCTTACTGCTTTCTTCAAGTCTGTAATTTTCTTGGTTGTTGCAAAACCTGAATACCATTTAGCAACCCCATTACAGTCTTTCCTCTCAAAGTCTTAAATTACTAAACTGATTGTAATGTTTGAGAAATGCTTGTGTTGCTTTTGAACCACAAATTATGGGAAAAAACCCCAAACCAAAAAAAGCTATAATATGGAATATAAATTTTTACAGGACTAATATAAACTTTACACTGATTGACGCTGTAACCTCTGATGCAATCACTGTAAGATAACTCCGCAAGCGTGTTTTATGTTGCTGCACCTGCCACAGGTGAGTGTCAGAATTCACCACCCTCCCTGCTTCCTGGCATCATTCTTCTTCTTGTTAGTACTTAATTTAACCTGGGATGACTCTTGGGATACCTCTTTCAGAGGGAAAAGTACGTAGCAGACATGAACTAATGTGATAGTTTAAATCACTTATATACATAGACACAGTCTATTTAGGATTTATTTATGTATGTGCAACTCAGAGTCACAGAGAAAGAAGGAGAGACAGAGAGAGAGAAATCTTCTGTGTGCTGGTCCACCACGCAGATGGCTGCAGGGGCCTGCACTGGGCCAAGCTGGGGCCAGGAATTCATCTGGGTCTCCCACGTGGGTGGCAGGTGCCCAGGTCTCTTATGAACATCTTCATTTGGAGAAGGCATCTTAGCCTTTAACCCAGCTGAGCTCTAGTTTCTCCACTTGGGTGATGTGCCTGTTGCAAGGACACAGTGAAATAGCCTAAGTCAAGCATTTGGCAATAGCGCCTGATTCATAGTAGGCGTTCAGCAAACGTTCCTTGTTTGCTTCCTTCACCTCTCACTGGTAGACCTCCTCCCATACACTGAGGACATCGCCAAGTCTCTAAGACGTGGCCAATGGAAATGCATGAGAACTCCATGGCTGGAGAACCACTTGGTCCTACGCTTTGCCAAGTTAAAAACTAAACCATAAAACATTGTAGTTAACAATGAAAGGGAACTGTGCCAGGTGGGACTGTCTAAAACACAACTCTCTCTTTACACAGAGTCTGATTCTCCTACTCTATGAGAAAGGAAGAGGAGTGCTTTGGCCTCCGGGTGGGTGCCCCAGAGGGAAGAAACCCTCAGTGTGTCTCTCTGCCACCTGCCCATACCCTCCGGCATCTGCCAGTGGCCCCTCGCTGGGTAGGCAGGGTGCAGTGGACACAGCAACCGCCATGGGAACCCTGCTGGGCTTTCAGGGGACCTCCTACTGTGGCTCCTTGAAAACCACTGCACTGGCTGGGTGACTCAGGAAACTGCTGTCTGGCTTGTGGTAGCCAGGATAGGGATCTGTCCTATGTGGTTGGTTATAACCCAGGGTGAAGTGGGATGGGAGAGAGTCATGGTGGTGGAGACATTCTATGTTAGAATGTTTGATGAGTTTAATTTAAAAATCATTAGATCTCCCCTCCTTTCCCAAGCACAACTGGTATACAATACCCATGGTAGGTTGTATAATGGTCCTGAAAGATATCCAGGTCCTAATCCCTGGAAGCTGGAATGTTGCCTTCTGTTGAAAAAAAATTTTTGCAAGAGTAATTAAATTGAAAGATCTCACTTGAGATGGGAGAGGATCCTGGATGACCCAGGTGAGCCCTAAAGGGAACCACGAGAATCCTTTCAGGAAAGAGGCAGAGGGAGATTTGGGACCGAGGAAGGCAAGGTGAGCACTGGAATGAAATGCTTGCTCTCCTGCCAGCTCTGGCCAAGGAAGAAGGGGCTGTGAGACACGGACTGCAGCTTGAGGTGCTGGAAAAGGTGAGGAAACAGGTTTCCCTCCATAACGCCCCAGCACCGCCCTGCCCACATGTTGCGTGAGCCCACAAAACCTCTGACATTCAGAACTGTGAGAGAGTAAATGTGTGTGTCGGCCTCAAAGCCTGTGGGCTTTTGTTACAGCAGCTACAGGAAGCGAATACAGAGTCCTACATGTAAATTTTTTTTTCCCCCGTATCTAAGGTGGTGCTGTACAGAAGGGAGCCTGGGCCCTCTTCTCCCTTCCCTTAGGGAAAACGTAATTGGCAGGGGCTCGAGGTGACACCAAGTCCAGTCTCTCAGTGCTCATTTCCCTCTGTGGTTTTCTTTAAGAATAAAGCAAAAACCTGGCTTTGGACAAAGAGGCTTCTTCCCAGGCAGGCCTCGCCTTCATGCCCTCCCCTGCCACGTCCAGGTACTTCGAACTCTCGGGATGTGGTGAAGTGATCTGTGGATGGATTTTCAATTAATTCTCTGCTTTTATTTTATTTCCAAGATTTATTTATTTATTTGAAAGGCAGAATTACAGAGAGGGAGAGGCAGAGAGAGAGAGAGAGAGAGAGAGATCCATCTTCCATCCACTGGTTCACTCCCCAAATGGCCACAACAACTGGAGCTGAGCTGATTCGAGGCCAGGAGCCAGGAGCTTCTTCCAGGTCTCCCACATGCATGCAGGGGGTCCAAGCACTTGGGGCCATCTTGCGCTGCTTTCCCAGGTACGTTAACAGGGAGCTGGGTTGGAAGTGGAGCAGCCAAGACTCGAACTAGTGCCTGTAAGAGATGTTGGCACTGCAGGCAGCGGTTTTACCCGCCCCACCACAACACTGGTCCCCAATTCTCTGTTTTTAAGCTTTGACAACATGTCCCATCTTCTGTGGCTCCTGGTACCTCCAGCTCCTGAGCCTTCATATATCTGTAGTCACATTGCTTTGCTTTGTCACATTCGCTTTTGCTCCTCTTCCACAGAGCTTTGCAGTGGCTCTTTCCCCTTTGGTAATGCAATCTACTTTTTGTCGTGTACAAATGTGTTACAGATCCTGATCCCCCCTCTCCTATGCCCTTTGTTCTTATGGGTTTATACCTTTTCTCTCACTTAGTGACACTTTGGGAGGACTTAAATAGGAGAAGAAATTGATGGATGTGAATATTTGACCAGATGTCAGCCTTTACTTTTAGTGGTTAAATTTGTTCCTTTCCTTTCCTTTCCTTTCCTTTCCTTTCCTTTCCTTTCCTTTCCTTTCCTTTCCTTTCCTTTCCTTTCCTTTCCTTTCCTTTCCTTTCCTTTCCTTTCCTTTCCTTTCCTTTCCTTTCTCTTTCTTTCTTTCTTTCTTTCTTTCTTTCTTTCTTTCTTTCTTTCTTTCTTTCTTTCTTTCTTTCTTTCGGAGAGAGTGAACACCAGACTGACTGACAAAGAGAGCTCCCATCCACTGTTTCACTCCCCAAATGCCTGCAAGGAGCTGAGAACTCAAGCCAGGTCTCTTACGAGGGCAGCAAGGTCCCAGCTACTTGAACCAGTGCTGCTGCTCTAAGGTGTGCACTAGCAGGAAGCTGGAATAGGGGATGGAGTTGGGAATCGGACTCAGGTACTCCATCTGATTTGGAATGCAGGTATCTCAACCTCTATGCCAAATGCTTGCCTGGATTTTTTCTCCTTTATTTATTTATTTGAGAGACAGATACGTAGAGAAAGCACTCTTATCTACTGATTTATTCTCCAAATGCCTGCCATGACAGGTCTGGGCTGGGCTGTAGCTGGGAATCTGCAACTCAGTCTGGATCTCCCATGTGGGTGGCGGGTGGCAAGAACCCAATTACTTGAGCCTGCTGTCTCCCAGGGTCCCCATTAGTAGGAAACTGGAGCCAGATAGTGAATTCATGCATACCAATTTGGCACTTGGGCATCCTAACCAGTGTCTTAACTGTAAGGCCAAATTCTCACCTCCTCAATTTGTTTTTGTGTCTTCAGAATAGCACATGATGGAGTTAAACAAGAAAACTTTTTGGAGGGAAAGTGAAACTTTACTATTGTCCTCTTAAGGTCCCCAGCTGGACCCGAGAGAATCAAATTGACATCAGATGATTAACAGGAGAAAAGTATGACAATTTAAGTTTTGCATGACACAGGAGCACTCTTAAGGAAATGGAGATCTAAGAAGATGTTAAAGCCAACTGCTTTTATACAAGACTGAATGAAGAGAGGCAGTTGCAGAAAGTAGTTAAATTATTGGGGAGGCCACAGGGAGATAGGAATTATTTTAACAAAGTCCACTTGTACGGAATTCTCTTGGCAATGCCTCCTTATTGCCAATGTTTCTTTTCTTCTGGTACAAAGAGAGCATCTTTCACCCAGGAGTTTTGAGTCTCCTGCTTTCAGTAAGAAAAGAGGAAGTAGAATGTCCTTATTGCAACTGTCATTTTTGAGCCTTTGGCTCAAACTCTTACAACGAACAGGCATATTGTGAGGTACTTATTCTGTCACTTCAGTTCCCATGATCCCTTTAATTCAAGAAGGCAGTTCTTTTAATGTTTTAAAAATTTATGTATTTATGTATGTATGTTTGAAAGATGAAGGGAGAGAGAGAGAGAGAGAGAGAGAGAGAGAGAGGCCTTTCTACCACTGGTTCACTCCCCAAATGCCTGCAACAATTAGGCCTGTGCCAGGCTGAAGTCAGGAGCCTGGAGCTCAGTCTGGGTCTTCCACCGGAGTGGCAGGGACCCAAGTGCTTGAGCCATCCTTGGCTGCCTCCCAGGGTGCTCATTAGCAGGAGGCTGGAGTCAGAGTAGAGCTGGGACACAAACCTGAGCGCTCCGGTACAGGCTGCCGGCCTCCCACGCAGGGCCTTAATCACTGTGCCAAATGCCTGCGCCTCTCCATGGGTCCTTTTGTGGAGTTTTCATGTCTCCCTATTGAATCACTTTAGTTGTATTGGTTTTAGCACATGTGGTCTTCATCTAATATCAGTGTAGAAAACTGTTAGATGCTCTAAACCCAGTTGTGTAGTTTAGTCTTCAAACACTTCTATTCTACAGCTCCAGATTCTGTTTAACGATTCTCAAGCCCATCCCTATATTTCATCCTCCAAACTCCCTACTCGGTAAAAAATTGTCAATATTTTTCAGGTGGCTACTTTTACTTTTGAGGCATTTTATTATTTCCTAATAAAATAATAATAATATCTGCCTAGAACTCTATTGCTTTACAAGTGTCTTCGCACGTACTCTCTGGGGTTTTCCTCCTCACCACCTGTAAGGGTGGCGGTGCAGACAGTCCCCAGACTGACAGGAAACAGACACTGGGTCCACTGCAGGCTGCTGCAGCTCCCAGCAGGGTGCTCTTTCCACTTTTCAACCTCTGGTTACTTTCTCCTCATTCATTGTCCCCTGCCGCAAGTCTCAGGCTACAGCCACTTTACTGAGTGTTGCTCTTCCCCAGGCTACCGTGTGCATGCGCTGACTCCTCTCATGCTTGTGTGTTCATTCGACGTCCTGGGCGTGTCTTCTTGCCACTTCCTGCCCAAGCTTTTCAGACTGATGGTCAACGTCCTCCGACCACCTTTTAGCGCCTACTATCAATGATGGGGTACTTCCTGGACTTACTTAATTTTACACATGAACTTACCAGTCCCATGGGATAGTTCTACTACACCATTATCATTCCTGCTTACAGGGCTGGGAGTGACAGGGGGCACATAAAAGCAAAATTGTTTGCAAAGCTACCCTCACACCAATTAAGTGGCAGGCCTGGTGTGTGAGCCCATGCTGTCTGCTGTGCAGCTTCGCAGAGTCCCTACAGCCACCTTGGTGCCATTCCCACTCCTCCTTTTCCTTCCTTCCTTCCTTCCTTCCTTCCTTCCTTCCTTCCTTCCTTCCTTCCTTCCTTCCTTCCTTCCTTCCTTCCTCTCTTTCTCTCTTTCACCTATTTATCTATTTGCAAGGCAGAATTAGAGAAAGAGAAGGGGAGACAGAGTGGGAGCGAGAATGAGAGAGCGAGAGAGAAAGAGAGGGAGAGAGTGCTTCCATCTGCTAGTTCATTTTCCAGATGGCCACAGTGGAAGCCAGAAGCCAGGAGCCAGGAGCTTCCTCCAGGTCTTCCACGTGGGTGCAGAGGCCCAAGCATTGGGGCCATCTTCCACTGCTTTCCCAGGCGCATTAGCAGGGAGCTGGATCAGAAGTGGAGCGGCCGGGACTTGAACCAGCGCTCATATGGGATGTGGTATAGTGGGAATCTCAGACAGAGAGGCGGGACACCAAGGCTTTCAACAGAAAGCTTTTTTATTCCTTATGCCAGCAGGCCCAGAGGATTTTTATCCAGACTCGGGACCCTGGCACTAACAACTGTCAGTCTCCTGTTCTATATTTGGTTACATATATTTTGATTGGATATTTTGGAATTATAGCATGGCTTACATAACTATTGCAAAGCTGCACACGCATATACCAAAACTGCTTGGGTTGCAAGGTGGTTTTACTTGGAAGTTTCTTTCCGTGAAAGTCCCTACCGTATCTGCCCCTAGCCAGTTCCCCTTTGCAGCTGAAGTTTTCATTTTTGTTTTTTTTATCTTGGGAGAAGTCATTGCCACATGGGCACTGTAGGCCACAGCTTAACACACTGCACCACAGCGCCGGCCCCCCTTCCCATCCCTTAAATCCCATTACACAAAGCCGCTCAATTACACCCCAGATTAAAATCCAGTAGGATTTTAAGCCAACTGCAACTAACTCACTTTTTCTCTCGTTTCTTCCCCTTAAATTGGGTCTCATTCGTTCTTGCAATGGCCAAAGATGCATGAAGGATTTTTCCAGCCTTTGCCCATCACCTGACGTGAAGAAAGTCCAGGCTCACTTGGACCTCAGACCAAGTCCTTGGAGAAGGTGTGGGTTGAAGCTGAGGTCTGTTCTTAACCTTCACGTTTATCTTGCCCTCTTGTTACCTGCAACACTAGGCATGGTGTGTTTCTTTGGGTTGT
Organism: Oryctolagus cuniculus; assembly: GCF_964237555.1. Classification (NCBI taxonomy): domain Eukaryota; kingdom Metazoa; phylum Chordata; class Mammalia; order Lagomorpha; family Leporidae; genus Oryctolagus; species Oryctolagus cuniculus. Next base: position 96,873,358 of record NC_091435.1, read on the forward strand.
TCTCGTAGACAGTCTCAAAGTCACAAGGTTATTTTATTTATTTCCTTAGCATGAGCTTTTTTATTGGCCTGTCTCCCCCTGCTTCTCTGTACTGTAAACAGGATTGTATGAAATAATTTGAACTAAATGCATCAAAATGTTAATGGTTAAACATTTTTTTCTTTTGAAAATTAATTAATTAACTTTGTTGAAAAGCAGAGAGAAAGAAAGATCCTCTATCAGGGCTAGTGCTGTGGTGCAGCGGGTAAAGCCGCTGCCTGCAGTGCTGGCATCCCATATGGGCACCGGTTCGAGGCCTGGCTGCTCCTCTTCCGATCCAGCTCTCTGCCATGGCCTGGGAAAGCAGTAGAAGATGGCCCAAGTGCTTGGGCCCTTGCACCATGTATGAGACCTGGAAGAAGCTTCTGGCTCCTGGCTTTGGATCAGCTCTGCTCTGGCTGTTGCAACCATTTGGGGGAGTGAACCAGTGGATGGAAGATATCTCTGTCTCTGCCTCACCCTTTCCGTAACACTGCCTTTCAAATAAATATTAAAAAAAAAAAAAAAGAAGAAGAAAAGAATCCTCTATCTACAGGTTCGCTCTTCAAATACCACAATATCCAGGGCTGGACCAGCCCAAAGTCAGGAGCCAGGAACTTGAATCAGGTCTCTCACGTGGGTGGCAGTAGCAGGAAGCCGGAATTGGAAGTGGAGTTGGGACTTGAACTCACGCACCTTGATATGTATGTGGGTGTCAAGTGGCATCTTAACCACTGTGCCAAATACCTGTCTCATCTTTTTGAAAATTGAAAAATATTAATTGTGGTTAAAAACACATAACATAAAATTTATCATCTTTACCACTTAAAAAAAATTTTTTTTAATTTATTTGAAAATGAGACAGAGAGAGAGAGAGAGGGAGAGAGAGAGAGAAATCTTCCACCTGCTGATCCACTCCCCAAATATCTGCAATAGCCAGGTGTGGGCAAGGCTGAAGCCTGGAGCCAGGAGCTTCTTCCGGGTCTCCCACATGAGTGGCAGGAACCCAAGTACTTAGCCATCTTCTTCTGCCTCCCCAGGTGAGTAAGCAGGGAGCTGGATGGGAAGCAGAGCATCCCCGACTAGAACTGGCATCCCACGGATATAGGATGCTGCCACTGCAAGTGTTTCCTTGTCTCTGCACAACCCTTAACCATTTTAGAATGTACAGTTCAGTAGTGTTAACTATATTCTCATGATTTCTCACTGGTCTGTGAAGGTTAAACAAATTTAAAACAATATGGTTCTAGGCTGGTGTTATTATTAGTTTTGTTAGGGAAGAAAAAAAGAGTCAAATGTTGGACATTTAGGCATCTGGAAAATAGTGGTAGGCAACTGAGTGGGTTGAAACTGGGAAACAGGGGGCTGGTACCGTGGCTCACTTGGTTAATCTTCCGCCTGCGGTGCCTGTATCCCATATGGGCACCAGTTCTAGTCCCGGCTGCTCCTCTTCCAGTCCAGCTCTCTGCTGTGGCCCGGGAGGGCAGTGGAGGATGGCCCAAGTGCTTGGGCCCTGCACCCGCATGGGAGACCAGGAAGAAGCACCTGGTTCCTGGCTTCGGACCGGCGCAGTGCAGGCCGTGGCGGCCATTTGGGAGGTGAACCAATGGAAGGAAGACCTTTCTCTCTGTCTCTCTCTCTCTCACTGTCTGTAACTCTACCTGTCAAATAAATTAAAAAAAAAAAAAAAAAAAAAAGAAACTGGGAAACAGGAAATTTGGGAGGCTGGCATTTTAGGGAGGGTTTCATGGTTGCCTCTGTGTTGTAGTATTATGCATGATCGTTTTTTCTGAGTATTTTCATTTTGATGACTTTACTGTGTATGTGTTTTGTTTACCAGTAGTGATACGAAAGAAACAGAAAAGAATAAAGCTTTGGCAGATTCAACTTCTGACTCAGTGATATCACTACAATGGAACAGTACTTTAGGCATGCTTTTGTAGGGCTCCTTTCCTGGTTCCACCCAAGATGAAGCAATTTCAGAAAGTTCAGGAAGCTACCGGCAGCAGGAATTCCTTGAGGCTATCCAGGTACCTTTGGACCAGCCGTGTACAACCTTGTCCGGGGTGTAGACCCTCAGATTAAAGCATCCTTTGGCGCCACCTGATGTTAAGTGGAAGGAGTTGCACTAATGTAAAACAATTTAGATGGTACTATCCTCTTTAGCTTAGAGAGATAAGGAGCCTATTTTTGTACCTATACATTGTTAGCTTTTCCCCCAAATTTAATACTATGTGATGTGGTGATATGATATTCATATTGATACCAGGATTCATGAGTCAGTTAAATAGTGGTTTAAGCAAATATTTATTTGAAATATATATATATATATATATATATATATGCATACTTGTATCAGGTTCTTCTTCTCTTTGTATCAGAGGATGTCCTAAGATAGCTCCATTTTAAAGTCCAGGAAGTGGAGACACAGAGGAATTTAGTAACTTGCTTAAGGTTGCATATCCAAAACTTGAACTTTAAAAAAAAAAGATTTATTTTTTTTTGTTTGAAAGGCAGAGTGACACACACACACACACACGCACGCACAGAGAAAGAGAGAGAGAGAGAGAGAGAGAGAGAGAGAATCTTCTGTCTGCTGGTTCACTCCTTAAATGGCTGAAGCCAGGCGCCCAGGACCCCATCCAGGTCTCCCCTATGGCCAATCACTTGGGCCAAACTTTTGGCCGCAGGGCTCACAGTCACTGGGCACTACTGCCCCCAGCATTGAGACAGCAGAGCTAACGGCCTCCATTTCTTTAGCAATGACCGTGTCAGGTCAGTGCCTCGTGTGCTCCCACTTTATTTAGTCACCACTGTAACTTTATGAGGAAGATGCTGGTTATCTCATTTTAGGGATGAGGGACTTGGGTTTAGGGAAGTTAAATAACTTATCCAAAACCATACAGCTGTTAAATAACTGAATCTAGGCATGAAAATACAGGAACAATGTCTCAAAAAATGTGGCAGTGTGGTCCATTTTATTTATGGGCAAATAGCACTACAATTGCCAGGCGGGCACTGTAGCATTGTATAGTAGCTGAAGTGCATAATGATTTCTCGAAAAGACCTAGAGAAAGTTAAACTGTTGTCTTGAAAAGAGCAAGAGATGTGTGCAGCATTGCATTACAGCAAGTCTCACAAAAACGGTCAAGATCCATTTTGAAAAGTGAGAGACGTGCCATATTTTTTGAGACATTGTTTCTGTATTTTCAAAGTTTTGCTCTGGCTTCCAGATATCATACTGTTTTGTCTGGTAACTTCCAATGTATTTCCTAGAGTAGCTCATGTCTCACCTCTAACATCAATATACAATTGTCACTAAGAGAAAAAAGAACCAAGACAAATGAAACTTCAAAAGAGGGCATGGAGATAACAGATGGGAGGCTTAGTGAATAAAATTTGTTTAATCTATTTTGATTCTTTGGAGAATTTGTTATTGCCTGTTTTACTTGTATTCTGGATAGATGAACTGTCTAGATGGTTGAATTCTAATTCTTTTTTTTTTTTTTTTTTTACAGGCAGAGTTAGACAGAGAGATAGAGCGAGAGACTGAGAGAAAGGTCTTCCTTTTCTGTTGGTTCACCCCCCAAATGGCTGCTATGGCCGGCGCGCTGCACCGATCCAAAGCCAGGAGCCAGGTGCTTCCTCCTGGTCTCCCATGCGGGTGCAGGGCCCAAGCACTTGGGCCATCCTCCACTGCCCTCCCGGGCCACAGCAGAGAGCTGGACTGGAAGAAGGGCAACTGGGACAGAATCTGGCGCCCCCACCGGGACTAGAACCCAGCGTGCTAGCGCCACAGGTGGAGGATTAGCTAAGTGAGCTATGGTGCCGGCTGGATAGTTAATTCTTAAGAGATGAAGTGTTACCATACATGGAATAAAATGGTTATTTTTAATTTTTAATTTATTAATTTGTATTAATTGGAAAGGCAGAGAGACAGAGAAAGAGAGAGACAAAGATGGGCAGACAGAGAGAGCTTCCATCTGCTGTTTTTCTCCCCAAATGCCTGCAAGAGCCAGGGCTGACCAAAGCCAAAGCCAGGAACTGAAGACTTAATCCAGGTCTCCTATGTTGGTGACAGGGACTCAAGCACTTGAACTATCTATCACCTGCTGCTTCCTAGGGTGTACATTAGCAGGAAGCCCGAGTTGGGAGCGTAGCTGGGGTGTTCCAACATAGGATGTGGGCCTCCCAAGTTGTGTGTGTGTTTTTAAAGATTTATTTATTTATTGGAAAGTCAGAGTTACATAGAAAAAGGAGAGGCAGAGAGAAAGAGAAAGAGAGGTCTTCCATCAGCTGGTTCACTCCCCAATTGGCCGCAGTGGCTGGAGCTGTGCTGATACGAAGCCAGGAGCCAGGAGCTTCTTCCAGGTCTCCCACGTGGGTGCAGGGGCCCAAGGACTTGGGCCATCTACTGCTTTCCCAGGCCATAGCAGAGAGCTAGATTGGAAGAGGAGCAGCCAGGACTCGAACCAGTGCCCCTATGGGATGCTGGCACTGCAGGCAGCCGCTTTTCCCACTAAGCCACAGCGCCAGCCTCCCAAGTTGTGTTTTAAGGCTATACCAAAGACCCGCTCCTGAAGTGATATTTAGACATCACGCCTATCTTGGACTATGTGATACTTAACATGTTTGTACACTTAATCTAGGAATGGGAAACTATTTTCTCTGTGGCGCTGCGGACTGCTCTGTGAGGGTGTCCTGACTCTGCAGCCTAAGCCCGATCACGAGTTCAGCTGCTACTCCGCGCTCACCTCTTTTGTGCGATCTGTAACTTTTATTCCCTGTTCCTTTGCCTGATCTCTTTCCACTCAGAGACCATCTCAGGTCACAGAGGCAGCCTGGAGCACCCAGTGGCAGACGACACCCGAGCCCACCCTGCCGGTGAAGAAGGGACAAATCAGGACTGACGACCTAGCTTCACAACAGGTCCAGACTGTCTCAGGGGAGTGGTGGCCTCGGAGGCAAGGCAGTAGGGACTCGGGTGCCAGAGCCTCAGGGGGGCGGATGGGGACAGCAGGGTTTCTGTCCCCCACGCTGAGGGCTGCGAGGGGCCCAGCTGGAAGACACGCAGGGGTCCCCGCTGTCTTTCACTGAGTCTGATGACACGTTCGCGTTCCTTGCAGTCTGGCCATCTTAGTGAGCAAGCATTTTATTTTTCAGTTCTACAGCTGTAGGTAATCTCGGTGGGAAAAGGAACTTCTTGGAGAGTGTTAAATCATAAGCAGAAGAGCGAGCTACAGGTTGTTTTCCACAAAGCTGATGCAGCAACGGAGTGCAAGTACAGCTTCTCTCAAGTCTCTCCGTACCAAGAGCTTTCTGTGGCGCCTGGAGTAAGGCCCTTGCAGACCCTACACGATGTGGCCGCAGCCCTCCTACCCCTCAGGTTTGCTGCAGGCCCTTGTACTGCAGCAGTGGCTCTCAGCACCCCTCGCCCACCACCAGGCCTCTGAGCTTCTCTCTTCTGCCTGAGGAGGAAGCTCTCAGACAAGAGCTGGCAGGAGAATTTCTTTTGCTCCTGCCCCTACCTCCCGACCAGACCTGGCACTCCCAAGATGGCCGTGTGCAGGGCGGCATGTCCCTTTCTCTGGGGAAATACATCCTCGTTTTAGTGGCATGAACCTTCCATGTTGTCACTCAGTCACCTCTGTAAATTAAAAGCTCATGGGTACAAATGAGACACTCAGGAGAAATACGAGGATTCCCACTATTATTCAGAATTTTAACTGAGTCCTAGTCTGAGCAATAAGATTTAAAGAAAAAGAGTATAAGAATTGGAAGGAAACAAAATTGCCACTATTTGAAGAGGACATGATTATGACATAGAAACTCCAGAAAGCTAAAATTTATAATCAAATTCAACAGTAAATCAAATATGAAAGTTAATTGCATTTCTGTATATCAGCAACCAATATATAGAAAATGAAAGAAGAATAGCTACTTTGTTTTTTCTGAGTGTGTATGTTTAACACTTGACAATTGAATTCCAAAAGTAAATAGGTAGAGCAGAGGAATTATTACTATAAAACCTAGGAACATTGTTAGAAGAGGGGAAAGTGATTTGAGTCAGGGTATCCCTAAAATTAGGCAATGGTCAAGAAGGCAGTGAGATACATTTTTTTTAGAAAGATGTTATTTATCTATTTTAGAAGCAGAGTTACAGAGAGAGGGAGAGACAGAGACAGAGAGAAAGGTCTTCCATCAGCTGGTTCACTCCCCAATGGCTGCAATGACCAGAGCTGAGCCAATCTGAAGCCAGGAACCAGGCACTTCTTCCGGGTCTCGCACATGGGTGCAGGGCTCAAACACCTGGGCCATTTTCCACTGCTTTCCCAGACCATAGTGGAGAGCTGGATTGGAAGAGGAGCAGCCGGGATTCGAACCGGTGCACATATGGGATGCTGGCACTGCAGGTGGAGGCTTAGCCCACTGCAACACAGGGCTGGCCCTAGATACATAGTTATTTCATTCCACTCCCACATTGATGATTACAGAAGTATGGCACCTGCAGGGGCTGTGGGATAGGATTCTTTCACTAGGTAGGCATAAAGTAAAACTCTGAGGGGATGAAATTCAGGGCAGGTGGGAGAAGAATTAGTGGAAATAGGCTGGAGTGGATAAGATCCTTCTTGGGACAACAGAGGGTAGCTAAGGAAGAGGCTGTCCAGTTGAAGGTTTGCATTTGACATATAAAAGGAGTTATGGCGTTGACGCCAAATGAAACTTCATACATCTCACAATTTATCCTCAGATTCATCTTGCATAGGAGGCAAGTACATAGCATGGGTATTGTATCTAGGATGCTTTTGACTCCAAATGTTTTAATATGGCCAGCAAATGCATCACTCAATGAATTGTCCATTTATCTTTCTATATATGTCTTGTGTTTCTCATTAGAGGATTCACAATAAAAAATGATTTAGCAAATGTATATATCAAAAGGATTTATTTGAATCTCTTGAGTAATTTCCAAACAAATGCACGTTGGAGGGAAACATCTTTGACAGAGCAGACATTCTGAGTGTTGGTTCAGGGGCTGGGATCCACCATCAATGTAGCGTGGGGATCAGTCTGGTCTTCCCATGCAGAACGAGTTTCCAGCTGGAACTCTGGTGAAGCTGGCGCCAGCAGGGGGTCTTCCTACCCACAGAAGGGCAGCAGTCACGGCCACACATTGTTTGACACCGAGATGCCTCCTCCAGCCTGCACCTGTGTTGACTGTAACTTAAGACCGAGTGATCAGAGCTCGGGACAACATAGACAGCAGATGACCATCTGTTGAAAAAGGCATCTCATCAGTGTTGTTAACATGCTTGCTCTTGTCTTTTTTTTTTTTTCCTTGAGGATTTTCTCCTTTAGTTTTCTGCGGGCTTCAGAACAACCGCTAAGAAACAGTTTGGTGTTACTGAGGGTGGGTGGAGTTTTGGCGCTGTGGATACGGGAGGGAAGAAAGTAATGTGCACATTGATCTGGCTATGCTTGCTCAGCTCTGAAGTGATGACAGAAATAATGAGGACAAGAATATTGGCTTTGAGAATGGTTTGGCAGCAATTTTATTTGTTGTGCCATAAAATGGCTGGCCCGTGGCTGTGTATGCAGATTTTGAAGAAAAATTTCAAAGCATACTCAGGAGGCATTGCACGGTAATCCCATTATCTGATAACAGGATTTTGTGCACATACCTCCCACATGCAGCATAAGGAACTCCCCCACCTTTTAGTATTGCTGTGAAATGCAATTTGCGTGTTGATGAAAAGTTTACAGAACATGGGCCTGTGCCACGAAGCTCAACAAAGCCAGCGCACCGTGTGGCCAGTTTCTGAGCTTGACCCCTGTCGTTCCCATGATCCCCCTCCTTATTGATTTCCTTCCCTTGACCAAGAGAGCTTTGGGATGGCCTGCATTGACCCAGAAACTTTCAGAATGAGCTAATCAAATAGGTGCGGTAGAAATCGACCCTGAATTTCTAACAGACTTTGGGGACAGGCCGTAACAGGATGTGGGGAGGTGATGGCAGAACACAGGGTGTGAGGAGGCCAAGAGACATGATTTTTGTTCATTATTTCGCAGAAAGTCACAGAGACAGGGAAAACTAAATCTAGGAGAAAATGCTTGTTAGAGTCCAACACAGGCAGTGCTGTAGGAACAAGGTCCTGGGGCAGGTGATTAACAGCAGTTCAAGTCTCTGCTGGAGAAGCTCGCATCCCGTATCGTGTGCCTGGTTCAAGCCCCAACTGGTTCACTTCTAATCCAGCTGCCCGATAATGTGCACCCTGGGAGACAGCAGGTGATGGCTCAAGTATTTGGGTCCCTACCACCCGCGTGGAAGGCTGGATTTAGTTGCAGCTCCTGGCTTTAACCTGGCCTGTACCTGGCTGCTGTAGGCCTGTGCGGAATAAAACAGAGAATGTAAGGTCTCTTTCCATCTCTTTCTTTCCCTATTTCTCTCTCTCTCTTTCTATTTTGCAAATAAACATTGAAAGAAATGCACGATCTTTTTTTTTTCTTTCTCAGAAGCCTTTTACAAACTTCTATGCTCTTCATAAACACAACTTTATACATTTTTTTTTTGACAGGCAGAGTGGACAGTGAGAGAGAGAGAGACAGAGAGAAAGGTCTTCCTTTGTCGTTGGTTCACCCTCCAATGGCCGCCACGGCCGGCGTGCTGCAGCCGGCGCACCGCGCTGATCCGAAGGCAGGAGCCAGGTGCTTCTCCTGGTCTCCCATGGGGTGCAGGGCCCAAGCACCTGGGCCATCCTCCACTGCACTCCTGGGCCAGAGCAGAGAACTGGCCTGGAAGAGGGGCAACCGGGACAGAATCTGGTGCCCCGACCGGGACTAGAACCTGGTGTGCCGGCGCCGCAAGGCGGAGGATTAGCCTAGTGAGCCATGGCGCCAGCCCAATACATTTTTTTTTTTTTATAAAGGTACTGTTAGGGGCTGGCATTGTGACATAGCGGATAAAGCTGCTGCCTGGGCTGCCAGCATCCCATATGGATGATGGTTCATGTTCTGGTTGCTTTTTTTTTTTTTTTTTTTTTTTTTTAGCTTTATTTATTTATTTGAAAGCCAGAATTACAGAGAGACAGAGAGAGACAGGTCTTCCATCTGCTGGTTCACTTTCCAGCTGGCCAGAATGGCTGGAGCTGCACCGATCTAAAGTCGGGATCCAGGAGCTTCTTCCGGGTCTCCCACGTGGGTAGAGGGGCCCAAGGACTTGGGCCACCTTCTACTGCTATCCCAGGCCATATCAAGGAGCTGGGTTGAAATGGAGCAACCGGGACTTGAACTGGTGCTCATATGGGATGCCAGCACAGCAGGCAGTGACTTTAACCCGCTACGCCACAGCACTGGCCCCTTCTGTGCTTCTGATCCAGCTCCCTGCTAATGGCCTTGGAAATCGGCAGCAGACCACTCAAGTGCTTGGGCCCCTGCACCCACATAGGAGACATGGATGGAGCCCCTGACACCTGGCTTTGGCCTGGCCCAGTCCTGGTTGTTATGGCCATTTGGGGAGTGAACCAATGTATGAAAGACCTGACCCTGTCTCTGTATTTCTCTGTCTCTTCCTCTCTCTATATAATTGACTTTCAAAATAAACAAATCTTTAAAAAAGGTCTTGGTATTCATATTTTAAAGTTTTGGTTCACACACGCTCTACTTAGCTTGCTTTTTGATGGGATTTAAAATAACTGGCACACATCTTTATATAAATGTTATATAAGGAGCAGCAGGTGTTCGTGACATAGATGCTATGAAAAATACAGAAAAGTATACACTCATTACTTCTATTGCTTGTGAGTGAAGAAATTCAGATTCACAGTTTGTTTTCTGGAAAAGCTGTCGTATGGTAGTCACCCGTTAACACGGGAACTTGATTCTTCTCAACAAGCTGATCAAGAAGGGAAAGTTATTCTCATTTAATGTATTTATCTACACCAGTGCTCATACTAAAATGTAGTTGTATGTAGTTTAAACAGTGCATGATTGTTCAATGTAAAATAGATTAAGCCATGATTATAGGGCAAATCGACTTAGTCTATTTAGGAAAATTCTAAATCCTAAAGATAGTATGAGATTTGGTATAGGACTCCTGTGGGTGCCTGGTGGGGAAATAGGCTATTCTAGGTGTTTTTCTTTCTATACAAATTTTGGGAATCTGCTGGTCTATTTCTACAAACCAGAACCAAACAAATAAATAAACAAAAAATGGCTGAAATATTGATTTGGGATGTGTTGAACCTGTAAAATCTAGTTGGCAAAATTAGTATCTGAATAATATTGAGTATTCTGGGGGCAGGCAGTGTGGCCAGAGGGTTAACGCCCTGGCCTGAAGTGCCAGCATCCCATAGGGGCGCTGGTTCAAGTTCCGGCTGCTCCACTTCCTATCCAGCTCTCTGCTGTGGCCTGGGAAAGCAGTAGAAGATGGCCAAGTCCTTGGGCTCTTGCACCCATGTGGGAGACCTGGAGGAAGCTCCTGGCTCCTGGCTTCGGATCTGTGCAACTCCAGCTGTTGTAGCCATCTGGGGAGTGAACCACAGGATGGAAAACCTCTCTTTCTTCCCCCTCCCTCCCTCCCTCCCTCTCCTCTCTCTGTGTAAATCTGACTTTCAAATAAATAAATCTTTAAAAAAATATTGAATATTCTGGTCTGTGACTTCTTACATCTATGTAGGTTCTTAATTTTCCTTAGCAATGTTTTACTTTTCAGTGCATAGATTTTGCACTATTTAGCTAGATTTGTTCCTAAACATGTCATGTTTTTGATGCTTTTGTCAATAATTCTGCTTTTAAATTTCAATGTTCAATTCTTCATTCTAGTATATAGAATTATAATTGACATTTTTAATATTGGTCTTGTATTCTACAATCTTAATAAATTACAGTTTTGAGTATATCTTTTTTTGGTAGATTCTTTAAGACTTTCTTCATAGAAAATTATGTCTTCTACAAATAAAGCCAGGCTTATTTCTTTATTTCCAATGGCTGCAATGGCCAGAGCTGAGCCAATCCAAAATCAAGAGCCAAGAACTTCTTTTGAGTCTTCCACACAGGTGCAGGGGCCCAAGTACTTGGGCCATCCATCCTCTGCTGCTTACCCAGGTGCATTATTAGGGAGCTGGATCAGAAGTGGAGCAGTTGGGACTAGAACTGGTGCTCATACAGGATGTCAGCACTGCAGGCCGAGGCTAACCTGATGTGCCCTAGCACTGGTCTGGACATTCTTATCTCATTTCTGATCATTGGGAGAAAGTACTCAGTCTTTTATCATTAAACAGAGTAGTGATTTTTGTTTTGTAATGTCCTTTATCAGCTTCTACCTTAAGAAAATAGAAAAATAAGAGCAAATGAAGCCTGAAGTAAGTATAATAAGGGAAAAAATAAAGAGAAGTCAGTGAAATAGGAAACAGAAAAACAATAGAGAAAAAAATCAATAAAATAAAAGCTAATTATTTGAAGAGCTCAACAAAATTGATAAGTTTTGAATGAGAAAAAGAAAAAGACACAAATGACCAAAGTCAGGTATGAAAAATTGGACATTACTACCAACCCTACAGACATTAAAAGTAAATGAAGTTTCGCATAGAACTTTAGTCTTATGAACTTAGCAACTTAGGTGAAATAGGCAAATTCTTTGAGAGGACAAAATGTCAAAACTAATGACATTGGGCGGCACTGTGGCGTAGGGGGTAAAGCCACCACCTGCAGTGCGGGCATCCCATATGGGTGCCAGTTCAAGTCTTTGCTGCTCCACTTTTGATCCAGCTCTCTGCTATGGCCTGGGAAACACAGTGAAAGAGGGCCCAAGTCCTTGGGCCTCTGCACCCATGTGAGAGACCTGGAAGAAGCTCCTAGCTCCTGGCTTCTGGCTTCGGATTGGCACAACTTCAACCGATTGGGGAGTGAACCAGTGGATGTAAGACCTCTCTGCCTCTGCCTCTCTGTAACTCTCTGCCTTTCAAATAAATAAATAAGTCTTTAAAAGAAAACAGAAGAGACAACGACATAAGAAATCCCAATAAGGCCCTGTCATTTGTGCTGCACTCCTCACCACATTTTGAAGTTCTGATGTTACATTTTTTTCATATTTCCTGCCTCTCACCACTTCAGTAATTATAATTTGTAGTCTTCACAGTAAAGCTATGCATCTTTCCAATCTCTTTTTAAACATGAATATCTAAAGCTTTAAATTCCCCCTCATAAGCCTGGTTTTATATGCAACCTATAACTTTTGACATACTGTATTTTATTTATGGTTCAGTTGAAAATGTTATCTAATTGACATTATGGTTTATTTTTTGATTCTTGGGTAGTTTAGAACTGTACTGCTCATGGTTTCTAAGTACATAGACATTCCTTTCTACTCATTTTTCATTTCTACTTGGTACCCCTGTGGTTACATTCTTATTTCATCTTCTAAAATCCATTAAGATGTTTCATTAGAACAGATAGTCAATATAGTCAACTCTTTTTTTTTTTTAAAGGTTTTATTTATTTATTTGAGAGGTAGTTACAGAGAGAGGGAGAGATAGAGAGAAAATTCTTCCTTCTGCTGGTTTACTCCCTAGCTGGCCATAACGGCCAGGGCTGGGCCAGGCTGAAGCCAGAGCCCAGGAGCCTGGAGCTTCATCCATGTCTCCCACGTGGGCACAAGGGCCCAAGCACTTGGACCATTGTCCACTGTTTTCCCAGACACATTAACTGGGAGCTGGATCAGATGTGGAGCAGCCGGGACTTGAACTGGCGCCCATATGGGATGCTGGAATGGCGGACGGTGACTTAACCTGTTGTGCCACAGCACTGGTCCCCATGTACTTTACTCTCAATTCCCTCCCCTCTTTTCTGCTCACTCCTTGGAAGGAAGATCCATATCCCTGGGAGTATCTACATCTGGAATTCTTTCATACTGGGTACTTGCTCCTTTTCTGCATTCATCATTAATTAATAGCAGTATGGGCTCATGGAAATTTATCTCTTACTGTGATCTATAATCTGGGACTGCTTGATTCTTTTGTTGTTTAAGTTGTTCTGGCTTCAGCCTTTGGGAGCTTTTGTGGCTGGCTCCTGAGACCCTTATAGATTCCCCCATCAATGTGTGTATGTGTGTGTGTGTTGTATGTGTGTGTGTGTGTTGTGTGTGTGTGTGTGTTGGGGGGAATACTTCTTAAATTTTGGCACCACGAGAAGCTCCAATTCATCTTGTATCTTTCCTGCCCTGGCCCTACTCAGTCATTTCTCCAAGGAGCTCTGGTATCAGAAACCAAGGTCTAGGTGGCTGGTGTGTTCATTGTTTCTAGGATGTTCTTTCTTTTAGGACTTCTCAGCTGACAGAGCAAAGACATATGTGTGTGCACCTTTGTATATGTACAAATCATGTATATACATCTTGTGTATACTTGTGTGTACACATATTTGTAAATATTTCCATATGTAACTGTCTGTATCTAAATTGTTAAATATGATATGATAACTACTGAAGTCTCTAATTCATTACCAAATACATCATTTGAACTTCTTCCCTTGCCTTATTTATAAATTCCCATCTCGACAGTAAGAAAGCCACTTCTCACCATCTGCTTTTTTTTAAAAAAAGATTTACTTTATTTATTTGGAAGTTTTAATTACAGAGAGAGTGGGAGAGACAGAGACAGAGAGATCATCCCTCCGGTGGTTCACTCCCCAAATGATCACAACAGGAGCCAAGAGCCCACTGCAGTTTATTTTATTTTATTTTTTTACTTAATTGCTCAATTCCTGTACACATGCATCATAATATCACAGCTGTCAATCACACCTCTAAGGGACACATTTTATTGATCAGAATAGAGTGCTCCAGCACAGTTCTTTTTGCCTTTGGTCTCATGGATGCCATGAATTTCAAAGCAAAGTGTCTTTTGATGAGTAATTTTAAATTTTAATAAAGTCCTGCTTAGGGTTTTTTTTTTCCCATGGGTTGTATGCTTATAGGATGGTATCTAAAACACATCTCTAGACCTAAGATCACCTATAATTTCTCCTGTGTTGTCTTCTAAAAGTTTTATAGCTTTGCATTTTACATTTATGTCTATGGTATACTTTGATTCAGTTTTTGTGAAAGGTGTAGAGTTTGTGTCTGTACATTTTTTGTTTTCTATAGCCTCCGGTGGCTACAGTGCCATTGGTTGAAAAGATTGTCCTTTCTCCATTGAATTATCTTTGCTCATTTGCCGAAGATCTTGCCTTTTTAAAAAAATTATTTATTTGAGAGGTAGAGTTATAGACAGAGAGAGGGAGAGACAGAGAGAGAGGTCTACCATCCACTGGTTTACTCCCCAAATGGCCGCAAAGGTCGTAGCTGAGCCGATTTGAAGCCAGGAGGTTCCTCCAGGGGGCCCAAGCACTTGGGCTGTCTTCCACTGCTTTCACAGGCTGTAAGCAGAGACCTGGATTGGAAGAGCAGCAGCCAGGACATGAACTGGAGCCCATACGGGATGCCAGCACTGCAGGTGGAGGCTTAACCTATTATGCCACAGCACTGGTCCCAACTTCTTTTTTTTTTTTTTAGCAAGTTAATTGCTTCAAGTATTTTGTTACAGTAACAAAAAGTTGGCTAATACAACTGTGTTATTATTATTATTGGTAGTATTATACTGTTGTATTGTGTTATAATAGTTTTGGACTTGTTTCTATTAATGTAAATTTCCCCCTATTTGTTTAACTCTTTCTTCTTTCTTCCGTTTGCCTTTTAAAAGTTAATTCAGCTTTTCAGTTGGATTTTTTTCTTAACCAAATGTTTCCTCTGCCTACTTAAATGGCATATACTCTTTTTAAAAATAATTAATGCTGAAATTTTTATCATATATATTAAATTTAAGTTTAAAGTAAGTCAGTTTGTTGAATACTCTTGTAAAAAAATAAGAATACTATAACACGTCCCGATCAGATCAGCTACCCAGCTCCGATTCAAGTGCACTTCGAGGTTTGACTTTAGTTCTGCACTTTACTTCAAACTCTGTAAATGAGACTCATTCTTTCCCTATCTCTCACTCTTTCTTTTCTTATTCCTCCTCTTGCTATTTCTCTTTTCTATACAAATGATGTATTCTTAAAATTATCCACATCTTCACCAATTTATTATCTTTGCATTTAAGGTTTTTCCTTTTATGATAATTTCCTTTTGTACTGAAGTACATCTTTTAGAAATTCTCAGGGGCTGGCGCTGTGGTGCGGTGGTTAAAGCCCTGGCCTGAAGCACCAGCATCCCATACAGGTGCTGATTCTAGTCCCAGCTGCTCCTCTTCTGATCCAGCTCTCTGTTATGGTCTGGGAAAGCAGTAGAAGATGGCCCAGGTCCTTGGGCCCCTGCTCCCGCGTGGGAGACCCAGAAGAAGTGCCTGGCTCTTGTCTTCGGATCAGCGCAGCTCTGGCCCGTTGCAGCCAGTTGGGGAGTGAACCAGTGGAAGGAAGACCTCTCTCTCTGTCTCTACCTCTCTCTGTAACTCTGTCTTTCAAAAATAAAATAAACTTTTTTTTTGACAGGCAGAGTTACACAGTGAGAGAGAGAGACAGAGAGGAAGGTCTTCCTTCTGTTGGTTCACCCCCTAAATGGCTGCTACAGCCAGTGTGCTGCACCGATCCAAATCCAGGAGCCAGGTGCTTCCTCCTGGTCTCCCATGCAGGTGCAGGGACCAAGCACCTGGGCCATCCTCCACTGCCTTTCCAGGCCACAGCAGAGAGCTGGATTGGAAGAGGGGCAACTGGGACAGAACATGGCGCCCCAACTGGGACTAGAACCCGGGGTGCCGGTGCTGCAGTGGAGGATTAGCCAAG
This sequence comes from Oryctolagus cuniculus, assembly GCF_964237555.1. Lineage (NCBI taxonomy): Eukaryota > Metazoa > Chordata > Mammalia > Lagomorpha > Leporidae > Oryctolagus > Oryctolagus cuniculus. The sequence continues at coordinate 96,889,186 of NC_091435.1, forward strand.
TGAGCCGCAGCGCCGGCCAAATAAAATAAATCTTTAAAATAATTCTCACAGTGAAGAGCTTTTGGTAGCAAATTCTCTAAGTTTTTATTTAACTGATGTCTCTAAAGACATTTTTCATCATCTCTAAACAGATGGCTTTACTGAATACAGCATTTTAAGTCGGCAGTTCATTTCTCTCAACACTTTGAAGTTATTAGCCACCTTTCTTTTGTTTTTCATTGCTACTATTGAGAGTCGAATAATCATTCCTTTTTTGTAGGTAACTTCAAAAATTATTTGAGAGAGAGAGAGAGATCGAGAGAGAGAGATCTCATCTATTGGTTCATTTCACAAATGCCTGCCAAATCTCAGAGCTGGGAAGCCAGTCTTGGTCTCCCACACTGGTGGCAGGGATTCACCTAACTGGGCCATCACCTACTGTCTCCCAGAGTGTACATTATCAGGAAGCCGGAGTTGGGAGTGGAGCTGGGACTTGAAACCAGGTACCCCTATTTGGGATTGGAACAGCTTTTTTAAAAAATCATTTATTTTATTTAAAAAGCAGAGTTACAGAGAAACAGAGAGAGAGCAAACAAGAGCAAGCTTCCGTCTGCTGGTTCACCCTCCAAATGGCCACAATAGCCAGAGCTGGGACAGACCAAAGCCAGGAGCCAGGAACTTCATCCGGGTCTCCCACATGAGTGTAGGGACCCAAGGACTTGGGCCATCTTTTACTGCTTTCTCAGATGCATTAACAGGGAGCTGGATTGGAAGTGGAGCAACTGATAATTGAACCGGGATGCTGGTGTCACGGGCAGTGACTTAAACTGCTATGCCACCATGCTGGCCCTGATGTGAATGTCTTAACTGGCATCTTAACCATTGACCCAAACATCTGGTGTGTGGGGAGCAAACCGGACTAGACTGAGTTGCTGGAATTAAGACTTATTCTATGCATCTGCTTTCCCACAATATGGCGCTGGGAGAGAAGTAAACAGCTTCCGCACAGCTGCCTCCAGTTCAACCAATAAACTGTAGGACTTGCTCCTGATTGGAGGAGAGCAGCGTACTCGGCGTGTGGGCAGCCGAGTTAGGATTGGCGGAGGAGGACTATAAAGGAGGAGAGAGACGGCATGCACGGGGAACATCTAAGGGGAACATCTAGCTGAAGGAACACCTGTGCAGCCCCCGAGAAGAGCCGGCCGGCGGTGTGCCGCTCCCCTGCGGAAGTGGGGAATGTGGCCAGGGGGAACTGCCCTTCCACGGAGGTGGAAGGGATAGTAGCCAACCCGGGAAGAACCAGCAGCAAACCCGGGGAGGGCCGAGCAGATGAAAGAACAGCGCAGGGTCCTGTGTCGTTCCTCCGTGAAGAGGGGGAGCGACACTGGTGGAAGGCAACTTTTCCTGTGTTCTTTTTGTCTTGTGTGGCCTGTAATTTTATTTATTTATTTATTTAATTCAGTTAATATAAAGAACAGATTTCAAGTAGTTCTTAGATATAATTCTAATGTAATGATACTTCTGCCCCTCTCCTTTTTCTTTCCTTTTAAAATGTTTGCAATAATGTATATCCATATATGTATATATATGCACATGCATATATGTCTATATATACATATATGCTGAAATTCTTATGTATATTAAATTTAAGTAAGTTTAAAGTAATCATACACACACACACACACACACATATATATATATGATTTATTTGTTTGAAAGAGTTATAGAGAGAGGGAAAGGTAGAGAGAGAGAGAGAGAGAGAGACATCTTCCATCTGCTGCTTCACTCTCCAGATGACTGCAAGGCCCAGGGCTGGGCCAGGGCTGGCCAGGGCTGGGCCAGGCCCAACTCAGGAGCCAGGAGCTTCTTCCAGGCCATTATTAGGGAACAGGATTGGAAGAGGAACAGCCAGGACACAAACCAGTGGCCATATGGGATATCCGTGTAGTCAGTGGCTTTACTCACTGTGCCACAATGCAAGACTCACAATACTATATTTTTAATTTACTTTATATTCACAGACTTAATGCTCTACTGAACAGAGAGTGCAGCAAGTAAAAAGTGGAAAGAGCACTGTTCAGCAGAACATAGACAAGGGCTGTAAACAATGACCGAATCCCAAGATGTCAAGTTTATTGGACAAGGTGTATCTTTGTAGATTTTTTTTTTTTTTTATTTTTTTTTTTTTTTTTATTTTTGACAGGCAGAGTGGACAGTGAGAGAGAGAGACAGAGAGAAAGGTCTTCCTTTGCCGTTGGTTCACCCTCCAATGGCCGCCGCGGCCGGCGCGCTGCGGCCGGCGCACCGCGCTGATCCGATGGCAGGAGCCAGGAGCCAGGTGCTTTTCCTGGTCTCCCATGGGGTGCAGGGCCCAAGCACCTGGGCCATCCTCCACTGCACTCCCTGGCCACAGCAGAGGGCTGGCCTGGAAGAGGGGCAACCGGGACAGAATCCGGCGCCCCGACCGGGACTAGAACCCGGTGTGCCGGCGCCGCTAGGCGGAGGATTAGCCTAGTGAGCCGCGGCGCCGGCCTAGATTTATTTTTCTTTACCTTGCTTATTGTACTTGACTTCCTTTAGCTGTGAATCTATATATTTCATAAATTCTATAAATTCTTGGTCATTTTCCAATATTGTGGCTCTTCCATTTCCTTTATTTTCTTCTTTAGAACTCCAACCAGATGTATTTTAAAGTCTTTTATATTGTATCTTCTGTATCTTTTTAAGATATATTTATTTAATTGAATTTATCAGAATCACAGAGAGAGGAAGAGACAGACAGAGAGAGGTCTTCCATCTGCTGGTTCACTCCCCAAATGGCTGCAATGGCCAGAGCTGGGCCAATCTGAAGCCAGGAGCCAGGAGCCAGGAGCCAGGAGCCAGGAGCTTCCTCGGGATCTCCCACATGGGTGCAGGGGCCCAAGCACTTGGGTCATCTTCCTCTGCTTTCCCAGGTACATTAGCAGGGAGCTGGATTGAAAGTGGAGCAGCTGGGACTCGAACTGGTACCCATATGGGATACCGGCACTGCAGGCAGCAGCTTTACCTGGTATGCCACAGTGCTAGCCCCTGGCTTGTGTCTCTTTTTTTTTTTTTTTTTTTTTTTTTTTTTTTGACAGGCAGAGTGGACAGAGAGAGAGAGACAGAGAGAAAGGTCTTCCTTTTGCCGTTGGTTCACCCTCCAATGGCCGCCGCGGCCGGCGCGCTGCGGCCGGCGCACCGCGCTGATCCGATGGCAGGAGCCAGGAGCCAGGTGCTTTTCCTGGTCTCCCATGGGGTGCAGGGCCCAAGCACCTGGGCCATCCTCCACTGCACTCCCTGGCCACAGCAGAGGGCTGGCCTGGAAGAGGGGCAACTGGGACAGAATCCGGCGCCCCGACCGGGACTAGAACCCGGTGTGCCGGCGCCGCTAGGCGGAGGATTAGCCTAGTGAGCCGCGGCGCCGGCCTAGATTTATTTTTCTTTACCTTGCTTATTGTACTTGACTTCCTTTAGCTGTGAATCTATATATTTCATAAATTCTATAAATTCTTGGTCATTTTCCAATATTGTGGCTCTTCCATTTCCTTTATTTTCTTCTTTAGAACTCCAACCAGATGTATTTTAAAGTCTTTT